>NC_139239.1:68777730-69235249 GCF_977018435.1 Lepisma saccharinum | reverse complement strand
AAGAGTTACGAGTTACGTGAGAACATCCGCCGTGAAATACAGGTAGTCACGCCGATACTCTGACAGCAACATTCACGAACACGCAGCGCCGTGTTGAACTGTGTATACAGGTGGGGGAGCTCACTTCCAGCACTTCTTGTAATGTACCTTCATTTCTCAACCATAAAGACATGTCATGTACAAATTTGGTTTCATATCCTCTTTTATTAAGATTTTTATAACACTTTTTCCGGGGCCACTTACGAGTGGGACACTCTGTACAACTACTTTATATTTTCCTCTTCATCTATTGTTTGCAAGAATTAATGTATCAAAGATGGGCTTTTATATTACAGCAGAAACTAAATTCCAGATCACTTTGAGTCCTAAATCGCAAATAATTTATGACACTCATATAGCAATTTAAGTGTCTCGAAGTAACTGTTAAAACGTTACTTCTATCGTAAAAAAGTAACTCAGTTATAGCTACAGTTACTCACTTTTAAAAATAACTTCTTACATTTTCTCAAAAAAGTAACTTACTTGTAACTTAGTTACTTGTAACTAGTTACTTCCAAACACTGGTAAACACACACACACTTGGACAATATTGTGGGATGAGTGAGGTAGCCAAGTCGATTTGACAAGACTGTTTATTAGAACAATGTAGGTCAAAATAAACAATTCCCTAACCGGAAATTTTCGTGTCCATGGACTTGAATTTTACCTAACCCCGACATAATTATTGGTGTACAAAGTTTTCAAATAAGCTGATTATAAACTGACTGGTTTAATTATCGTGAACTCCATACCCTGAACGAGCCGTATGCAACATGGCCCTTACAAACATACATATCTTTCATGTATATCTCATATGAGCATGAAGTTTCGTTTTTTAATTCATGTATATTTTAATATATGAAGAATATGAACTGGACGAATATTACAAAGTTTAATTAAGCTTCATCCTATTCAGAGGATAGTTTTTCTACGTATATTATTCTTGAAAAATTTCTGATATGTCCCGCGTGTAATTCTCCCTTATGAAGAGTTGTTTCTATTCCAAATTAACACAAGAAAGTAGAACCTGACGTCGACGAAGATGAAGAGTAATGATAACAATGATCACAGGTTTCAGTCCTTAATATCAAGTAGAACTCTCTTATAAATCGGATAAATCATATCTTTACTTATGCATCAATGTAGTCCACGAACCCTTGACGACCATTCACGCGGCGATGTCCCACGTTAAGTAAGGAAATTTCACCATCTTACCTTAGATATGGCGATGTTGGTAATTAAGATGATGGAACATTTTGCATGCCTTTCCGTTGAGTTTCACTCTCCTGGATTTACCACAATGGAATACTTGGGTTAAACATCTCCACCGCACATTCAATGTCAGGCCGAATTAGAATTAGGACCTGACTGTCATGTCTCTTCCACAAAAACGTATCTCCTCGCAGCGGACACAAAACGCTACAACACTCGAGCAGCCATTCACTCCAGCTGTTCCTTTCTTAACACTCCCCCCGCCAGTTTTGCTCCTTTTAACTTGCACACACTCAAGAATTAACTTATTTTTATACAAATCTCATTGTGATGCGTGTTATAGGTAGGTAGGCAAACTCTTTGTTATTCCAATCAAACACTTACAACGTGAATATTAAACAAAAATGAGTGGATATTATTTTCCCTCCCTCTCCAGCGAGAACGTTGAGCAAATTGCGCCAATTCTTGGATGCGATGAATTGTACACTAGTGGAGGCTTATTCGTCTCCCTGTGCAATGAAATTCAAGAACCCCTTAAATTCTAAATATGTTATTTTGAAATACTCAACCACTAATATCTGGATGCCTTTTATAACAATGGCATTACTTTGCCACTTTGGTGAGTAATATAAATTTTAAACAATTTAAAATCTTACGACTGAGGCTCCCGAAGCCGAGATAGGCTGCAGAGCCATCTGCCGAGAATTTTGTTAAACTTTACAAACACGAACTCAATGATGCACGAACTGCACATCAACGATGAACAATGTGAGCAAGTCGTGAACAATCATGGCGGTCTAGGAAACAAGAGAAGTTCCCAATGACATCTATAACCATCCATTATAACAGAAAGAGAAAGAAAAACAGAGCAAGAATGAAAAGATGATAGGAAAGAAAGAGAAATATGAAAATATAGAAATGAGGAAGAACCAGAGAAACAGCTTTCTAGCTTTCTAGAGAAAGAGATACAGTAATAGGAAGAAAGAACGAATGAGACGACAAAACAAGATGAAAGAAATAGAGCCACAGGATGAAAGACACGTGCGCGCGTAGAGAGACAGAGGGAGAGAAAGAAAGATTTAAAGGAAGAGGGAGAGAATGAAAAATAAAGACAGAGAAAGAAAGTGAAAGAGAGAGGAAGAGAGAGAGATAAGGAAACAGAAAAAGAGAAATAGAATCACACAGAAACAGGAAGATAAATAATGGAAGATTGAAAAGAGACACAGAGATAGGGGAAACAAAAATAGAAAGAAAAAAGAGGAAGATCAGGGAAAGATAAATAAATACACACAAAGGAAGAAAGGGGGGAAAGTAGGAAAGAAAGTAAATTGTATCTGAAACCATTTGAGAAATGGAAACCTTAAGCCTGTCGGAACAAAAGCTTTGGCGACTCCACTGACATGAATATATCAATTTAATAACTTTCAACGAAGTCCTTTCAAACATTGTATACTTCGTATATTTGTACGAAGAACGCAATAACGCGCCGAAGAACAAAGTAAAAATGACCTCCGCCATCCTGTTTCCCACAGGGCTTCCCGAATTCAGAAAAGAGTCCCTTGGGAGGCAGTTTCCTTCCTCACGGATGCGTAACGAAAATCTTTATAAAATATTTGTTCTTCCATAATATCCGATTCAACATTTAAAAAAATGTGAGTGGGGAAGAGGATCGCAAATTAACCCCGCCTGAGGCAACGGTCCATTTCCTCCTCTTAAAAAACCCTGCTGCATGTGGTGTCAGATTTCCACTTAAACGGAAGCCGTATCAGCTTAAGCAGGGTTTTACCAAGGAAGAGTTTGGGAAGATAAGAGGAGGGAATTAGCAACAAACTGGAGTTTTCCTTTCTTTCCTTATGCTTTAAGGGAAACAATATCAAGAGGGCTATAATAAGGGTGGGCCTTTACCTTGGAATAAATTCCCATTAGCGGACGCATTAGGACGATAAGAGAGGAGGGAATAAAAATCGCTAAGCGTTTCCGTTAATTTCCTGTCTTTAGTAGCAACGCTTAGGAAAACTTTGGCCTATGTTTTCCAACTTATGTTTTGAAAATTTTGAACAAAACTGTTATCATCATCACATTTCCCCTTTAATTCATAATCATTTGTTGCATAAATACATTGAACACTGATACACTGTTAAAATTTGCCGTAAGATTTACAACAATGTACCGTTAGAATTTAAGAAACTGCCTGTTAATGTACGAAAAAGGGAAGGAAAGTTATTTCGTGAGTGTAGGCGAATACGTGTCGTCACACCTCTGCGCTACGGTTAGAATGAGAGGTACTCGTGGCGTCTGTAACTTCTTGCAATATTAGACACACGAACACACGTGCCTAACACCGTCAATTTCCTTTGCCATTCAACTCCCATAAAAAATACCATGACCGTTATTAAAGTATTGATGGCCGTTAAGTATTCAACCTATTGATGATGATGATGATGATGATAATAAAGTTTATAATTAACAGACGAATAAGATTAATATGCCTTTATTGAAATAAGTGAATTTATTATTATTATTATATACACAGATAAAAAGGTAAAAACAGAATAGAAATATAACAGCATGTAGGCTATTCATTCTTATGTCTAATAAAGACCACTAAAATTTGTTTAAAAAACAACTGTCCTACAAATTAAATTTGCGTCATTTTCCTAGATGGATTATTTATTGAATACCAAATAGGTTATTGAATCCAGCTGATGAAAAGTAAAGTCTCTGATCATTTTTGTGTGTAAGTTCTGTGGCTATAAATCTACTTCATGTTATAAAACAGTAAACAAGTATTTTGCTTATTTGATTCGTCAGTCTTTCGAGGGTGCGGAGGGGGTCCGGACTCCCCTGAACCCCTTCTAAATACGTCCTTAGGCGAAACGTATTTTCAATCTATAATCACGGCACGTGCAAAATAATAACAGCCTCTTTGGGGCGTCCACTGCGTGCATCGTCTTCGATGCTCATTTCGCCTCGTTTAAATTTAGCAAACCACTTCTCAACGGTTGATTTTCCTGGTGCAGAGTCCGAATAATGTTTATCAAGCCAAGCCTTGGCTTCAACAGTATTTTTTTTCGCCAAAAAGCAATGCTTTATTAACACACGAAATTATTTTTTATCCATTTTTTCACAATAACAAAAGCTGCTTCACTCACAATGCTATATCTCACGAACTAATTATCCGGCAGCTGTGAAATTTATACACGTATCTTTTGAAGGTTAGTACTAAGTAAAAATCACATGGATTTAATTCTAGTAACGCCATCTATGAGTCAGCCTACGAACTTTTCAGCCCAACTGTTACTATAGTCAACACCATGAAAGTAGTCCAGTCAAGGTTACGCCACCTACCTACAGTGTTGCCACAATTCACACGGAAATTTTCTATTTTTTAGTTCAAACTGTAAACAAATACAGAAGCAGTAATGCAAGAGTGTTGAGAAAAACAGTGAAACATTCCTAAGGTTCATAGATGCCAACAGTAGATATTTTATACACAAAATGTATAAGCATTTGAGGTAAAAAAGTAAAATCGTTGTGTTAACGGCCGAACTGTTAACTTTCATAAGATTAACACTCTCTCACCTCGTGCAGGGGTGGCACCTACGCCCTGAGCCCGCGTGAAAATATCCTATTGATCGGTTGGGTATTACACAACAAGAGAGAGAGAGAATATTCCTGGAACCTCGGAAGAAGGGGTGGCAGAGTAATCTGGAGGATTAAGATCGATGGACACGAACAAGACGCTTGGGAGAAGGCGAGGAGTCGTGAAAGTCAGTCCACTTTCGCGAGACTGTCCGCTACAAGAAAGAAGGAAATCCGATCCCTGGAAAGCCGTGACATCGTCCTCGCCTGTTTTTTCCCCTCCCGAAAAAAGAACCCGGAGACCAAGATGAGGCATCGAATGAACGAAATGAAGGACTTGCCCACGGGGAGTCATTTTGGCTCGATTCCACCAAGTCTTTCTCGAAACAACGGGAAGGATACGCCGGGGGTCACCGCTTGGAAGGGGGCCAGGCCAAACAGAAGAACGTCTTATTGCAATGTAATCTCTTGGACGGGCAGATTTTTTTTCTTCAGTTTAATAACGCGGCGTTCTGAATTTTTATCGCCACTGCATCGTGCTCGGGCATATTCGTATTCATTCGTTTTCCAGGGCATGACTTACGAGTTGGGGCATGAGCAGTATGGTGGGGTCGTAATCTAACCGTATGATGGAAGATTATGGCCCGAAAGAAGATAAACCTTTTTGGACCAGGACTCTGTTATACCTCTGAGCAGTAGTACTTTGTTTCAATCCCGGGGTAAAGTCCGGGAGCTGGATTTCCTACTGGAATACTGTAGTTGACGCTGGATTGGCTACCGGCTAGAAACCATGTCAGCTATACCCTGTTCCAGCTAACAGTGGAGCAGGGCCAAGGAAGGAAATTGAGTGAGTAAAGCCAATGCGAAGCAGAGTAACTCCAGTCGCCTCATCCCTACCTCCCTCCATTACGCAATACCGTTTCTCTCACTATTCATTGGTGGAGCCGTTTCGCGTCACTACTTGCGCAGAGACTTGTTCTCGTTCGTCTGTTTCACAGATAGTTGGGACAGGGTATAGAGCAGTTTCGGCAAGTAATGACACGAGACGGCTCCACCAATGAACACGTGAGAGGAACGGGATTGCGTGGAGGGAGGGAAAGCGACTGCAGTTACCAGCTCTCGCAGCAGCGTGTACTGCTTCGCTCTGCCAACTCGACCCCCCTTCTTTGCCGTTATGCGCGAGCTTGCTCCAGAGATAATTGGGACAGGGTATATGTGCTTTTGTGTTCGATGCTGTGGTAACATTTGGTCATGTGAAGATAAGCTGTTAGTTTGGCAAGGAACATAGGTTTTTGGTTAGTTGGTTTAACGATTATTTTGTTGCTCGCTTGAAAAGAAAAAAGTAGCAGAAATGAAGTGCTTTTAAAAACCATTTCGTTTGTTTAACTTCTGTCACTTTTGGCTAATCGCGAAGATGAAGTTGAGTGATGATATGGTGAAATTGATGATGGAGCACTCACAAAGAACACCCCTGTCGGGATTCACACATAACGTTTTCCTCATTTCCGATTGACACAAGAACATTCGACACATCGCTAGCTCGGGAAGGATAACAGGTTAGACCACAAGCAGTACGTTCAGCCACGGAGCAGCAACGTAACGTTGAGAGGGAAGAAAGAAATTTCCATCCGTAACATTCCACCATAATTTATATTTTTTCCCCCGGGCCTGGGTGCGCGTTGGAACTTGCAGATCGAAGTCTATACATTCAAAGGAAACGTACGTATCTGTAGTCGAAATTCGGCGGAGGTAATAGATTGGCAAAGGTGACAGGCTGGGGAATAGAGAATCGCTTCCTGATACACGAATGCATTATCTCTGCTTTCATTTCAAAGCAGCATCCGCTGATTTCAGCGCCAGTATCTATTTTCAGCTCGCTCTCTCTCTTTTCTTTTCCTGGCGGAGAAAAACCTAAGCATAAAACAACAGCTGTCAGCAAGCGAAGCTGCAAACGCGGCGAGAGGAGACCAAGCGTTATTCAAACCTCTTAAGGGACCAAGACGTCCCGACAAGGGAAGCATCGGGGAACAACAGCCGTAAACCTGCTCTGCTGAGTCAACAAGCCGCGTTCTTGCCTCTCAGGAAAGCGTACGAAACGGGACGAAAAAACAAACTGGAAGAAGAGGTGGAAAAAAATAGAGAGAGAGAGAAAAAAAGAGGATCTCGCCATTTCAAAATTTATAAGGCTTTATACGTGGACGTGGTCCCCGCGGCAACAGAAATTGATTTCCTGGAAATTCTGCAAGGTTGGCAGGGCGCGGCTTATCGCGAAAAGGAGCTGTTCATTTTCCTGGAAATAAGGTTTTCCGCAGACGCCCTTTTCAGCCACCCCCCCTCAGCTTCTTCACCCCATTTCCCTCGTCCTCCCACATCCGTGTCAATTAGTTGCTCTTTATGTAGAACGAAAGGGGTGGTTGCGAAAGGAGGTTGGTGTTCAGTCCCCTGTTCCCCCTAACCAAACCACGAACGTCGCTACGTGAAACATGCCATTAACGCATTTAAAAATAAGCAGGATGAGAAAAAAATCACCCGACTAGGATGCAATTTCTCGCCTCCTGAGGAACAACCAACCATTCCTTAAGCTTGGGACCTCGTGGACGATACTTGGAATCTCAGTAGCGAGATGGAGTTGGCTTCGCAAACTTGAATGCTGATAATTGTAAAGGTTACCGCCCCCTGAGACGCCTACGAGTGGAAAATTCCATGTGTCCTTCCGAGGGTAGTCCGCCCATGTACCGTGCTGAACCACGGCTCCGCGCGGAATATTTTCCATGCTCGGCTATGGCGGGGCCGAGCATGACGCTTGCCGGAGCTAAACGAAGAGACGCGGAATTACACGAGAGGGCATTTGGAGGTGCGGGGCAATGGAAATTTTCCACCCTAGAAACCTGCAGACATGTGGCACGAAATTTCCACGCGTTTCACTGTAGTGGGAGTTATAGAATTTGATTTCAATAGAAGCAGATAACAGAAGTTATTTTGCTCCTCATTGACATCTGGATTTTGGCACGGTTCGTCAAGGACAAATGTTCGTCCCATGTAATGTGTCAAAACCCGTGAATAGCCGAAAGAAACTATTCTTAAGAAGCCTAATGCAACGACAAAACCTCTGAAGAATAACTGTCATACTAGTATACATTAACTGACACGTGATCTAATTTTTACCCTGTTCGCATGCCGACTGACCTCCAAGTGGAAGGTCAAAGAGACTGGAGTCGAAGTGGTCAATACTTCCAAGTGGAAGTCGCAAATCAATGCTAGCAAAATACTTGCCCCAGAGTCACAAATTACGTTGTGGACATCTGCAAACTCGAAGGCACATGTTTATTATGAGAAAGTCCTACAGGCGAGACAACCAGAAGGGTAAAACTTGCACGTACAACCTAACTTTATTTTCCATGTGTATTTCAAGTAATTCCATAGAATAGGATAGAATGGAATGGTCTTTATTTAAGCAGGCGTGTTTCGGCCTCATGTGTTAAGTTTAGTGCCGTTCGCCGGCTTAAACTGCTTGGTTGCGAGAGGTATTTATAAGTGAGGAGGAGGAATAAATAAGGCTCTTGCCCCTTGCGCATATTTATTTAGGATTCACGTAACAAGGGGGAAGTTCACGCCCGAGCCGGATAAAAAGGTAATTGTAGAAAGACCAGTTGTCATCACTGTACCTGTTGATGTTCCCGCTAGGGCGTCTATGCTGGGCACAGCCCAAACCTCCGCGCCGGCCCATTCTACGGTGCACACACTAAGGTTACTCGCTTCCGACTCTCTCGCCCACTAACTTCTCACTGTCCCGGCGACCTCTCGTCACCAGGGAGTTGGCAGTTGTTTGCTCATTTAGCAATTAATGCCGGCTCCCGACACATGGGCATTTCTTACAACCAACCCTTGCAACAGATACAATGAATTAATACCCGGGTGGAGGCACACAGTGGTTCGGATCCCATTTTAAACTGAAGTTTACAGTCCCGATTAACCTTACCGTGCATAAAGTGGACTTAAAACAACAACTCAATCAATCTATGAAACAATGAAATAATAGAAACAAAGGAGATAACATAATTATCATGATAATACAATAAAGATACAAGTACAGAGATTATGCAATGATAGAATAATACATTGAATTTAATAGTAGGCCTATGTATACAATGAAGTAAACATTATGCAGTAAGTCGTTAGTAGTGCATAGTGGGTGAGGAGGTGATTGTATGCATTATTATGATGTGTAAGTGCAGGTGCAATTATTAAGATTGGTGTAGTTGTTGGGACAATAGTAAGTTCTTTATTTGTTGTTTCTATCTTAAAATTATGATGACAAAAACAATTTAGTCAATGATGCAGGCAGTGTGTTCCATTCCCTAATCCCTGTATCAAAGAAGGACTTGTTTACAGGAGGAGGTTTTATGTTTGGGGACTTTTATGTTGTGTTTCCTGCGGATATCTTGTTCGACCAAGATCTTATTTTTAAATGCTCAACCGTGAACTGTTTGCTCAAGCTATTTTTCTTATTCGGAAAAATAGATTCCCCTATGTATGCGGGTGGAGGCTGAGCATCTTCAAATATAATAAAAATTATAAACGGAATCTGGCTGCCCTTGCTATAAAATGCATAACCATTGTTCACGTTCAACTAAGCTCTAAGTTGACGTTTCAGAGACTGTCGAAAGTTCCAAGTTCATTCCCCGAATGAACGCTTCCCATACATCTGCGAGGCTTGCAGGAAAGTTTTGCCCGAACCATATCCCGAGCGAAACGAAAGCGACGGCCAAAGTGAACAGAAAACCAGACAATTCTTCTTCCTCTTCGAGTTTCCTTTAGTCCAGGAACTTCGTGAATTTGCAAGTGGCGTCGGGGAAACTTCCGTTCGGGAATGTCCATTATTCATACGAGGAGTCCGCGGGTTTCGGTTTCGGAAGGGGGGCGCATTCGTCAGTGTCGAAGAATTAGGAGGAATTTCAGGTCTCCACGATGTAACACAGAGGCGGATTAAAGACCTTCTCTCGAAGGAGGAGAATGGCCTTTCTCTAGTTCTTTAGTTATCGGAGTTGATTTCAAGGATGCTAGCTCAGAATGGTGATAGAACTGTCTATCAATAGTTTTAGACTTGTTGACGTACAAGCACTACAACTATATAACCAACAGTCACCGAGCACTAGGGATGGACGATATCTGAAATTCGATATCGCGAAATATCATTAAGAAAATATCGTCACAGACGATACGGTGCAATATTTTTTCCGTATCGTGATATCGGCGATATATCCTTTCCACGATATATATCGCCAAATATCGTGACGATATATCGGCAAATATTGTGAGGATATATCACCAAATAATATGACGATATATCGCCAAAATGTCATGACGATATATCGCCGACATGATATATATCGTCAACATATCGTGACGATATATCGTCAAGTTGATATCGCTTGATATTTTTTTCAATATCGCGATATTCAACCAAGTGAACGTGGCGGTAGTGTCATGGTCTCGGGTTGTTTTCCCTGGTTAGGGCTCGGGCGATAAGTTTTGGTCAATTGCAACATGAACAGACATTTTAGACAACTGAATGCTGCCCACACTGTGACAACAGTTTGGAATTCCCCTTTTCTCTATCAGCACGATAATATCCCTGTCAATAAAGCAGGGTCCATTGCATCGTGGTTTGAGGACAATCAGGTGGATGTGCTTAGCTGGCCCGCTTAAAGCCCCGACTGGGATGGAACCCATTAGAACATCTTTGGGATGAACTGGAGCGTCGGTTGCATGCTAGACCCATTCCACAGAAAACCACTCTTGAACTATTCACGAGGCTGCAGGACGAATGGATAAAAAATCGACCAGCAATATACCAGAATTGATTGGAAAGTCTGCCCCGAAGAGTAAATGCTGTAATAATGGCGAAGTGAGGTCCGACAGCTTATTAGTTACCTGGATGGTGTCTTTGGGACTGGGTGTCTGGTGACTTTTGGCCACATAGTGTATTTATTCTTATGCTAATTTATGGTTTAGGGTTAGTTTTAGACATTTGAGAAGTGATCACTTCAATTTGGACGTCAAGAAGACGATCGCAAGTTAATTAACGATTCATGGTTTCATGACCAGTAAAGTTTAGATTGCGAAGGGCGCGGGTTGATCGCTAATTACTCTATATCAATTAAAGACTTATTGTTTCTTTTTCCTCCAAATCAAATACACTTTTCTTTCAAGGTATTATTTTGTTCTCATAGTTTACGTCGCTTTTCTAACTCTCTATTTTAACGGAGGCGATGAGAGAACAGTGTTTGGAATTCTACTTTTGACTCTTGCAAAGGAGAGTATGGAGGAACCAGGTTGATGCAGTTGCCATGATGACGGGGAATTTTTGCAAACATGTTCGGAGCCCAAGTTGCGGCTAAGCGTAACGGTCTCCGCCGCTTAGCCTCTCCATGAACTGCGAGCGAAGGGGTGCATTTGACAGGAGAAGTTGTCGTTTGCAACTGGGCAAAAATCACGCGTGTGACAAAACCACTTTTTGCACTTCGAGACTCCCACATCTGGAGATGAAAAGTTCTGGCTAGGTTCCCTCGTTGTGCAGGGTTTATCTGCAATTTATGGTGTAAAATTCCAAAGGAACACACTTTTTGGGTCCAAATAGGTTACCTGAAATTAGAACTCACGCCCAGGTATCCATGATATTCCTATGACAAGACACAGACATTTCCTACGCCGAATAAACAGAAGTGTGCACCATGAGAGTCGCGGGGAGGGGGAGGAGCAGGTTCGTTGACACCCCGCCCACCTGGAAATTGTAATCCTTCATTTAAAGTTACAAGAAAGCATAAGTTTTGTTATTTCCATTATATGTAATGTATGTATGTATATGTAATCTGCCATTTAAATCAAAATACTAAAGTTTTATTTTTCAAAATTATATTTGAGAGGTGAAGCAACAAAGTTCATGACTAAAATTTCTCCCCTAACTTTTAGAGGTTGTTCCCGAACCAAGTATGTAAAAGTTAATAACAAAATACAATAACTATGCATTTCAGTGTACGAACGGTATGAAATTAAAAATATAATGAAAAATAGTTGAGCTGAATAGTCAGCCATCTGGTGGATCGAGTAGAATACTCTCCCCAATGATTTAATAATGATAATAATAATAATAATAATCCATGACGCAACAGCCCTCGAAGGGCCTAGGCCGATCTCCCGACTGCCAGTCTACCTCCCACAGTCCTACCTAGAGGTGTGGAGATCTTCAACCGGTAATGGGGTGACGTGGGGTCAGAACGTCGAACCCTCAGTCGTTATAGGATATTTTCGGGACCGGATTACGCTTTTCTCACTCCTAGCTCTCCAATTTCCTCACGATGGTGGGTTGCCACCAGTCCTATACACAGGCCGAAAACCTATAGAGACTGAACCCAGGTGGACTCGAACCCATGCCGTCCACCAGCCGGAGTCCAATGATTTAATAATAGTACGATAATAAAATAAAATTTGGAACAAAAAAGTTTCTTTAGTTTATAACAGTGGCGTGCTCCAGGAAGGGGCGGGTTGTGGGTCATAAGCTCCCAAGTAAAAAAAGTCACAAGCAGAAAAGAATGGCAAAATGAGGGCTGACAACTAGAAAAAGGATACGTTAACCCCCTCCTCACGAAAATCCTGGGCACGTCTGGTTTATAATAGTTATTACTGTGTAATAACAATCAAAACGATGATAATAATTATTGTAGTTGTATCAACGATTCAAGTTTTATCAATGGACTGACTCCCTACCTCCTACAAAAACTTCTCACGGCGCCCATGGTGTACATGCACCCATAGAGAACTTCAAACACAATGTCTGCAGCCATGAACCGCATTGTAAAGGGGGAATACGCTCCTGCGCTCACACTACATCGAGATCTGATCTGGATTACATTCCAGGAATGCAATTAGGAAATAGAATGTGAGCTTGTAAGAGTAGGACAATTTCGATCACGCCATCTTGGGTTATATTAGAGTCCCACGTGATAGGCTGCACGAAGGCGGAGAGGACGCGTCGCATGCCGATGTACGCTGACGTGACCGCGCGACCGTTCAAACAGATAGCAGAGCCTTGCCGTTGGTCCTTGCTTTTCCTGGAAGGAGCTTCCTCCCCCTCGGCTGTGGGAGCAGTAACGTCCCAGAAACAGCGGGATGGCCCATCCGAACCCTCGACACCTCTCCGGAGAATATCAACGTGGAACATCACGCGAGATCATATCGTTATCGAGGGGCAAGAATCGATGCTGCAGTTCTGTTTCAGAATTGACTCAATCCGTTTTGAAGATTGGATAAAGTTCTTGGGATCCTGGTTGGACTCGCGATTTAATTGTCGTTGAAACATGATTTTGAAGACCCAAGTTGACAAAATCGACAATTGAAAGGTGTTAACAACGTTTTAATTGGAAATCTTGACAGGTCTGAAATTACACTGGTACAGTTCAAAGAAAAAAAAAATGACAACGATTTCAGATTTTACAGAAAGATGGCAATGCGTACGGCAAGAAAAGGAAATAAATAAATCTCACATATACATGTTTCCAAAGGAAGTCTTGATCCGAAACTAAAAAGAAATGTGATATTTACTCTGTATTATAAATGGAATCTGAGACACGAAGAAAACTGTATAATCTTATGATGCAAAATATTTTCATTTCCGCAAATATTTCACAGTTTTTTTAAAAAACCTGTGTAATCTAAAATGTGTTCGACACATGTGTTTTAGTTTATGGTTGGCGTATGAATATAATTGACCATATTACTGCTGTAGAAATATACATTTTTGTTGTATCATCGCGATTAAATAAATACCGACAAGAATGTCCCACCGCTGCTGCTTTCCATCTATTTATCACAACTGTTTATACTTTCAGCGTAGTTTTCTCTTCACCACAAAATATAAATAAATAGCATTGTTCTTCTATCCCCCTTCCCGCGCCGTACCACATGCTCTGATTTATCGATAGTTTGTCTTGAAAGGCTTTGTTGAGAACTGTTTCCAAATAAGAATTCTTGAACTTCTCTTCGAATGCGAGAAGAAAGATGACGTGTACTCTTACGTCACTTCCGCCAATCGTACAATTCAATATGTTGTTCAAGCTTCATCTGATCGTGTACGGGTGGGAATTAACGTAGAGTACATACCGCTCGTTCCGTTCCCTTTGACGTCTAAAATTAAGCGATCGCCGGTGCAAAATACTTCTAAAAACTAACGATGAACTTTGTATGCGGCATCAAAACGTATGTAGCACTTCTAAGTCGATTTCGTGCAATGAATCCGAAAGCCAACTACATGTCTGCGTCAGTTGTGTAAATTCTACCTCTGTACTAGCATGCATGTACACACACCCCCTCTTTCCCCCCGCCATCCTCGTCCTCTGGGGTCTGAAAAATTCAAATGCAGCCGTCATGCAGAAAACATGCCTCTTAGAGTGCGCGGTTATTGCGCTCATGAATTTCAAACCCTCCTTGCACGTCACAATGCTGGAAAAACCGGCATTCGCGAAAACAACTGCTGGTTCCATGCCAGACTGCGGCCGGCAACGATCCGCTCGCTGGTTTGTCTGAGCGATAAAACGCTCCCGACAGATCGCATCCTATGGACCATCAATGGCACCGGCGCTTCTGCACTTTGCGCATCGAATCGCCCGCTATTGCCGCACTAATGGTAATCGTTCCTGGGCAACAGGGCCGGCTGCGGCGACGTTATTATCATGTTTCGTGCCTTTCCCAGGGTATCAGAACTGAATTTGAGGTTTTTCGTGACCATTGAAACCTAACATCGGCCACTTCGAAAACCAATGTCCCATACTTCACTGTACCCGACCAAGAATCTGATCCCTTGTAACGATTCATATCGGATTTCCTGCATCGTCCATGGAAATATTTTAAATACCTTTTGGAAGCCACGTTGCCCAGTACACAAAATTCCAAAATTTCAAGTCAGAATAAAGTCTTATCCAGAACAACCATTTCGGGAGAGAAAAGTAAGCCAGAGGTCCCAAGTTAGAATCTTGGTCAAGGCTTGGATGTAAGATTGTGCGTGACCTGGCATCCATTTCATGACTTCCTCTTCCATCCTTCCTCAGCGTCTACCCAAGGGGTAGAACAGATCATTAAATTAATCCAAATAGAAGAAAAAGAAGCAGGGGACGATTGATTGATTGATTTACTTTACTTCGCATTTCTACCTCTTTTTGGCTAATCGCAAAAATGAGGACGGATAGTGAAACGATGAAAAGCATGAAGGGATAATCACTAACATATATGGATGACACAATACGAGCTCCATAGATGATTATAATGGCTATAAGTCCATACGCCAGAGCTTCGCATAAGAAAGGACTGACGACATGTTAATCTGAGATTTGGTACTAACAGCAATCATATAAAAGACGAAAGAATGAAATAAAAAAAATCCCACAAAAGAGAACCCGAATATGTTTATAGATCTTCTGCACGAGGTTACAAGATGCAACAAGTAAGTACAATTAAGAAATAAAGAAACAAAAGCGAGAACCACAAGGCACAAAAATCTGGAGGAAATGTAGACGCAGTCATACATAAGTCCTATCACGGCACCACCGCACGCAGAGGAGAAGCTTGTATGAATACTATAATATGTACCATTAAAGAGTATTAACAATTTCGTTCACACTGAAAAGGAAAATGTAAGGAAATACCTAAAGAATATAGCTTGACGCCAACTGAGACGCCGGAAGCGCGGCAGGAAGAGTTTCGCTTCCGGCGTCTCAGTGACCGATAATCATTAAGATAACTTCTAGCCGGAAATTCCGTGCTTCTGTTCAGCTCTATTCCCTGTAGTGGGCGTTATACCATTTGATTTCAATAGAAGCAGACGACAGAAGTTCTGTTGCCGAATATTTCCGTGTTTCGCTGCGTCTCAGCGGGCATCAACTATAGACCAAGCCGTTCCGGTCCATTTCGGTCCATTTTGAGTCCTAATCCTTACCCTTCGCAATGGGCATCCTTGTGCGATATGCAACATGATAATGCGATATGTGTTTCCGGTTGTCTGACTGTAAGGGGTATAATGGCGGATTCAAATTCCACCTTCACCCTCCGTTATATCCCGACTCCAACATATTTCTGGCCGTGATAGCAGTGGAATGAAGAGGCAATCACGAAACAAAAATAATTACAAAACGTGACGGCACGACAAATCGCTACCACCACCATTTTTACTACTCCACTCCACAACTTATTATCCCCCAAGGATGGTACTTACGAAACTTTTTCGCTGTCATCATCATCGGCATCATCTTCCGTATCGTAAAAGATATCGTCGTCTTCATCTTCATCATCGTCAATTTTGGTCTCCTCCTCCGGCTTCAACTTGGATTTGGGGATGATGATGTCCCTGGAAAGATGGAGGAAGTATGTGAAGCTTACAGCATCAGGAAACCAACGTCCAACCAAACCAACCAATGTAACAGGATAATAATGACATTACAATCCTGCCTCGTTATCCTTAGTCTTGGCATGGATTATACTACATATACATAACAGTTGGGCTGAAAAGTTCGTAGGCTGACTCATAGATGGCGTTACTAGAATTAAATCCATGTGATTTTTACTTAGTACGAACCTTCAAAAGATACGTGTATAAATTTCACAGCTGCCGGATAATTAGTTCGTGAGATATAGCATTGTGAGTGAAGCAGCTTTTGTTATTGTGAAAAAATGGATAAAAAAAGAAATTCGTGTGTTAATAAAGCATTGCTTTTTGGCGAAAAAAAATAGTGTTGAAGCCAAGGCTTGGCTTGATAAACATTATTCGGACTCTGCACCAGGAAAATCAACCGTTGAGAAGTGGTTTGCTAAATTTAAACGAGGCGAAATGAGCATCGAAGACGATGCACGCAGTGGACGCCCCAAAGAGGCTGTTACCGACGAAAACATCAAAAAAGTCCACAAAATAATTTTAAATGATCGTAAAGTGAAGTTGATCGAGATAGCTGAGACTTTAAAAATATCAAAGGAACGTGTTGGACATATTGTGCATGAATATTTGAACATGCGAAAGCTGTGTGCAAAATGGGTGCCGCGCGTGCTCACAATCGACAATGCACCATGTCACAAATCAATGAAAACGATGGCAAAATTATATGAGTTAGACTACGAATTGCTTCCCTATCCACCATATTCTCCAGATCTGGCCCCCAGTGACTTTTTCCTGTTTGCAGACCTTAAAAGAATGCTCGCTGGAAAGAAATTTAGCACTGATGAAGAGGTAATCGCCGAAACTGAGGCCTGCCTATTTTGAGGCTGAAGAGAAATCGTACTATAAAAATGGCATCGAAAAATTGTATGACCGCTATAATCGTTATATCGCCCTCGAAGGCAACTATATTGAATAATAAAATCGAATTTTGTCAAAAAAATATTTTTTACTATGTTAGCCTACGAACTTTTCAGCCCAACTGTTATATACTTCTAAGAATATGAGTATTAAGATTTGGGTTATATCTCGCTAGGAAGCCTATATATGATGTTGAGAAAATTCCCACAAGTACTTTGTACTTTCGCTACACCTTCTCCATGCTCCTGAGAGTCACTTATTCAGACATTTTTGTGACCTTTCTAATCATTAATTCTCCCTTTACATCATGCATCATTAAAGAGTTTATTGAACCTATCGGCAAACAACCGGCATGATTAACAATAAACAGGGTCTAAAATAGATGAGCAACACAACCAAAATATATCTATTTTCTGTAAGTAGAGCGGGGGGAGGGTGAAAGGGTTGCCATCGCATTTTCTTGCCTGTCGTCTACCCTCCGGCGACGTAATCAATGACTTGAACTATTCACCTAATGAAGGTTTTCTTCTAATCGGTAATTCCCTTTCTACTTTTCTAGTTTCTGTTTGTAGGAGGATAAAAATACGATATGTTTGGTTGAAAATATATTTTAACGCTGGAAGGAAAACTTTTGAGAACTACCGGACTTTCATAATTTATCATTCTTACTGCGCCCCCAAAGCTAATGCGCACCCCCGCCGCACCGAGGGAGGGGGGGGTATTTACAAGTTACTGGTACAGGCATATTTAAGCCATGGTGTCTGACTTGTATGCAAGAAACTCGGCAGATATGTACAAATCTCCACAGAATATACCCATAGGGTATCCTCAATATTCAGATCAAATCCACGATATATATAGGACGTCCATTAGATATCTACTTCTGGATATACACTGATGTCCATGGGATACCTCATACCTCCAAGATCGACAGTGTTCTCAGCTTTTTCCTCTCCATCGTTCGATATAGAGTGCTTGCCCTGAGACACCTGCCTAAGAGAGATCTGCTTGTAAATCTGCATATTAGTACTCCAGAAACTCGTAGATACATTGCAGATATGAAATTGCTATATAAGGTCATAAATGGAAACTTAAGATGCAGCATCCCACTCCACGAACTCTCACTCAGAGTGCCTAGACATAAAACACGGAGCAAGGAAACTTTCGACACTGCAATTCCCAGGCTCTCACTCATACAACGTTCACTATACCATAGGCTACCGAATCAGTTCAATATAATCTCAAACCATATACATATATTCCGTTCATATTCATTGTTTATCAGCAACATAGAAAATATTGTACATAAGTAATGCTTTTGTGAAACTGATCTATTTACCTTGGTACTTTTTTGGCTTGTTTTATTTTTGTTTATTTTATGTTATTCTTTCTTTTGTGTTTTTAATCTTAGTCTATTGTTTTACTGTTGTTTCTTTCTGGTTTGAAATGGCTTCTGCTGTACTGGAAATTTCAATAAATAAATAAAAATATAATTAATAAATAAATATCCAGTTCTGGACATACACTGGATGTCCATGGGGTATACAATCCTCCATATCCATTTATCCGCAGATATCCGCTAATTACCTTCTACTTACATATCTTTATACATTTGTCATAAAAGTATTATTCAAATATTTATAAAACTCATACATTAAAAAAGAAAAAAAAAAGAAAATAGCGAACCGACGCAATCACGGACCACGGCTCTGGTATTCTGCACTTGTCTAAACTTTGTTCTAAAATTTATCAATTAGTTCTAAACACCAAAAATAAAACTGTCTGTGTCTGGATCAACTAGTACTAATTTATAACAACCCTTTGAAATTTACCTCTCAATTGATTTTTCTTACTTTCACAGTTTTCTAGGTCTGCTTCCGTTCTGCAACGTACAAAGAATATTATTCATGAAGTTTCGAAACTGTGGTTGATTTCGTTCTGCTGCTTCTCCATTCTCCAAGCACCGCAGTGCATGACCTTTTACCTTAAGCGCCTGGCCTTGCGGTTGTCGATAAGGCAACGAGTTTATCCAACA
Organism: Lepisma saccharinum; assembly: GCF_977018435.1. Taxonomy (NCBI): domain Eukaryota; kingdom Metazoa; phylum Arthropoda; class Insecta; order Zygentoma; family Lepismatidae; genus Lepisma; species Lepisma saccharinum. Next base: position 69,216,044 of record NC_139239.1, on the reverse strand, counting down.
GAATCAACGTCACGTGGCTTAGGGGAACCTTTAAAAAGGGTTAAAAACGCCCCCTTCCCTGGATATCTTTCTCCCAGGGGGCAAGGAAATCACTTTCAACGTCGTCTTGTTACTGTGGCGAACAATAAAAACCTGCTTATGGCTTGTGGCGCCTTTTCAACTGCAGAGCCCATCAGCTTGGAACGAAATTGCGGCTGTACGTATAAACCAGTGTTGCTAGCTTGAGGGAATTTCCCTCTTTGGAGGGAAATTTCAAAGGGAAGTGGGATTTATAAAATTATGTTGTTCGAACAGATACACCCATATCAAAGATATATGCTTTGCATTCATCTCACTCTTTAAGAAATTATTCAACAATGAAAAAAAATTATTCCAGCCTTCCCTTATACGTCTTGCTGTGGTCTCAATGGGAGAGGGGTCACAGTAACGCTCGTATGCTCCAGGCTCTATCAAGTGGCGCAAGCACAAGGTGGCGGGAGGGCAATGCGTCCAATTATGACGAAAATCAATTATACGAGGTGCATGGGGGGGGGGGGGTACATAGAAGTAAGACAAGCAAAATCTAAGAGTAGCCTGTCGAACGGGGATATTCAACCTGGAATTAATTTTAGGGAAAACTGACACCGAATGTTCACCACGGTCTTAAAGTCTTATGACCGTCACTTGTGTAAAAATGTACAAAAAAATATTTACGAAATTACTATTGTGATTACGAAGGAACCACGCAAAAGCGAAGTGTTTGATTTTTACAAAAGTAAATTTAAAGGATAAAAAAAAGGTATAATTCCCCGTGCATATAGCACCGTGCCACGATGGCACATTGAGGGGACGAGGAGATAGGGCCCCCACACATTCTCGATCTCGGCAATTTCGGAGGTCGTGTGATGAGCACCACACTCCTGGCGCCTTTATTCCCCACGTACCCATTGATTTCAGGCTATGTGTGCAAAAGTACATCCATGAATATTGGATTGGAAAGTAACATGGTGATTGTTACTTGAAGAAGAGACACTTCACTGCAAGCTATTGAATATTTTGGTAAAAATTAGAAATTTTCTCCACGAGCGAGAAAATTTTTAGACATTTTTTTTTTCACAAGCCCTGAAAGAGGGAAATTTTCTTTAAAGGGATTTTTTTAATATGGTAGAGGGAAATATTCGCCAGAGTAGAGGGAAATGTATCTAAATAAGGGGAATTTTCTTGTGTTCTGAGGGAATTCGAGTTGAACTTAATCCACAACCATTTGTACAAGCAGACGTGTTGTTGCGATTCGTTCTTCTCGCATAAACCGTCCGCAAGAGTGTGTTCGCGGCCCGGTCCAAATATGGGCTTGGCATTCTCCGTCCATCGGAAGTTTCCATCGCTTTGTTTTTCGGGTCGATATCTTCCTCATCTCCCGACATTATGCTTCGGCCTGTTAGGAGCTGCGATCTCATTTCCAGAGGCGTCCGTGGCGACCCCCACCCCCAAAACCCTCACCTTATCAGCAGTCAGCAGCAGGACCACGAAATCCAATTCACACAAAGACCGTATCTTCATTGCGTTTCGTTTCCGAATCTCTTTATTGTCTTAATTTCACTGTGCGAGTGCTTTCGGCTGATACCACTCGACGGAACCGCAGCAAATGAAGTTTCCCCAGTGTACGGTCGACGAAACAAGCACGCCAGATGGTGCTGTTTTCGCAATCACGTTTACGCCGAATTATCACGTGATCGTGATGGAAATTCATTTCATTTTTATAAGCGCAGTGAGTTGAAATAGAGATTTCTCGTAAAACGAGAGAGAATAAGTTCCAGATAGGTTTGCAAAAAATGAAGGTGTCAATTTCACCAGATCCTTAACTCAATTTTAGCAAGTAGTGTAAAGATAGGCTATATAAGTTCCTTGGACTAAATTTGGAGACGTTCTCTACGTTCATGGCGTCAACGAGTTATTTTAAAGTATCATTAATTTTAAAAAGTCTTACATTTTTTTTAAAAAAAATTATCAGAAATTCAAAAATGTTAAAACTTAACAAACAGAACAGTTCTGTATCAAGAACAATAATTGATCAATAACACAATGTTACCAATATTGATTTATCAACATTTCACATGTTTATTATTGTCTATTGTTAAACCTTTAACGTTGAATAGTACAAATCTTATCATAAATATATCCTGAATGTGCTTTCCAGCGAAGCACTGTAATTTTACAGTGAAGCAGTAACAAGCAACTGTAGCACGGTACAACACAGCAGAACAATAATTTCATTTCAGACAAAATGAATTGGATGAGACATAAATAAAAACAAGTTTTTTGTAAATAAGCCAGCATGTTTTAGTGTTACACTAACTTGCAAACATAGATGTTCCTTTCCAAAGAACAATATGTCCTTACATATTAAGAATTCAGTCATTCGTAGCAATAATGTAGCCGTGTAAGATGTATGCGTGTTGAAGAAACACGGAGCTTTGAGTTGTCGTTACGGAAGGTTCCAGGTGTCATGGACTTGGAAAGGGTGTTCTTTTGTGAGTGTAACTTCATGAATTGCATCTAATCATCATGCGATCTTTACCAAAAGTGGAAGAAGAATGACATAACATTAGAAAAATACAAATTTCAGAATTTTGGCTGTTCTGATCGGATCGTTATGGTGTAAGGGTAACCCAAGATGGGAAAACTCCGGCAAACTTGAGATATAAAGTGGTTAGGCATTTCTTTAAGTCGAAAAAGTTAAATTAAACTGTTTTCTTCTTAGTGATGATATATACACTTGGCACTGAATAAAGGTAACGACGATGTGCCGAAGAACGTCGCGCATTTTGGCAACGCAGGGGCAGGACTACATATTAACGGCTGATTGCATCTATGACACAGCTCGAGAGAAAGTCGACCGGATGCTTCTCTGAGAAGCGCTGTTGTCATTTTTAACTGCAGTGTTTAGACACCCAACACGAACTGCGAAGACGTGACACACTCTAGGTCTCCACATTGTACATAAAAAATATAGCACAACACAATAACACAACCTGGCAAAGATTACCGCAACCTCACATTACGAAATCTCTAAAGAAACTGAATTGGCGACATCTTATTTACTCCACGTGGACTTGACAAGTACTGTCAGTTCCTACAACGGACGCTATTGGTAGGAAAGGTTGGACGGGAGGATATACTGGGCTCCACGTGGACTTGACATATGGTTGTCAGAGGGAAACTGATCTTTCAGATAAAGTTGTGTTCCAATGAGGACTGGGACTATACCTGGGACTTCTATGTTGGTTTCGTAAGTACGGTGCTCGGTGGGGTTAAATCTTGTGAAACCCTTTGGAGATCAAGGTGGGTTAAGACACCGTGAATGGTTTGGGGGGAGGGTAAGCTTACCGTCTCGCAGAAACTGTACAGGCGGAACGTGTCGCTTCGCGTATCTATTCATGGGCGCCCGGGGGGAAGTGTTCGCACGGTGACAGCGCCTTCGAGAAGTGACATGACGATGACGAACGACGAGGGAAACTCCCCCTGCCCCACGCCCCTTCTGTCAGCATCGTTCTGAAACGTAGCTTCCTCCTTTTTTCTCCTGGCAGACGCTAACAAAGAGGAACTTCTCATCGCGATCCATAAAAAAAGGCTTTCGTACGTGCAAAATTCAAGGAACAAGATGGATTATCACCGTGGACGACGAAGAAGTCCACAAATCGCGTTTTCCTTGTCCCCGGCGGCATCGCAACGTCATTTTCTTTTGAGGGCGAAGAAAACAGACTGAAACCGCAATCATTGTTCTCACTTTTACCCCCCTTGAGTGACGCCGATGAGGTTCTGGCTTTGAGATTGGGCGAGCGATTTCTTCCACTAGGCCTGGCTTTTCACGGTTGAACGACTGCCTCTTTTAAAGGCCCGAATCCAATGATGGTGACCGTACACTGTTAGAACCGACAGTAAAATTTACAATATTCCACCATTAAAATTTAAGTCCTGTTAATTTGCAAAAACGGAAAGCAACTTCTCTTATTTAAATTTGAATATTTTATCATACATAAGTGACCAGATTTTCAAAATATTTTTCATATTTTCCTGAAGGAAAAACGGGACGACAAAATATACACATTTTAATACTGCTTCGTCATAAATAATTATGTTGGAAAACTAATTAAATAAATAAATACCGTTCCTTAGAATTAGAAATCATTCATTGCCGATGGATGGAACTTTTTAAGTACATCCTTCTTTTCAAATAACATTTTGCGAAAGTTTGCACACGCGTGATTAAAGTTCACCATAGCTTTCAAAGTTTATACTAAAAAGCGTTTCTCACTTGTTCACAAACCATTCATGTACGAAAACACTTCAGTGGGGTCATTAGTTCCAGGTAAACAGAGAGGAAACTCCTCAATATTTTCAGAAAATTGGAAAATGGCACATTGTTGACACTGAAATGTGAAAGAATTTCTACCAAAAAAATGCCCCAGTTCATAGTGTATTATTGCAGTAATACTATCCCGAGAAGGCCTTGTCACAAAAAAGGAACATTTTGGCGTCACGTATTAAGTTTTAAAAAATCGGGACAGAGGCTCAAAAAATGGGACTGTTCTGGTTACCTTAGTCATACATAAAGAAAAATAATGATTATACATTTCAGTTGAGTGCACCATAATTTTTTTTCAGAACCGGGTCTTGAAAATTACATTCTTAGGTTAATCTTAATACATCAAAAACTGTCGTGGTCATATTTAACGATCGTCGAATGGCATTTGGGCAGTAATCTCTCTACAGTGTGGGACGCACAGTTATAGCCATGTGGGTGCGTATTGGATATCGTTTAGGAACGGAGAACACGTTCACAAAAATATACTTTATACATACGTTTATATACATATGTATATTTAAGGTACAGTCACCAGCAATAATGTGAAACTTAGATCCTGAAACACTCACTTCCCTGCAATGCGAAGTGTGTTGCCTAACTACGGCGATAAGTAGCTTTTAATAGCAAACTTTCAATGGCAAATTCTGCCACCTCTGTAGAGTTAAGACTACATTTATTTAAGTTTGTCCAGACCTGTAGAGTCACTCGGGGGAATATGCCCATCGGGGTTAAATGCCCACCCCCTCGTATCTCGCGCAACGTTAATGTTATGACAATTCTGTGACTCTTGTTTGAAAGCGCCCTCCGTGGCGAGACGAGGCAGTCGGTTTGGAGCTTGTCAGAAGAATCTGAAGCCGTCCAGGGTTAATTTCATGAGGTATGAAGACAATTTTTGAGGTAATGATTTTTTGGACGTTGCTGTATTAACAGTGTGCAATAATATTCCCAAGAGAGAAAGAAACAACTATATTTGGTGTAAAGATCAAGAGTCAGGAAAACATATCTGCAGAGTGAAACTGTCGCATGGTGCTCAGAGTTGCCAACCCAGTGATTCAATTTTCTGCTTGTAGCTGTGGGGTGATATGCCCACAGAAGTTAAGTACAATATGCGCATGGGCATTATGAGAAGAAAGGACCACAATGTGACTGGATCCAGTGTATTCGTTGTAGTATGCGGATGCATGAAATATGTATCAAATTCACGTCCATGTGTCCAAAGTGCAATTCAATTTCTCACAAATGTAAACAGTAAAAGAGGCTATGGTAAATTCAAAATAAATGTTAGAAACGCAAATGATGTTCTGTTTACGAAACAAACGTTAATAATCTTCCAGTTAATGGTGTATAAATATGCCATGTCAAGTATTACAACAATTGTTTCTTGTATTGGGAATTTTACCCGTAATGGGTGGGCATTTTACCCTGAACACGGGGTGATTTGCCCAAATTGACGTTCATCTATTTATTTTTCTATGGTTCTTTTGCTATAAGACTTACTGTAATAATACATATAGGTAACAATAACAAAACATGTAGCTTTCATTTGACATCCTTTTCATTGCGACACTCCTTCATTTAGCGTAGATATAAACCGCCAAAAAAAAAGTTGGGTATATTCCCCTGAGTGACTCTATACAGGGTGTTTCTAAAGGTTGTTTACAACGCTTGGGAGGTGATTCCTCACACGAAAACAAGCAAAAAGTCTAAGTTCCATTTTTACGACTGAGGCTTCGTTTCCGAGATAGGAGCCTCGCAAAAGGTGACAAAGTGAACGTCACACCTAACTGGGACGAATACTATCACAGATAGAGAGGCGGTTCCAAGGGAATCATAAAGGAATCGTATGTGCTCAGTCCGGAAGTCACTATGAAAAGTTCACTGCACGCATGCGCAATGCAGTCCTCAAAGGAATTGGGGATTTCCAGCAAGAACAATGCATGGAAAAGGTATGTAACGCAGCAAGAAGGACCGTGACAATGAGAAATGCGTTAAAGACAACACATCCCGACCTCAAACATCAAAACATGAGCACCGAACACAAAATCCGAAAAGTTGAGCACGGTTGCATACCCCAGTTACACGCGAGGAATGAACGAATCATGTCATGTGGCATACGAGAGAGACATTACTCCACCAGGAGGAGGGAAAGAAAAACACAATATCAGATGATTGCGACAACGTGTATTTTTACACGCGACAACTACGTAATATCCCCCCCCCCCACACACACACAACAAACAACAAATGCTACAATATCTTACGCACAGACAGTCCGTGTCACTGTACACCAACTGAAGATGTCACTTTCACCACACAAAGAGGGGGGGGGGCAATACCAAGAGTGTTCTCACTGGTATTTGCCGAGGGCAATAATCACAGACGGTTTTCAAAATGTCTGCAGTTTACTTCTACGCAGATATGACAGCGACGAATCAAGGATTGTCGAGTACGAGCAAACAAGCCAGGTGTATCTGCTACCGTCGCGGCGGCGACGTTGATGCGAGCAACGAGGTCCTCAGCTGATGTGACAGGTGTGTCCTATACGAGGGTTTTTATTTCTCCCCACAAGAAAAAATCGAGAGGGTTAGGATCTGGCGACCTCGGTGGCCAAGGCACAGGCTCATCCCTACCAATGAACCTATTGCGAAACACGTCATGCAGGAAATGTCGTACATTACAATCGAAATGAGCTGGTGCACCATCGTGTTGGTACCACATTTCTTGCCGCAGTGCCAAAGGTACGGTCTCCAACAGTTCAGGCAGAACCTCACTAAGAAATGCATGATACGTGAGACCATTCAGGCGAACAGGGAGAATGTATGGTCCAATTAAATGATCATGTACTATCCCGCACCACACTTTCACTGAAAACCTGTGCTGGTGATGGGCCACAAAAAGTGCATGTGGGTTGTCAAAGTCCCAGACATGACTGTTTCTACTATTGAAGACATCCATCCTGGTGAAAATGGCTTCATCTGTCCACAATACGTTTGCCCCGAAGTGAGGGTTTGTGTCCAGCTGATGCAACAACCATTGGCAAAACTCCATACGAGGGCGAAAGTCACGAGGTAACAGTTCTTGTACTTTCTGCAGTTTAAAAGGGTGCATTCCTTCCTCTGACAACACTCGCCAAACATACACATGAGACGTGTTTCGTGCCCGAGCGAGCACTCGCGTACTGGTGCCAGGATGTTCTGCGACCGCTGTTAACACATCTTCTGCAAACTGATGTGTAAGTACACTTTGGGGTCTTCCAACTTCTTGCCGCGGTGGTAACACTGACCCTGTTTCACGCAGTCGACTGCCCACTACCTGAAAGAAGGTGTGAGACGGTAAACGTCTATGTGGAAAGCGTTCTCCATCAAGACGCCTTGCCTCACGGCTATTACCACGTGCCTCCCCATACATGAGATACATGTCTGCTAGCTGCTGGGTCGTATACGCAGCCATCTGTGTAATAGGGAGCTGGAACTGCAAAGTATTGTTTTTGTTTAACACTGGCACACTACACAAATTGGCCGTATCACCGTACGAACACCACAGACCAATTGTGAACCAACCCTTCGAGCTCCTCTCGCGGGAACAGCAGTCATGAAGGTCAAACGTAGACTACGAGAGCCAGACTTGCCTGTGCAGCGCTTCCAAAACTGGTCTCTTTTATGTCACAATGATCGCATGCGAACACTTTTGGTATTGCTCCCACCCCCTTTGTGTGGTGAAAGTGACATCTTCAGTTGGTGTACAGTGTCTGTGCGTAAGACATTGTACCATTTGTTGTTTGTTGTGCGTGTGGGGAGGGGTTATTACGTAGTTGTCGCGTGTAAAAATACACGTTGTCGCAATCATCTGATATTGTGTTTTTCTTTCCCTCCTCCTGGTGGAGTAATGTGTCTCTCGTATGCCACATGACATGATTCGTTCATTCCTCGCGTGTAACTGGGGTATGCAACCGTGCTCAACTTTTCGGATTTTGTGTTCGGTGCTCATGTTTTGATGTTTGAGGTCGGGATGTGTTGTCTTTAACGCATTTCTCATTGTCACGGTCCTTCTTGCTGCGTTACATACCTTTTCCATGCATTGTTCTTGCTGGAAATCCCCAATTCCTTTGAGGACTGCATTGCGCATGCGTGCAGTGAACTTTTCATAGTGACTTCCGGACTGAGCACATACGATTCCTTTATGATTCCCTTGGAACCGCCTCTCTATCTGTTATATTATTCGTCCCAGTCAGGTGTGACGTTCACTTTGCCACCTTTTGCGAGGCTCCTATCTCGGAAACGAAGCCTCAGTCGTAAAAATGGAACTTAGACTTTTTGCTTGTTTTCGTGTGAGGAATCACCTCCCAAGCGTTGTAAACGACCTTTAGAAACACCCTGTATATACACACATGTGCTTTAATAACAAGTTCCCAGTTTCGACAGGTGTTATTGCTGTCTGGTGCCGTATCAACAGCTCCAACGCGTTTGCCAAAGACAGGAGCTTGAAACGTGTGGGCGTTAATTATGTGTTTAACGGCTGATTTGTTTTGTCTGCTTGCCGTTAACAACCCGTGCACCGAAACATTTCATGCAGCCCAGCCTCTAACGGCTCGTGAAGCGTTTAGGTGAAGTTCGCCTCCCTTCCTCCAAACAGCAGTCACTGATACGATGGTGCGAATAATTGGCGCAGTTGAATGTTCGTCAACAAAAGGCACGTGCGGCGCTACCAATTTTCCCCAAATGCCCACTCCGTCCTATCCCGGCCAATGCCATTAGGGGGTTCATTCGCGCACCCTGGGTGCATCGGTTCGTCGCGTTGGTGCAGGGCGGGTGACGTGAATCCAGCAACATGCATCGTGGAACGCGCCCTCGGGTATTGATTGATCTCGCTTTCACTGGACGGATGTCCACCGTCATACACGACAAATGGGGTTAAGATTAGGGGACAGGTAATCGAATACCGAATCCTCTAGTTCCCTATCCAAATTCGACAAATTACCTATCTAGCAGGCATGGGACCGAGATGTCCTAAAAACCAAGATAACAACGAGACTTTGTGTCGGACACACTCGGTCTCGTTCAAGACTTTGGTATGACATTGCCAAATTTAACTAAACCAAATCTGCTCTATTCTGCACAGCGAATTTCCTGCTGCAAGAAAATTTCCGGTACTCCATCAATTTGTTCTATTGTTGTTAAGGCCGAATCACAAGGAACTGGATATCCAGTTAGTTGTCGCTGAACTGGCTGCCTGCTTGATTGGTTTTGAGGAATAGGGCATGTTTTAATTGCTACTGGCTTTTCTCGACTGGATTCTGTGGAACAGCCAATCAGAGCAAAGTTTGGCCATGTGAAGATAATCTCAGAGTTTGAAAGAAGAGTTTTTTTTTGTCTGTGGTTTCCGAGTGTTTATTTATTTTTATTTTATTTATTTATTTATTATCCTGCGCACAACAGGCATCTGCACTTTTACAGTGCACAGTAAATGTCTTACATAGGATTTATACACATCAAAATAATATTTATACACATTTCAGATATAAAAAAAAAATACATATAGGGGTTATATATATCGTCCTTAAACATTACCGTGGATAAAAAAAATGAATCAAACCTTATACAATTCATATATGTATGGGTATATATATACACATAAAGAAGGTAACAATAATAATAATACTAATAATAATAATAAAAAATTAAGCAAGAATGTTGTCCATTAAATAGCGTTTATACTCAGAAAATTTAGCATATATGTCCAAGTGTATGCCCCTCTCTAACCATTCATTATACAAGCTACACATTCTTCGCAGGGGAGCCATTTCTGCGGATTTTGTACGGGTGCGGGAAATTGCAAAGAGTTGCTTTCTTGATCGCAACTTTGGATGGGGGACATAGAAAGCTATTTTTGAAAGCAGAGAGGAAGAATCCAATTTGTCGTTAAGAAGTTTGAAAAGAAAAAGGAGCTGATGTATGGTTCTTCTGTTTGCAAGGGAGGTAATGTGTAATTTAATTAGTAATTCGTTATAAGGTGTCATCCTTGGATATGCACCATCTATCCTAAAAACTATATAGCGAGTGAACTTATTTTGAACTTTTTCAATAAGATCTATTTGTTTACTGGTTTGTGGACTCCACACTATAGATGCGTATTCTAATTTGGGCCTAACATATAGGTTAAATAATGATAACAACGCTTTATTTTCATTGAATTCTTTTGCAGTTCTCACAATGAACCCCAGTTTTCTATGCGCGTCATTAACAGTCTTTGTGATATGTGACTGAAACGATAATTTATCATCGAACACTACGCCAAGGTCTGTTATTGAGTTTGCCCTGTCTATTTGTGTGTGTGCTATTTCGTAGTTATAGTGTATTGGGGATTTCAATCGGGTAAATGTTACGGCCCTGCATTTCTTATGGTTAAGATTAACTTTATTTGCTTTACACCATGCGTTGAGATTTTCGATATCCTCTTGTAATTTAATGGAACCATCTTCATTGTGGATGCTCCTATAGAATTTTAAATCGTCAGCGAATAAGAGTTTCTCGGAATTTCTAAGCTGTTTTGGTAGGTCATTAATTAATATTAAATACAATAAGGGACCAAGATTAGAACCTTGAGGTACGCCTGAGCCAGCTACAAATTCATCGGAGCAGCAACCTTGATAATTTACGTATTGTTTTCTGTTTTTGAGATACGAGCACATTAAATCTACGAGGGAAGAGGAGAAGTTACAAAATGCTTATTTTTTTTAAGAGAATATCATGGTTTACAGTGTCGAACGCTTTGCAGAAATCTGTGTATATAACGTCTACCTGACCTCTGTTGTCAAGTTCAGTGGAAATGAAGTTTGAAATTTCTACGAGGTTCGTCACGACAGATCTCTTTGGTACGAATCCGTGCTGGTGAGAGGAGAGAATTGGTTTTACGTGAGCAAAAAAATGTTTATAAAGAATCTGTTCTAATAGTTTAGCTGGCGCAGAGAGTATCGCAATTGGTCTGTAGTTTGAAATTTGAGATTTATCTGATGTTTTTGGTATGGGACAAATTTGGGATAATTTCCATTTATCTGGAAATCTCGATGTTTGTATTACAAGGTTGAAGAGTATATGTAGCGGATATTTTAGACTGTTTGGCTGTTTTTGTTAGTTTCTCGATAAAAATAGGAGAGAGATGACGTGCAGTGCATTCTGGTTCAGTTAATTAATATTTAGGTATTTATGCAAAGCGATGAAATGTGTACGTGACAAATATGATTAGCCAAAAATGAAAACCCTTATTATTACAAGTGTATTAAATGTTTGATTTTTTAATTCTTTTTTTTTTTTTTTTTGTGAATGAATCCTGTGAATCTCGTGTATGAATATGCATACCAGAGATCATTGTTCGGTACGCATTGATTACCATATTTTATTCGAGCCAATTTCTGGTCCATACTTTAATTTTTAATTTTTAATAAAAGCTGCAGTAATTTTCCTACAACACTCTTCAAATTTAGCGTCCATCTTTACAGATTGTCTGCTCTGCGCAATGTCTTATGGGAACAAAAGTCTATCGACAAGAACGTAACAACTATCGTGCGAGGCGAAAAACTAGCAAAATGGGTAACCAGTCCAGCGACAACTAGGGCATTCCTACTGGAAATCCAGTTCCGTGTGATTCCGGCTTTACTCTGTTCATTACAAGAATTACTCAAAATGGGTGGCCGCGGTGGCTCAGTTGGTAAATGTCTGACTACCATGCTAAAGGTCCCGGGTTCGATCCCCGGCCGGTTCAAATCCGGGAACTTTTGTAACGATGGAAGCGGCCCCGGCGCCCACCCAGCGTCGAATAACATGGGTACCTGGGGGAAACCCTGGGGGGTAAAGGCGGTCAGGGGCGTGATGCTGATCACATCACCCCCACTCACGACCGGATCAAGAAAGTGTAGGGCGTTACCCCCACACGCCTTCATGGCGTGGTGCTATGCACAGGGGAGCACTTTACCTTTTACTCAAAATATTGCTGTATATGTTCGAAAATGATTGTGCATCTACGTATTTACACACACACACACACACACACACACACACACACACACACACACATATATATATATATATATATATATATATATATATTTCTTCCGTTGCAATAAAATATCAGGAGTTTTGTTCTCACGTACAAAAAGGAGCTGGTACGGCGTCTGTTGCGTACCGCCAGAAATAAAATAAAAAATTCTGTAACTTCCTCAAACAAACATGTGGATATCTCCCGGATTTGTTTACAGTAAGTGTACTACGTCAATCCATTAGCGTCGATCGTGAGCCTATGTTACATTATTGTGTGTGTTTGTATTTTTCTTTTTACGCCGCCTTTCTGCCACTTTTGGTTAATCGTCACGATGAGCATCAGCGACGATTAGGTGATGGAGGGACACTCATAAAAATAACAACCATGCCAAGCCCGGGACTCGAACCCGGGAACTTCGGCGGAAATAACGAAAGACGAGACTTGACGTGTATGTATGTGTGCGTGTACTTAGGATTAAATCCAGTTGTTCCAGTACGCAGCGTTGAAATGAAGCGTCAAACGGAAAAACTTTCAAAATAATTTTTGACTTCAATAAGCCTTAATCGTAACAACCTGGAACTTAACCCTTCAACGGTCATTGCCATCATACTCATACTTCACGTCAAATTTCGTGCCGGTACCCGATTTTAGACCATACGTGCATATTTCTTGAACTAAGAACATTCAATACGACTCATCACGGTTAAGGGGACGCGGGTTAGAATCCTGTCCTGTACATGGGTGTTGTTTGCGAGTTTGCCCTTCATCAATTTCATCACATCATCACTTATCCTCATATTCGCAATAAGCTGAAAGTAGCAGAAAGCAAATCAATCTAAATCAATCATCACGGCCATTGAGCGTCCTACAGTTCGATGACTGATTTTGTGAGAAATTTCGTATTCAGGAAATGTGCACCTCTTTATTAAAAAACAAGATAGATAACGGTTATATCAAACTTATGATTCAATGAACACCCATCCCGAAGACCGGACTCCAAACGCAGAACCTTCGATGAGAGGCAGCAAATCTTGCATTGAAGGCGCTTGCTGCACGCCCCCCCCCCCCCCCACACACACACACACACTGTAGGTTCATGAATTATGAAACCTTATGTTAATATGTGCCCAAGGAAAACCTTTTCCAATCTCCCTTATGCAGTGATTAACTCTGGGTCTTGATTACCACAACTGCTACGAAAGCTTACACAACCAATTGAAAACTTCCAACCTAGATATTCTTTGATTTGTCTGCATTCGTTAACCATTACTGCTCCAGGATGCAAGAATTTCACTTGATGTGTCTGCACCGTCTCTGTTCCAGCGTGTTTCCAGACTGATTGCTGGATGCAGGACTTGTAATTTTCCAACCATTTGCATACCTTCTTGCCCAGACGCCTTTCCCTGTAATTTTGCAGAGAACGCATTCCATTTTCCCATTCGGCTTGCTCAGGGAAAACTTGTTTCTTCGCGTGTGATTACACCTTTAGCATCCCCTGCCTGTTTGACGAGAAATCGTTTAGCCCAAATGATTGGATTTTATAAATATATAGAGATTGCGCATGCACTTGTGTAAAGCTACAACTCTTTAAACTTTCCCCATGTAATATCCTATTGCAGTGGTTTGAGCTAATATTTTACTCGTGAAGTTCTTCAGTTAACGATTTTTCGATGTCCACGAACATCGAGGCTTTCATCAATGGGCATGGCGGCTCGAGCGTGATGTTAATCACACCATCTACACTGGTGAATGTCCTACGTCCACATTCACTCTGTGCCTTCATTGCGTGGTGTAATTCGCATGGGCAACCGCCGACCTCCGGGGCGGAGTTGTTAGCACAGTGCACTACGACGACAGGGGTTTCTCTTTCGAATCCCGGCCTGGGCATGTTGTTCTTTGTGAGTGTCCCTTCATCAATTTCAGGTCATCATCACTCATTCTCATCTTCGCGATGAGCTAAAAGTGGCAGAAAAGTGAAATAAAATAAACCAATTCAACTCACTTTTTTCACTTCGTTAATATTAATAAAAACACATGTACAGAAAATTACGTGAAACTGGCGTCATATCAAGACATTTGTTTTCTGATCGATTGTTTGATTTGTAAAGTAAATTAAGGGACACAAGTTTATTTGAAGAAACAGAATTGAGACCAAAGTCCTTAACAAGAAACTAAAATATCGGGTGATCCGGTTGAGATGTCAGAAAAGTTAACCGTTGTGTACGATAGGTTAATGTACGTATCTCTGAGCAGTTTGTTGTAATATATGCAGAAAGGATGTAAGTCTCGAGTGAGTAGCGTTCATGGTAGACAAAGATAGTGGTCACGCCACAACAGCGCACAATGTATCGTATGGGATGTGAAATTTTCGAGTTTTATATGCAGACTAGTACAGCCACATGGCTTAAGTCTGTAAACCTGCACTCACTCAAAACTTACATCCTTTCTGCATATATTACAACAAACTGCTCAGAGATAGGTACAATAACCTATTGTACACAACGGTTTACTTTTCTGACATCTCAAACGGATCACCCTGTATATCCTCAACGTTCTCTCGGTTTCTAAAAACCAATACTACGAGTAAAATAAAAAAAAAACTGTCGTCCGAAGTGTCAAGGATCACTCAGCACACGTAAGAGTAAACACAATGTCATGACAACACGCGACCCCACAGAGGCTGTGGCCCCAGGCGCCAGAGCCTCGTTGGCCTGCAAAAATGCGGTAACCGTGATGTACTACGTGAAAGAGAGGTTAACTGTAGGGTGTATTTTCAGAAGATCACGTCTTACACGCCAGACACATTATTATTATTATTTAATATTTACTCACTGTTGATACGGGTGTGGCCCTTGCGGTGGGTGAAAGGGCTCCAGTGTTAACGCACCATACTACTTTCATTAAAGCATCCAAACTAAAAATTGTCTGCTATCTTACACATACTATAATATGGAAAATAAATTAGGAGATTTGGATAATGAAGGAAAAAAAGTTGGTTTAAAGATAAATAGTACAAAGATGAAATCATTAAGAACAAATGTAAAAAAGAATGAGGAAAATATTTAAGAGGTTAAAGAGTTTACATATCTGGGGAGTTTGGTGACAAATACAGGGGGAACAGAAGATGTTAGATCGAGAATTAGGAAAGCAAATGTGGCATTTATTCAGCTATATAAAGTTTGGAAAGACAGAGAAATTTCAATAAGAACTAAGCTACGAATTTTTAGAACTAATGTGAAGTCAGTTCTCCTATATGGCTGTGAAACTAGGAAAGTAATAAAGAAAATTACTAAAGACCTACAGACATTCATAAATAGATGCCTAAGGAAACTTCTGGGAATATATTGGCCAAATATTATCTCAAATGAAGATCTATGGAAACGTACACAAGAGAAACCAGTGGCAATACAGATCGAAAGAAGAAATTGAAAGTGGATTGGCCACACATTGAAGTAAGATTCACGGCAATCGAAAGACAAGAATTGAGCTGGAACCCACAAGGACAACTAGGAGAGGAAGGAGAAGAATAAGTTGGAGAAGGACAATAGAGCAAGAAATATGGGAAGCAGCAAAGACCTGGAACGAGATAAGGAAGATGGCTGGAAACAGAGTCCGTTGGTGATGCTTCGTTGAGGCCCTATGCCCCGTAGCTGAGTAACAGGAAATAAGTCAAGTAAGCCAAACTACCAAACTAAAAATAACTTTTCACAAAATATGAGGTTTGGTATTAATGAGTCGAACTTTGGCACCACAACCCAGTTAACGATAGTGCAAGAATACGGCTACATAAATAACGCTCTAAAGGGCTAAGGGTCCCAGGGGAAGGGCTGTAGTCATCGATCGAAATTAAAAAGCACGCCTCATTGCCACGGAAACGAACGGCGTTGCTACGGTGCAGCTCTCCTCTACGAGAGGGCCTGGAAGATAAGAAGATTACGCACGGAGAGCGTCTGCTTCCTTTCCAATTTGGAATTATGAAGACGCAGCGCGGGATGGTTGGAGGGCGCCACCTGCTAAGCTCTCGAAGCGTCCCTGCAAAAATACTTCTTGTGTGTTCTGAGGAGCGTCTTCTTGTTAGCTATGAATGCTGTAACGAAAACAGTGCACGGTTTGCTTCCCCTCCGATGCCCGAAGCCCAATTTTCATACTCAAGAGCCTTCGGGTATCATATGCGCAGATCAGATGCGAGGCTACGTTCTTCTCTCCATTAGTTTTTGTTGTTCTGCGCAGGCTACAATTTACATCTATCTTTGCACAGAAGGTTCGGTTCGTTCCAGCAACCGTTTAGAGTTTAGGAGGAGTGTATACGGCGCATTTGACTGCGCACACCCACCTTACTCGACAGACAAGATTACACCCTATCTTCGCTTTGTGTTGTTCTGCGCAGGCGCAGAAGGATACAGAACAGTTCAGTGTGCACATCCACCTGACTCCATAGACAAGCTTCAACCCGATCTTTGCTTTGTGTTGTTCTGCGCAGGCGCAGGAGGATACAGAACATTTCACTGTGCACATCCACCTGACTCCACAGACAAGCTTCAACCCGATCTTCGCTTTGTGTTGTTCTACACAGGCGCAGGAGGATACAGAACATTTCACTGCGCACACCCACCTGACCTTGCAGACAATATTCCATACGTTCAGAGAGGATGTTACGAGTTATTAACAGCTACCACAAGCACAACAAAGCTATTGACAATAAACAAACACCCGAACGCATACCAAGGAACACAGATCTGAAACCTACAGCGTTGTTTCGTGCATGATTCTACCTAATCCCCCTATCGCGCATAGATTCGTCCTCCCGAGCTAGTCTCGCCACTTGCGGTCGGACACTACATGCTGGATTCAAAACTACGGCTGAGCCGATACCACTTACAACCGATGCCAATACTCTCACCGATTCCCACCGATACCGATGCTTGAAAATGATAATTAAAAGTTGTTCAAAATAATAATAATTTCACTTTAATTATATGCACCAATTTACCAAGAATTTTGCTTTAAAACATTCAAGAATTACATGAGAATATGATTTCTTTGAACTGAATTGTTGTATAAGTCAACTCTATGCACAAATATGCTAATCGGGACTGGACCTACAGTTTAAAGGCGACGACGTTACCAGTACAACATTAAGTTACATGTTATCACAAAACAGTTTTTTCACACAAAACTGGTACAAAATAGAAGAACATTTCGAATTTTGCATAATTTGCAGGATATTTAGAGTCCGCGAAAGATTCGTGCGACATTTTAGCGGAGCCCGTGAAAGACAAAATTCCGGAAAAGTATCGGCCGGTATCGGCTAATCAATTCCAACCGATACCACTGGTATCGACTCAGCCTTATTCAAAACTAAAACCTGGTAACTTGAAATATAGATATTAGTCATTCGAATTCTAACGTCTAAACCCCAATTTAATTTTGACTTGCGAGTCTACAAATGGAATAAGCATAAAGAATGTATGGTTTTGTTTTCGATCCCGATAAAAACAAATAAACACAGAAATGAATATGTAAGTTTGTAGAAAAAAAACTTTGAAATACTGTGGGTGTGAAATTCTTGCGAGAAGTGTTGAAAATGTATGTTGCCACCTCGGTGGCCGAGGGTGTTAAGGTTAAGTGGTCAACTTACGATCTTGAAACCGAAAGGTCCGGGTTCGAGTCCTGGCTTAGGCATGGATGTCTGCGAGTGTCCCTTCTTCAATCTAATTTAATTATCATTCATCTTCATCGTCGTGATTTGCCAAAAGTGACAGAAAACGTGAAAGACGAGAAATTGAAACACAGAAAAGTAGTGTTATTTTGATATTTGGTTCCGCGGCTCTCTAACTACAAAAGGCAGAACGTCAAATAAAGGTGCGCTCAGCGCATCCACTTATAATTGAGAATACTGGCGCCGCTCTGTTATTCACCGCACAAACGGATCATAACACGCAGACAATGTCCAGTAGCCAAAGGTCAAAGGGTCAACAATAACTCAGCAAAACAACTTCAATCCCAGGCTGGACAAATTCATCCAACCACGGCAACTTGGCGCCCAGCAAGAGACAACGTCCCACGTACAGTGTGGAACCAATTAAGCGGTCATTCATTCAACCTCACTTTATTTTCTCTTGTTCAGCGACATTTCTTGTGAATAAATAAATGAAAATTCCACCAGCTAAAAATTTAGTTAATACAAGGAAGGGAAGAGTATTGGAGCTTGTGATGAATAATTTCCAAAGCTGTTGACAAAATTCTCTTGAGAAGAAAACCAGGTAACCTTTGGATTCGATTCGGACTAACGCTGCTCTCGTCAGAGGAAGAGATGAGAAGGGAGCGAAAGGACAGAGAAAGAGAGAGAAAGTGATGGAGACGGGATTGAGGAAAGAGATGAACATTGAGCCGGAAAAAGCCCTAATAGCTCGGCACTGGTTCACACCCGTTCCCCCAACCCCACTCAAGCACTGCGACTGAGGTACGGATCTTACCATATCAAAATTAAATAAGATTATAGGCTTATACTCTGTCTCAGGTTTCTCTGGACCAAGTCTGCGCATAGCGTCAGAGAAGCTGGGAGAATCGAGTGGCCAGAGCAAAGAAGTACACGTTGCTCGAAGAGTGGTAAGTGCAGTCGCTCTCCCTCTCCACGCAATACCGTTGGTGGAGCCGTCTCGCGTCACTACTTGCGCAGAGACTTGCTTTCGGTCGCCTGCTACAGAGATAACAGGGACAAGGTATATCATCATCGTGTTTGAGAATGGCAGCTCCACTCTGATCTAATCTAACCCTCTTTTTGTTCCGTCCGTATTCCGTAATCACACCTCGCTCACCCCGGCAGTGACCGGACGTTTACCTGGGGAATTTCCTTCTCATCACCTTTGAGTTGCGAGACTCACACCTGCACGGACAGACATTCCACGGAAGAACGGGAAGGTAAAGGAAAAGGTGAAAGGTGAGGGAATAGGGCGACAGACAGAAAAAAGTGAATAAATATAAGACAAAGCGAAAGAAGGAGAAGGAAGAACGAGTGAAAAGAAGAGTAGAGGAGAAGGAGAAAGAGATGTAACAGGAGAGTGTAAGAGAAGGAAACAGGAGAGTGACCCAGAATAAGCAAAAAAAAAAAGAGAAGCAGAGACAGACAGACAGTCGCGCGCGCGCGCGCGCACACACACACACACACACACACACACACACACACACACACACACACACACACACACAGAGAGAGAGAGAGAGAGAGAGAGAGAGAGAGAGAGAGAGAGAGAGAGAGCCGAGAGAGAAAGAAATGGTTAAAAATTTTCAGCAGAAAATAAGGCCGAAATACTTCATTCGACAAGGTTATCTTTTCCGAGTGGACACTCAAAAACTAACTAGGTACTTTCTCTTCACGTAAGGTAAGGTAAGGTCAAGTTCCCCGTGCATACAGCACCGTGCCATGAAGGCACATTTAGGGGAATGTGGGGGTACGGCTTCACACAATCTCGACCTCGACCATTTTGGATGTGATGTGGTCAGCACCACGCTCCGGCCGCCCTCCCAGGGTTGCACCAGATACGCATTTATTTGAGGCTGGGTAATCCCCAGAGCCGCTCTCTACGCGGACAAGGCTGGGTTGATAAGAGAAATACATTAATTTTTTATACAGCATTACGGACACCATGAAATTAACTGAAATCGATATGTTGACAACTATAGCGTTCCCCAACTTAAAATATTGTTCCTGTAAAAACCTGTAATTAAGACACCTTCCGAATGCGATTTCACGCAACACCCTTTACGATTAAAAATTTTCACTGTACTCTCTGTGCAACTTCTTCCCCAGTAGAACACAATTTAATTTTTATTTAAAAACCTTCTATTCGACACTGTGTATTTTCATCCAGTAAATTTGTACATTTTACGACTAGCATGAAACATTTAATCTCCGCTTGTTCGTACTGCCTTTCATCTGATATACAACAAATCTTTGCTCCTGACAACACAGCAGTTTCACACTTGTGTATCGCGAGAAGGAAGGCGAACGAACCACCTTCTGGGATGAGGTATTTCTCTCGGAGCTGGCGACCCGTGAAATTTACTGCAAGACGGGATGTGAAGCTTGGACATCGAAAAAGATTTAAAAGGTTGAATGTGTCCCAGAACAGAAGTGTTTGTCGTGAGTCGGATAATACCGTCTTAAATCAAGACGAAAATCCAGCGGAAAGACACGTTTTTTATACTCGGAAGAAGCTGCACGCCACAGGCTTCTCGACGCTTTGTGTCTTGTATCCTCATGGCACAGACTACTCCCTCTTGTACTTCACTGCGAAGAAACATGGTCTGGAAAGATGTAAGACATTCTCCTGAGGACAGAAATTCATAGCGAAGATCAACTCAACAAAATTTATTGGACTTGCAGCTTTACATGTGGCTGTTTACGCCTAGCATACGTAGCGAAGATTCTTCTCTTCTTCTTCTTTATTATTTTTGGATCACACCGTGCATTTTTGCGATTTCTAGCCAAAGTTGCTGAGTTCAGGTACAGTGGGATCCATGAGTATTACCGTACAAATTGTACATGACTATTTTCATTAATTCTTCTGTAACATCCTGTGTGTTTTAAGCGATGGATTTTTATGTATGCTGGTGCAGAAGCTGTCAACAGCTTGTTTTGAGTTTTCTTTTCATTCTTGAAGCTCTTATTGGGTCAAATAAAGTGCACGAACATGGTGATGGACAATTTGCACGGTAATACTCATGGATCCCACTGTACTATTATATATGTTCCAAACTGTTGATGAATATAGCGAAGATTCTAGCTGCCCAAGGTACGGTGTAATACATACAGGCGGGGTCCATTATGGGTAGTGAACGAACATTGGTACAGGAGAAATGACGGTTTTGTGTGGATGAAAGTGGACACGAAACAAATCACTCGACTTTTATGAATGTTCACACCAGAGCCTTTGAAAAATCATAAATACAAAGTAGCAGAAAATATAAACGCACTAGATGCACATTCAACTAATTCTCCATATCAATTGCCAAGCTTGGAGGCAGAAAGGGGAGAAACAGCAGGTAATTTATAAATATTTTTCTAAAGTTCAAAACTTTAGTTTTTGGCTCAACTAAACTGGAAAATTCAACGTGAGTGGTTTCCATGATCTCATTGATAACGGGAACTGGATTTCACATGAAGAGTCGTATAATATCATTTTGTAAGCAAAATTATGCTGGATCAATATAGCGTAATATGGCTGCGAAGCGCCGATAGTTCCGCTATTCACCACTCGCTGACGCTGTCATCGCCCTGGATAGTATACACCGTGATTCGAACTCGGGACCGCTCGCATCGAAGGTGAGAGCGCTAACCATTTGGTTATGATGTTTAAAATGGAATGGAGTCCTCAGGAGGACAAGTGGCGTGCCGTTCAGTGATGTTGCAAAACCATATACACAGTGTGTGTGTTGATTAATTGAATGCATGCACGTATACTCTGTCCCGAGAATGTCTGGAGCTAGCGATAGAAAGCAAGTCTCTGCGCAAGTGGTGAGTCGAGACGGCTCGACCAACGAGTACGTACGAGGGAACGGGATTGCGAGGAGGGGGAAAACAACTGCAACCACCAGTCTTTGCATGAACGTCTACTGCTTCGCTCCGCCCACTCGCTTCCTTCCCTTGAATACCCTTATGCGCGGCCTTGCTCCGGAGATTCCCGAGATAGAGTACACACACACTGTGTATATGGTTTTGTAACAAAACAACGGCACGCCACTGCTCCTGCTGAGGATTTCATTCCATTTGAAACATCTCTGTATCCAAAATCCTGTAGAATCATATCGTTTAATGAGCGAATTGGACCCATCAGGCGAGGTGTAATCCCCACGCACATAAAGATTGGTAGACCCCGGCCAAGCCCTCAGAGCGCCCCTTCGTAGTAGCGTGGCAGTGAAGCGAGGCACTGCATCGTGGCCATTTGCCAAGACGCCGGGAGAGCGCAGTCCCGCCACGTCACAGCCTCTATTTCGTCGGACGTGCGGCGCCGATAAGGGAGTGGCCGGGCGTCCGTTACCTGCAGGACTTCCCGGCTACTGATATGTCGGCGGGACGGCCAGTATCTCTTGCTGCCCGCCCTGGCATATGTATGTGGACAGTCGGCAAGGAAGGAATTGCGTCCACTCTTTCACCGCAGGCAGTAATCTTTACCCGTCCCCCCTTTTTTATCGCACGTTAGCACCCCCATTTCATAAATTAGGTTGCATTCTGCACGGTGGACTCTATTTTATCTTCTAAAGAGTGTGTCACCATTCTCCTTTTCGGCGTCACTCTCAGTTTTACCAACTCTGACTTGAAATTCCAACTATACGCGAAACCGGGGTATTCCCGAACACAGTTATAATGGCGAACACCAGATTATTTGCTTTGCTTTCTTGATATGAGTGATCTAATCGGTTCCGACAGCTAGAACCTGTAACGGACAATGCCTCAAGTCCCTCACGTCGCCATTATTCGGTAAGACATCGAAGCAGCGAACAAAGATTGTTTTCTTCAACTTTGCCTGTAGCCCTAATTATTTTATGTGCCGTATGTACTTGCAGATAAATTAGGATATTCACAGTAATTTTTATGTCGTTTACTTTTTTAGATTGTACATTCATTTATGCAATTTTCAAACACACCGGAGAAAGGGATAATGGTGACCAGGTGCTGGCATTAGCCTAGCATGTTAGCTTACAATTTAAAATCTGCTTGTTTTGTACAAATACAAGAAACAAATCAGAACCATAGTATCTTGGTGTCTATAATAGACTTCAACTCTTTGTAACGACCGCCATGTTAGGCAGATTTCAGTTGTATATTGGCATTAATCTTATTCGTATACTTTCAAGTTAAGAACTTGGATTAAATTATTTATACTTAATTGCTTTTATAATTCATGTATATATTTACGTTTTATCTTATATTATTCGCCTATTTTTGCAATATTTATTCAGAATTTATAGGCTAATAATTATCCCAAATAATATATGCAACGTTTTCATTGTTTTTCAAGCACAAGTTAAATACATTTCTTCTTAATATCGATTTTTGTTCAACAACGTACAAGATTCAAGTAATTTGTCTTCGTTATAAACTAAATCTTTATTTAATCATTTTTATGTGCAAGGGCAAATATGATTTATTTGATAAAATCAGATTAGTTATTTCTATATAGTTTAACATTGTAATATTATAGCAAAGTATTTCTCCCTCGTTTTCAATAAAATATCGTTCTCCTATTGGCTGTTTATGTTAGGAGTGGGGGAACCACGCTTCGTGTTCTTGGCGATGTAAAAACTTCCACGTTGGCATTTTTAATTATTGCCAACCTGAACTTTAGCTTACTATCGCTAATTAACATTGATGTGTTACATAAATTATCAGTTTTTCTTGTGTTATTTTATGTTATAAGTTTGTATTGTAAGTTAGAACAATCTGTTATGCTGCGTCTCGCGCTTGAGGTAGCAGTTGAAGTCTTGCTATTAACTGTGAAGCCGGTGCGCGGACTCTCGTGTAAATTGCTTATCACTAGGGAAAGGAACTTTAGGTAATTAAATGTTTTTTCTGCGATAAGATACAGACCCTCATTTTTGCCAAAATTCTGATTATAGCCTTATATGTCAACACAGCAAATTTTATTTTACATAAAAACACATATTTTCCAGTTTTCCGTATGTAAATACATATTTTGCGAATTTTCATTTTAAATACATAAAATCGCTCATTGACTTCATCCACCTCGAAATCCTCGAAGGAAAAATGTTTATAGGCTACTCTGCACCTCTTTCATATCGAGAGTGCTAGGTTTGGTTTGTCTTTGAACACCCTCGCTGGCAGACTTCTGGCACCTCGCCTACGATCCTATTGGGAGAAAATAGCTGTAAGTAGTAGCTGGGGCTGGCTACACGTAATGATAGCAAGGCTTTTTAATGAAGCAATGCAGCTATTGTGGCCGGAAGGCATAACATTTGACAATGTTCTTCTCCTCGTGACAGATGCTGCAGCTTACATGAAAAAAGCTGCAGTAGGCCTTGCCGTTAGCTACCCCAAAATGGTGCACGTTAAATGTGTGGCCCATGCGTTGCATAGAATATGTGAAAAGATAAGAGCTCTTTATCCCAATGTCGATAAACTGGTTTCAAATGGCAAGAAAGTTTTTATCAAGTTGGCTAGAAGAATAGACAATTTTAAACAAAAATGTCCTGAGGTTCCCCTTCCCCCTACACCTGTAGTTACGCGATGGGGCACTTGGTTGGATGCAGATGTTATGCCCAGAAGTTTGAAAAAATTGTATCTGTTGTAAATGACCTCGACAAAGAAGAATTCTGCAAGAACTGTTGATGGAGCCCTCCGTAAAAGTCGAATTGGCATACATCTCAACAAACCTGTCCATTCTCTCTAATTCCATATGAAAGCTTAAATCGTCCGCGAACACTTTGGCAGCTTCCATTGTTCAAGTCCGTATAGTAGAATCGAAACTGCAAGAACTCACTGGATCTAAGTGTCTAAATGTACAGAATTTTTTGGGAAAAAACAAGGTTTTCAAACTTTGTGCCAAATTGCATGTGTTTTGGAAAGTGAAGTAGAGGAAGAGGAAGCTTTGGAAAACTTAAGCGTTAGTGACATTTCGTGATTCAAATATGCAAGAATTGTTTCTTGTGACGTGGAGCGATCTTTCTCACAATATAAGATGCTTTTTAGAGATAATCGTCACAGATTTACAATGGAGAATTTGGAAAAAAAAACTATGGTGATCCACTGCAACTCTTCCAAAAAATTGCTCGCTAAGAGGTAATCATTTAGAAACTAATTTCAGGTGTTTAAAATGCATGTTATAGTTTGTTTTTGTTACCAAATGTTTTTATTTTTGTCACATATTTTCCTGTTTCTATCACATATTTTCAACATTTATGACACATAAAAAATAAATATTTCTGTGTTTTTTAGCACATAAAGTTCCGTTCCCTACTTATCACTGCCTGCGAGCGTGCATGATCCAACAAATTATAACTTTTAACTTGTGCGAATCGGTATGTACGCGCGCGATTCCTGATTAAAGATTTTGAACATTTTAATTATAAAGTATTTGGAATTTTATTTACTGTCACGTGTGGCAATTCGGTGGTTTCCTTCCTGGAGGAAGGGTGGATCGTCTTAATCCCGATCCCTGGGTGAGAACTGGTGTTTCCAACTGACCAGCCGGAGCAAGGAGCGGTGTGTTGCCAATTCGGATCTCCATACCCTGGAGTTACGAGTGGTGGCACGTTGCATCTTTAAAAGGAGGCCTCCCCCATGGCGCAGTGGTAGCGTCATTGCCTTGTAATCAAAGGGTCCCGGGTTCGATACCCGTTGGAGGCACAAGTGGTTCGGATCCCACTTTAAACTGTAGGTCCAGTCCCGATTAGCCTTACTGTGCATAAAGTGGACTTAAAACACCAACTCAAACCAAACCAAAGCATCTTTAAAAGAAAAACTTTGCTCAAATGATATAGAGAAGTTAAATTTGAAGAGACCTGCATCGCAAAGGTTATTTTCCTATGCTATCGCATAGGGGGAAAACACATGACGGGTTTGTTTGGGCTCAATCTTGATCAGTTGTCTGCAGGTGACGTCACCCATTGGAACACTCGGTTGCCACATTCAAGATTTTATCCCAGGTAAAATTAAATTATTTTTACCCCCTCAAAGAAAATGGAATTGAATGCATATAGTATACCATGTCTTAACTATGTAACAAACACAATTGAAAAATCATTCCATATCTAGTCAACAAATATTTCTTTGCCAAAAAATATGCAGCCTTGTGGATTCGAGAAACACACCATTCTGAAACTGACCTACCTTATCGGGCCGAGACAACAGCAGGCTGTTTTCCACTTAAGTTTTCATGGCATAGTGCTGATATTTTACGTGTATTAAAGTGTTCACAAGAAATTTGTAGGTAGGTTAAATGGACACTAAGTTTGAACTTGGGAATAGAAATTTGGTAAGTATTCGCTGTTACGAGTTCGATAGCTCTTCTTGTGTATGTGAGTTTGGCGTTTCCTTAGAATGCAAAACTGTTTCTAAATTACGTGTAAATATTATTAATTATAAGATGAAATGGCCTAGGTTAGAAACAATGTTCTAAGATACTTACGTGAGTTGTAAATAAAGTAGTGGCAACACTGTCAGGAAAAGGTGATAACACCGTGCATGTACTATTAGGCAGTGAGCAATGCCAGTTTGGGCCCATGTCGATGTGTGGAGTGCCAAAAGTGGTCGGTACAGCGAATACTGTGGTGTATGTACGACGTTGAAATGAACACCATGTTCTGTACTTCTCTAAAACATGTTTACAAAGGTAGAACATTGATTATGGATCAAAATCCAGCTTGCTTGTGGAAAAAAATGCACGACAACGTCAGCAAGACTTGCATGAAGCCTGTAGCAACAATACCTAGCCGTATCTGATGGTTGCATAATGGGTAAGTGCATTTTATTAGGAGTTGCGATGCGTCCGTGAGAACAACCTCAATTTGAGGAAAATTGCATCATGCTGGGTTCCCGATATTGTCACCATTGTGCAACCATCAGGTAAGGCAAGTTATTGTTGCTTCAGGTTTCATGCAAGTTTTGATCACATTCTTGTTCATTTTTGCCATGACCAAACCTGGATTTTGATCCACAATCACTGTTCTACCTTTGTAAACATGTTTTAGAGCAGTAGACAAAATGGTGTTCATTTCAACCTCCTACAGCACTCGCTGCACCTACCACTTTTGACACTCCACACATCAGCATGGCTCCAAACTGACATTGCTCACTGCCTGATAGCACATGCACGGTCTCATTACCTTTTCCTGACAGTGTTGCCACAACTTTATTTACAACCCACGTAGTTTACTGAACATATAAAAATTACACACCCAAAAAACCTCAGCTCCCGAAATGAAATCAGAAACACGCCACTGAATGGTGATCCCCCAAAAGCAAAATGCTTAATTCGCACAGTGCTTTAAGGGCTTGATATTATCTGCTTGCCCTTTGGAAGGACTCGTGCAACAGCACGATCAGTCTCCATATTTGCACGAAACGTAGGTTTGGCAGCAGCAGCCCGCGGACGTCATACTACTTGGTGGCGGTAACTGTACCAGGATATTGTTCTAGCCTATAGGGTCACACAAAACTCCAAGAGAATCGAGTTGGCAACGCTGCTCCTTTCTCTGATCGCTCACAATGGAAGATTCGACGAATGAGACATTCAAGGAAGAATAAAGGAGTGTCGAAGATACCCAATGAAGGAGATCGTGATTAGTGATATGAAGTTATACTGCGGGGCATTTCAAAGGTCGGAAACTTTACAGTTCATCGCAAATGCCCCTTTCTAATCTCAGCTGTGAAGAAGCGTGATCATTTATGCGGATAAAGGATTGCAGCTCCTTTGTGTGCATATCTGTCTAGCCTGCACTTGGAAACCATTACTTCCCTGGCGTATTGCCCGTTACAAATAAGACATTTCATGCTAAACTTGCAAAGATGCACGACTTCAAGAATTGCTGCAGCAGTCTAACTTCTAAAAGCTTTCTCTCTTTTTCTCAAAGTTTATGTCTTCTTTATGCCCAAATAGGATATTTTGGGCTGGACCTACTGTTGTAAGGTTTGGGTGGACTTCAGACGTGCCTCAGCTAAGACGTGGTCGGGAAAGTCCTGCTCGAACTATGATGGTGTTCCGAATTCTACAATGGCATCAAAACAACTGTTCATACATTTTTTCCTCAGATTATGCCTCTTGGTCATCTATCAGAAAAAAATGCTGGCAAATATTATGAAATAGTGTCACTCTTGATTTAACTCTCTCTATGCTTCTTAAACCGGAAGGTTTATGGCTGCAGCAACACAAGCCTTCCATCTGTCCCTATCCGGGCAAGATAAATCCAACCTTTTCAATCCTTACCGATTTCCTTTAGGCCCATCCCAGCGTCATCCCTCCATCTTCGTCTTTGTGGTCGTACTGGTCTCTGACCATCAGGTTTCCCAACAAAAATCCTATAAACTCTTCTTTCCTCTCCCATTCGTGCCACATGACATGCCTTCTTGATTTAATTATTGTAATAATATCTGGATATATATATGCAAACCTTCTCCACTCATTTCTCTTCTCATCCCATTTAGGTTCAAATATTTATCTAAGAATTTTATTTCACCTTTGATTTATTTTTGTTAATATTTTATGAGTTATTTTGTTATTTTAAAATCTTGCTTTTTCCAATGATGAAAATTTCACCATAAATAACTAAATAAATAGGGATTCCTTCAAGAGGAATGACGTTCGTACACATAGAGGTGCTGACTGTGCCAGTGACCATTATTTAGTAATTGCTAAATTAAGAGAAAGACTCTCAGTGATAAATCATAAGCAACAAAATCTAAAAGTTCTAAAATTTGATACAGGAAAGTTTACTGATGAAAGAATTAAGAAAGATTACCAAATTAAACTGTCAAATGGATTTGATGTTTTGCAGGATTTAAATGATGATGAAAATATAAATGAAACAGACGTAAATAAGAATTGGGAGCACATACGTAATGCAATAGAATCAGCAGCTAAAGAAAGTATATGATACCATAAACCGAGAAAAAGTAAGCCATGGTTTGATAATGAATGTCATAATCTAATAGAAATAAGAAATCAGGCTAGACTTAGGTGGTTAAATAACTCTGATGATACAAATCTAAACAATTATAATAGAATAAAGCGAGAAGTTAACCGCACGTTTAGAAGTAAAAAAAGAGATTACTTGAAAAGCAAAATTAACGAAATTGAAACAAACAGCAAAAATAAAAATATCAGAGATTTATATAAAGGTGTAAATGAGTTTAGAAAGGGGTGGCAACCTAAAGTAAACTTGATAAAAGATAAAGACGGTGATTTTCTTGCTGACCCAAGCGATATTCTAAATAGATGGAAGAACTACTTTAATGACCTTTTAAATGTCCATGTAGGAGATAAATCAGAAGTGAATGAAGTCCACACAGCAGAACCTAACTTGACTGAAGTTAAAGATGCTATTAAAAGGCTAAAGAATAACAAAGCACCTGGCATTGATTTAATACCAGCTGAGTTAATTAAATATGGTGGAAATTCATTAATATGTCAAATTCATAAATTAATTTGTTTAATATGGAATAAAGAAGAAATTCCTCAACAGTGGAAAGAATCCATAATTGTTCCTGTGTTTAAAAAAGGTGATAAAATGAACTGCAATAATTACCGTGGAATTTTTCTACTCTCAACAACATATAAAATATTATCTAACATTCTTTTAACAAGACTAACCCCATATGCTAATGAAATTATAGGTGATTATCAATGTGGATTAAACGTAACAGATCAACTACAGATCAAATTTTTCACATCAGACAGACACTTGAAAAAAAGTGGGAATATAATCAAAATGTCCATCAGCTATTCATTGATTTCAAAAAAGCATATGATTCGGTCAAAAGAGATAAATTATATAATATATTAGTAGAGTTTGGAATACCTAAGAAGCTTGTTAGTATGATAAAAATATGCATCAGTGAAACAGAAATAAATTCGTGTGGGTATTAATATGTCTGACAAATTTACAATTCATGATGGGTTAAAACAAGGAGATGCATTATCTCCATTGCTCTTTAATTTTGCCTTAGAATATGCTGTTAGGAAGGTAAAAGAAACTAAACAAGGACTAAAATTAAATGGTGTGACTCAGTTGTTAGCATATGCAGATGATGTAGACTTACTGGGGGATGATGTGAATACAATTAAGAATAATGCTAAAATATTTTTCAAAACTGCTAAAGAGATAGGTTTGGAAGTTAACAAAGAGAAAACTAAATATATGCTTACAGGTCGAAACCAAGTGTTAGGTAATAATCAAAATCTAATTATTGATAACAACTCGTTTGAAACAGTTTCCAAATTCAAACACTTAGGAGTAATATTAACAAATTAAAATTATATTAAAGAGGAAATAAAAAGTAGGCTTAATTCAGGAAATGCATGTTACTTCTCTCTTCATAAACTTTTGTCTTCTCGTTTAATATCTAAGAAACTAAAAGTTAAAATATACAAAACAGTCATTTTGCCTGTAGTATTATATGGGTGTGAAACTTGGTCCCTTACATTGAAAGAGGAACATAAATTGAGAGTATTTGAAAATAGGATCCTTAGGAAAATCTTTGGACCTAAAAGGGATGAGGAGACAGGTGAGTGGAGAAGGATACATAATTTAGAACTACATAATTTGTATTCATGTCCAGATATTATTAGAATAATTAAATCAAGAAGACTTAGGTGGGCAGGCCATGTGGCACGAATGGGAGAGGAAAGAAGTTTACAGGATTCTTGTTGGGAAACCTGATGGTAAGAGACCAGTAGGAAGGCCAAGACGAAGATGGAGGGACAACGTCGAGATGGACCTAAGGGAAATCGGTAGGGATTGAAAAGAGTACATAGATCTTGCTCAAGATAGGGACAGATGGAAGGCCTGTGTTGATGCAGCCATGAACCTTCGGGTTTAAGAAGGCTAGAGAGTTAGTTAGAGAGTTAGTTATTCCTTCAAGAGGTTTTACTTACATGATCTTGCTAATTATATTTCTTCCCGTCTAGAAATGCTGTAGCTTGGTTAGATAATGGCGTGCCAAGATGGGAAATCGGGGTTCAACGCCCCACCCGAAATATTTATTTTTTAAAAAGCTGGAAAAATTAGATTTTCTTGTCCATTTCTTTTATATCATTTAAATCGCAAGGTTCTCCATCTGTTGCCTGCAGATGGAGCAGAAGTCCTACGTAAACGTAAGACTTAACTGTGGTGCAATGAAACTTTCTAAAACCTTACACACAGCCATGTAATAAAAATATAACATGAAAAATTCAACTGCTCTCTTGCCAGGTAAGTAAATCCTTTGATTTTATGCTAAAAGTGATGGCAAAGGTGCCATTACGCATCTAAAGTTTCTGCAAATCGCTACGTACATATCTCGAATCGGATGAACCTTACTCTTGCAGGAAATATATCTCAGCACACACAATGGGCAAGACCCATACTAAACGCAGGAAAACGTTTTTCTTTCATCTATCCGACACGCTGCCACAAAAGTACTTGGTCTGAAGCACAATAAAATTGTTTCAGCACTGTATACCTGCAATTGTGTCAAACAATGTTGATTTGATTTGTTTTTTTGTTATTCAGCGTCGCTTTTCTGCCACTTCTGGCTAATCAAGGCGATAAGTATGAGTGATGATACGATAAAATTGATGAGGGACACTAACAAAGAACACCGTTCCTTGTCTGGGATTCGAAGTTAGGACCTCTAACGTCGTAGCGCGCTGTGCTAACCACTCTGCCACGGAGGTCGGCTCAGTGTAGCAATCTCCACACTCTGTACATGTGAGAACTGGGATGGTCCTCTGGATATGGCGTGTGACTGCTACACTTGAGACCCGGGTGAGTGAGTTCACATGGGAATTTGCGCAGCAAAATGTTTCTGAATGGAGCGGCTCTGGGGTTCACCAAGCCTCTAATAAATGGGTACCTCAAGGCGAAAAGGCGGACGGAGCATGGTGCTGATAACATCCGCTTCACTAAAAGCCGAGAATGTGAATGTGTGGTGCCTTACCTCCCCTCTTCCCTCATATGATTTGACGACATATTGCAGAAAATTATCCTCCCAGATGGCGTAGTGGTAACGTCGTCGCTTTGTAATCAAGGGGTCCAGGGTTCGATACCCGGTGGCGGCACATGGCACAGTGGTTCGGATCTCACTTCAAACTGTAGGTCCAGTCCCGATTAGCCTTTCTGTCCATAAAGTTGAATGAAAACAACAATTCAATATATTTATGAAACTTATATGGCTGTGACCCTCCCCCAAAATTCTTTCTCAGCACGCCCCTGCGGTTAGCATATTGTAATATTTAGAAAACAGCCGGCATGCGTGACGAAGTGGTTAGCACAGCCAGGAGTCCAGGGTTGGGCATTGGCGTTCTTTGTAAGTGTCCCTTCATCATTTCATCACTCATCCTCATCTTCGCGATTAGCCAAAAGTGGCAAAGACGAAGAAAAATAAATCAATCAATCAATTTCAAAATCAAAACTAATAGTGCACGAGGCTTTTTACAGCGGATCTAAAGTTTCTGTACAGTGTTTCTACAGGGGATAAATTTATGGGGAAATGCGTTACCCAGGCATTATTAAAGAGGTGCCCGAACCAATGAGCGCTCGGGCACCCAAGCGGCTGTTGGAAGCATTACCATAAATAAATAAATTGAGACCAAACCACATCAGTCACGGCGTTCGAGCCATGGTCTAAACCTTCGACCTCCCAAATCCGAATCATAAAGCTGCAGTAATTGATAACATATTTCAAAACTCTGTTTTCCAAATAAAGGATCTAGAAGCTAATTTCTGTTGGCAGCAGCTAATTTTCGGGAACTAAATTGTGTTCCTGGCTAAGAGGCGCGTGCACACGTCTGCTTTTTTTTAAAACCAATTAAATGAAGTCTCGAGTGCCCTTCCCTCCCGACGTATCGTTCATTACCAATAATTGATCTTGAATTAACATTCTATGGTTCCCACGCGAAAGGGAAATTCCTGTCATGGCTATAGGCTAGTGATTTAGATGTTTCCCGTGCGATTTAACGTAATATAAATGAGGCATGCTTGACAATCTCTATGTGCGCTTGCAATTAGAGTTGGTACAGTTCGGTGTATAGATATTCCCAGAAATATCGTCCATCATGTGCTCAATGAATGGTGCTGAGGTTATATAAACTGCTTGTATTAGAGTTTTTATTATATTCTTACACTCTCACGTGTTACGAGTATAAACATGGCTAAATGGTCTAGGCCGGATTTGACCTACGTTTATATTCTGTGACTTTGTTATGGATTGTGAAGTAATGATGTACAAGCTAAAGGAATGATTATTTTATAAATTATTGGATGTTATTTCAGTTGTTCTTGGAGGAAGTAGCATGGAGGTTGCTGTTGACCTAATGCAAAACCAAACAAAGTTTACAAAGTCACAGAATATAAACTTTTAGATCAAATCCGGCCTAGACCATTTAGCCATCTTTATACTCTTAACATTACATAGGGGTGATACCTAGATAGCCCTGTAAAAACCGGAACGAGACAGACATCTGTAAAATGGAGACGAGACCCGAGACGTTACTACGAGATTACGCAAAGTCACCCATTAGTAGCAACTATGAACCTGTGCCGCGTGGTTGCATACCAACTCAGGATAAAATTCTCTTTTCCAGGGCTAATAGCGTGAAAACGAACAAAAGATTTTGTCTTAATGACTTGTGAAAGATTGTGCAATACAATATCGAGGGTTACCTTTCGAGATCATCGAGAGGAATGTTTATAAATCGATACGAGATCGAGACAAGTTATTTTCAACTCGAGGAGAGACTGAGCCACTGAATAGTCTTATCTCGTCTCGATACCATCCCTACTCTTATGCTTCTATTTCTGTTAATCGCGACGAGAGAATTAATGATAACTTGACGAAATTGATGAAGGGACAACCACAAAGAGACGAAAAACACATGCCCAGTCCGGAACTGAACCCACTCTTTTGGACAAATAATATTTTCAATAATGAAATCCTAAAATATATTTAATATCTTAAAAGTTTTCATGATTTCCGATGTTTGTATATTACAACAACTACATTAACCTACATCAATATTAATAATTGAACCTCCACTTGTATATCATATGTACCAATCAATGAATTTATCAGATTCCAAACGCAATGATATACAAATGAACAACGAAGTATATGCAGAAACACCAAACTAGTCAACCTACATCATCCGTCTACTAATTAATTACAATGCATTAAATTCATATTAAGGCGGTTATGATCTTATACGTTCTTCATTGGGAGATGTAAACGCATCTGCTAAAGGGTTGTTTTGATTCAAGCTGGTGGTTAATTAACGTTACATCCGTGCCGGAGACAAAATACGAGAAAGATAAAGAACACTTTGGTTCTCGTCTCAAGTTCTGTGACTTCGCAGGAGAAATTGGAAAGGGGGATGGGGGGAGAAGGGGTTTGTCAATCGTTGATCTACTTACGCTTTTCGGGTACACCATCCGGCTAGAAATGTCAACAGAGAAATCTGCATGGTTTCCGTTAGCAAGACTCAAAGTTTACCCAAGGAGATTGGGAGACGTAGATGGTTATATATTAATATTTAATCACGATTTTCACCACTAAATTCTCCAACTAAAACAAACAATCAACACTGGATTAGCACAGCGAGAACACGATTATGCAGTCTGGATACTAATAAAGATTACATAGCAAATAAACTTAATCAGGAAAACTTCAATTTTACAGTACATGTAGATACGTAAAATAACCAAATTCGACCAGTCAATTAATCTAGAGTACGAGAATATATATAATTTCGGATATTTCACGCAGCTTTACTACCTCTTGGGATCATCGCGACTATGAATATGAGCTGATGAAATGGATGAGAGGCAAATGCAATGAGACACTAATGCTGTACTCCGGTTAGCATTACTCTCTGGCTTCGTAGCACCTTACCCAGACCATTCCGTCACGGAGGACAGCAAGTAATTCAATCTACTCGTACAAATTAGTGGTAACGCTCCCTCGTACTCAAGGGATCCCGGGTTCGATTCCAGGTAAGGGCATGTAGTCGATCGGAAACCACTTTAAACGACAGGTTGAGTCCCCATTAGCCTATCTGTACACATAGTGAACTCAAAATAAACTCCGACTTTGACTCAGAGAATCTCGTAACGCAGTAAACCTAACTCCATTTTGCTGATGACATTGATCGTTGTTCAGCCGCCGCCCCCTTTACATTGGCAACCGTGCGTAGCAGGGATGCGTGCTTGGCTGCATACCGTCCAGGCGGAACAGCGGCATCCAGGACATTCGAAGTATGCACACTGAAGGCCATGCAGGAAACACGCGCTAGCCGACATCCAGCACCCGGGTGCTCACCTGGTCGCTGCCTCGTACACCCAACGGCACAAGTCATAAGGCGAATTGCCCATCACCATGTTCATCCAATCTGTTTTCAACAATTTGATGATTTTGAATTGAAATGAAAACATCAAGAAGCAGAAGGCAACTTCAACTTCGTATCAACAGAAACAAAACAAAACAAAAAAAAAAAAAAAAAAAAAGATGTAGAATGGACAATTTTCATATTTTCTTTGCCGCTGGCTGTACAAACACATTCCGTTCGCTGGTTTCAATATTAATCAAATGAAAAACTCGGATGCAAATGATCGTGGGAAATAAATAAACAGTGAACTTTAATGTCTGAACTCAGAATTGAGATTCCCATAAGCAAATGCAGCTAATAAGACGTTTCTGTTTGAATGACGTGATTCGAACTCGGGACCTTCCTCTTTCTGGAGGATCTGATGTATTTCACGGAACTGTCTGTAATAAACCGAAGGTGTGTTGTGGATTCGACACCCACACCTTGCACAGGTTAATTTCAATTCATTTCGTTAAGTTTCAACTTAATTCAATTTTTTTTTTTAATACAAAATTTAATACACCGTGATTTTTTTTATTAAGATCACATACTTATACCCCTAAAACCATTGTGTACTTACATAATACTCTAGTAAAGTATGTTTCAAGTTCATATTATGTTGAGATAGGCTAATCAAGACTGGACCTGAAGTTTAAATTGGAGTTCTCGTTACGTATATTTAGACAGCCCCCCCACCTTCTCCGATTTGCACCAAAATAGTGCCAAACGTTAGTGCATCGTTTGTGCACGACAAAATAGTGCCAAACGTTAGTGCATCGTTTGTGCACGAATGTGCACGCAAAAATTTCGTTTGTGCACAAACGGAAAACACCAATATTAGCAAGTCAATTTGGGGGGGCTGTCTAAATGCCAGCCCCCCCACCGTCTCTGATTTTCACTAAAATGGTGCCAAACGTTAGTGCATCGTTTGTGCACGAATGTGCACGCAAAAATTTCGTTTGTGCACAACGGGAAATCCGAGATATTAACACCTTAACTTTTGGGGTCAGCCCCCCCACCTTCTCCGATTTTCACCAAAATGGTGCCAAACGTTAGTGCACCGTTTGTGCACGAATGTGCACGCAAAACTTTCGTTTGTGCACAACGGGAAATCCGAGATATTAACACCTTAACTTTTGGGGTCAGCCCCCCACCTTCTCCGATTTTCACCAAAATGATGCCAAACGTTAGTGCATCGTTTGTGCGCGAATGTGCACGCAAAAATTTCGTTTGTGCACAACGGGAAATCCGAGATATTAACACCTTAACTTTTGGGGTCAGCCCCCCCACCTTCTCCGATTTTCACCAATATGGTGCCAAACGTTAGTGCATCGTTTGTGCACGAACGTGCACGCAAAAATTTCGTTTGTGCACAACG
This sequence comes from Lepisma saccharinum, assembly GCF_977018435.1. NCBI lineage: Eukaryota > Metazoa > Arthropoda > Insecta > Zygentoma > Lepismatidae > Lepisma > Lepisma saccharinum. The sequence continues at coordinate 69,179,212 of NC_139239.1, read as the reverse complement.
GGAAATCCGAGATATTGACACCTTAACTTTTGGGGTCAGCCCCCCCACCTTCTCCGATTTGCACCAAAATGGTGCCAAACGTTAGTGCATCGTTTGTGCACGAATGTGCACGCAAAAATTTCGTTTGTGCACAACGGGAAATCCGAGATATTAACACCTTAACTTTTGGGGTCAGCCCCTTCACCTTTGTGTTTGTGGGGGCGAGGGATGAATGACTTATTTGAATTCCTCCTGGTTAATATTCTTTATTCTACCAAGCTAAAGGTCCCGGGTTCGATCCCCGGTCGGTTCAAATCTCGAAACGTTTCTAACGTTGGAAGCCGCCCCGACGACCACCCAGCATCGAATGACTTAGGTACCAGGGGGAAACCCTGGGGGTATAGCGGTCAGGGGCGTGTTGCTGATCACATCATCCCTAGTCACTACCGGTCAAGAAAGTGAGGTGTTACCCCTACACCCCCTATAGCTACGCCTTCATGGCGTGGTGCTAAGCACAAGGCGGCACTTTACCTTTTTTTCTTCTTTTTAATATTCTTTATAACTGTGATTTGTAAGTTAACCTATATTGTTTATTTGTTCTATGCGACCTGTTTTGCAGCTACAGGGGACGAATGGAACGGTTGTCGATGTAAGGTGAGCTCAGACCGAGTAAAAAGATAATTTATATAAGATAGTGTCGATCACTTTGTCTTAGAGCCACTTGATTTTCTTTTGCGCATTATTTTAATAATTTGCAAAGTAGATGAAAGGAAAATCTTGTTCCTTTTGCTCCTGAAGCAGCTGTGTCGTAAGACACCTGTATGCCTAATAACTCCACACCACGGTATCAGTTCTTGATACACACGGTGATTCAAAAGTCCGGTGCAGAAAGCGAAAAATGTAAGGACGGAAAACGTGTCGTTCGGAAATATATTGTTTTCAGTCTAAAGCAGTGGCGGCGATTAGGGGGTTGAGGGGTGCAATTGACTTCCGCCACATTTTGCCACCTTTGCCCCCGCACTGTGCTAAACCTTATCTAAAAAGGGAAATATACTGTCTTTGCCCCCCAGTTTTGTCATCTTGTACCCCGGTTTTGGAATCCAGTCTCCACCACTCGTCTAAAGTGATTGAATTTTCAACTTTGGTTCACCGTGGAGGTTGTATATTTGTACGAGTTTTAATGGAAGCAGAAAATGCCATGTTGCCACATGCTTCGTTCGAAATACCGTGCATCGTCGCAGTAGCGTACTGGATAAATTAAGAATTGGTGACGATTATTATGGGCAAAGTTAAAAATTAAACAACGTGATTACTTGAACTGTTACACGCGCAGATCCTCCACCCCTCCTCCCTGCACCACCGCTATTAGAAAAGGTGGAGTGTGTTTCATGTTGTAATTTTACGAATGCCTGTGGCGTCAACTTTTAGTTTTGCATGACGTCGTATGTCTTTCTCTGCGATTAAGCAGACACTTATGGAGTCAGCCATTTATCACGGGTGTACCCATATTATCACTTGTGCGTGTTTAGTCTTTTCTAGCGTACGAAGGAAGTGGAGGGGGATGCACGTGTCACATGTTTATTTCTCACTTTTTACAGTGCCTGTGCTTATTGTCAATAATTATTAATTTAGCCAGTACAGTATATTACAATAAATATGATATTCTGGACAAAGCACGTGGCAAAAAAGTGAAATAAAAGTAAAGTGCCCCCTCCTGTGTTTTTCACGACGCCGTGAAGACGTATAGGGGGTGTGGATCACGGTCGAACGTGATCAATATGTTGGTCACTATGGATCATACTGAATTCTCTCCTTAGAATAGCTATTTAGTTATATGATGATTACGCCAGGAGAAGACTTACTTCAAGAGATCAACAGCTGTGAATTGCCAAGTTCTTGTTTATAGCATATAATCTGAAGATAGAGAAACAAGGATAGAAACTTGCATATTTTCATTTTCTTGGTGCATATCATTTTTTTTTATTTTGAACTAAATTCTTCAGAAATAGTAATCAATAAAAAGTTTTAATGTAAATTATAAGTGTATTGTATTTACAAATTAAATCTGGTATATAAAAATATGAATCAAGTAGTTAAGGAAAATGTGCTAATTGAAACATAGGCACATATTATGTATAAAACACAATTCAATATTACAATTTTAAGTTAATTGGATGCAGTGAATTTCTCGTTTTTTGTTAGTGTATCTCATTAAGAAATCTTTCATATCATTCTTCCAGTCATCATTATAAAATTATTTCATATTATACTTGCAGTTTGCAAACTAAGTAATGTCAATATATCACACTAGATTTGATATATTTTTTTTATAACAGCATATGCATATACCTGTGAGTAGATGCAATATTTATGCTACTAAACAAGTAGAAGAATTCTAGGATTATCAGTTTCATCTAGAGAGATCTAGCATGCTAACTGATATGAGTACAGGTTCAATCAAGCAGGAAAATGTATTACTTGCTGGAAGTATGGATATGTAGGTGTACACATGGATAGACGTCATTATTGAAATTGATTTTTCATATTTTTTCCGTAAAGGAAAAAATGATTTAGTGTATTTTACTTCTCTCTTAAGACACTTTCGGCTAATAGAAGGGGATGAGTGATGATATGATGAAACTGATAAATGGACACTCCCAAAAGCCCATGCCCAAGTCAGGATTCGAACCGTAGACCCCTGTAGTCTATCCATGTTCTAACCACTCCAACACTGGGCCCGGCGTAAGAGAAAAGATATCGTGGTACAGTGTACCAAGAATATAACCGTGCAAATTGTCCATAACCATCTTCATTAATTTTTATCTTATATCTTATGTGATTTTAAGCAATGAATTATTGTGTGTGCTCGTGCAGAAGTTGTCAACAGTTTGTTTGGACTTTTTTTTAAACTTCTTGAAGCTCTTATTGCCTCGAATAAATTGCACCAAAATAGTGATGGACAATTTTCACGGTAATACATATGAATCCCATTGCACATGTATTCCATATCGCACACATGAGATAGAATAGATGTACGCAAATTTACAATTCATGATAGGTTAAAACAAGGAGATGCATTATCTCCATTGCTCTTTAATTTTGCCTTAGAATATGCTGTTAGGAAGGTAAACGAAACTAAAGGAGGACTAAAATTAAATGGTGTGACTCAGTTATTAGCATATGCAGATGATGTAGACTTACTGGGGGATGATGTGAATACAATTAAGAATAATGCTAAAATATTTTTCAAAACTGCTAAAGAGATAGGTTTGGAAGTTAACAAAGAGAAAACTAAATATATGCTTACAGGCCGAAACCAAGTGTTAGGTAATAATCAAAATCTAATTATTGATAACAACTCGTTTGAAACAGTTTCCAAATTCAAATACTTACGAGTAATATTAACAAATGAAAATTATATTAAAGAGGAAATAAAAAGTAGGCTTAATTCAGGAAATGCATGTCACTTCTCTCTTCATAAACTTTTGTCTTCTCGTTTAATATCTAAGAAACTAAAAGTTAAAATATACAAAACTGTAATCTTGCCTGTAGTATTATATGGGTGTGAAACTTGGTCCCTTACATTGAAGGAGGAACATAAATTGAGAGTATTTGAAAATAGGATCCTTGGGAAAATCTTTGGACCTAAAAGGGATGAGGAGACAGGTGAGTGGAGAAGGCTACATAATTTAGAACTACATAATTTGTATTCATGTCCAGACATTATTAGAATAATTAAATCAAGAAGACTTAGGTGGGCAGGCCATGTGGCACGAATGGGAGAGGAAAGAGGAGTTTACAGGATTCTTGTTGGGAAACCTGATGGTAAGAGACCAGTAGGAAGGCCAAGACGAAGATGGAGGGACAACGTCGAGATGGACCTAAGGGAAATCGGTAGGGATGGAAAAGAGTATATAGATGTTGCTCAAGATAGGGACAGATGGAAGGCCTGTGTTGCTGCAGCCATGAACCTTCGGGTTTAAGAAGGCTAGAGAGTTAGTTAGTTTTAAATTCACAAACGATGCACGAACGTTTGGCACCATTTTGGTGAAAATCGGAGAAGGTGGGAGGCTGACCCCAAAAGTTAAGGTGTTAATATCTCGGATTTCCCCTTGTGCACAAACGAAATTTTTGCGTGCACATTCGTGCACAAACGATGCACTGACGTTTGGCACCATTTTAGTGAAAATCGGAGAAGGTGGGGAGGCTGACCCCAAAAGTTAAGGTGTTAATATCTCGGATTTCCCCTTGTGCACAAACGAAATTTTTGCGTGCACATTCGTCCACAAACGATGCACTAACGTTTGGCACCATTTTGGTGAAAATCCGAGAAGGTGGGGGGGCTGACCCCAAAAGTTAAGGTGTTAATATCTCGGATTTCCCGTTGTGCACAAACGAAAGTTTTGCGTGCACATTCGTGCACAAACGATGCACTGACGTTTGGCACCATTTTGGTGAAAATCGGAGAAGGTGGGGGGGCTGACCCCAAAAGTTAAGGTGTTAATATCTCGGATTTCCCGTTGTGCACAAACGAAATTTTTGCGTGCACGTTCGTGCACAAACGATGCACTAACGTTTGGCACCATATTGGTGAAAATCGGAGAAGGTGGGGGGCTGACCCCAAAAGTTAAGGTGTTAATATCTCGGATTTCCCGTTGTGCACAAACGAAATTTTTGCGTGCACATTCGTGCACAAACGATGCACTGACGTTTGGCACCATTTTGGTGAAAATCGGAGAAGGTGGGGGGGGGCTGACCCCAAAAGTTAAGGTGTTAATATCTCGGATTTCCCGTTGTGCACAAACGAAATTTTTGCGTGCACATTCGTCCACAAACGATGCACTAACGTTTGGCACCATTTTGGTGAAAATCCGAGAAGGTGGGGGGGCTGACCCCAAAAGTTAAGGTGTTAATATCTCGGATTTCCCGTTGTGCACAAACGAAAGTTTTGCGTGCACATTCGTGCACAAACGATGCACTGACGTTTGGCACCATTTTGGTGAAAATCGGAGAAGGTGGGGGGGCTGACCCCAAAAGTTAAGGTGTTAATATCTCGGATTTCCCGTTGTGCACAAACGAAATTTTTGCGTGCACGTTCGTGCACAAACGATGCACTAACGTTTGGCACCATATTGGTGAAAATCGGAGAAGGTGGGGGGCTGACCCCAAAAGTTAAGGTGTTAATATCTCGGATTTCCCGTTGTGCACAAACGAAATTTTTGCGTGCACATTCGTGCACAAACGATGCACTAACGTTTGGCATCATTTTGGTGAAAATCGGAGAAGGTGGGGGGGCTGACCCCAAAAGTTAAGGTGTTAATATCTCGGATTTCCCGTTGTGCACAAACGAAAGTTTTGCGTGCACATTCGTGCACAAACGATGCACTGACGTTTGGCACCATTTTGGTGAAAATCGGAGAAGGTGGGGGGGCTGACCCCAAAAGTTAAGGTGTTAATATCTCGGATTTCCCGTTGTGCACAAACGAAATTTTTGCGTGCACATTCGTGCACAAACGATGCACTAACGTTTGGCACCATATTGGTGAAAATCGGAGAAGGTGGGGGGGCTGACACCAAAAGTTAAGGTGTTAATATCTCGGATTTCCCGTTGTGCACAAACGAAAGTTTTGCGTGCACATTCGTGTACAAACGATGCACTAACGTTTGGCACCATTTTGGTGAAAATCGGAGAAGGTGGGGGGGCTGACCCCAAAAGTTAAGGTGTTAATATCTCGGATTTCCCGTTGTGCACAAACGAAAGTTTTGCGTGCACATTCGTGTATAAACGATGCACTAACGTTTGGCACCATATTGGTGAAAATCGGAGAAGGTGGGGGGCTGTACCCAAAAGTTAAGGTGTTAATATCTCGGATTTCCCGTTGTGCACAAACGAAATTTTTGCGTGCACATTCGTGCACAAACGATGCACTAACGTTTGGCATCATTTTGGTGAAAATCGGAGAAGGTGGGGGGGCTGACCCCAAAAGTTAAGGTGTTAATATCTCGGATTTCCCGTTGTGCACAAACGAAAGTTTTGCGTGCACATTCGTGCACAAACGATGCACTGACGTTTGGCACCATTTTGGTGAAAATCGGAGAAGGTGGGGGGGCTGACCCCAAAAGTTAAGGTGTTAATATCTCGGATTTCCCGTTGTGCACAAACGAAATTTTTGCGTGCACATTCGTGCACAAACGATGCACTAACGTTTGGCACCATATTGGTGAAAATCGGAGAAGGTGGGGGGGCTGACACCAAAAGTTAAGGTGTTAATATCTCGGATTTCCCGTTGTGCACAAACGAAAGTTTTGCGTGCACATTCGTGTACAAACGATGCACTAACGTTTGGCACCATTTTGGTGAAAATCGGAGAAGGTGGGGGGGCTGACCCCAAAAGTTAAGGTGTTAATATCTCGGATTTCCCGTTGTGCACAAACGAAAGTTTTGCGTGCACATTCGTGCATAAACGATGCACTAACGTTTGGCACCATATTGGTGAAAATCGGAGAAGGTGGGGGGCTGACCCCAAAAGTTAAGGTGTTAATATCTCGGATTTCCCGTTGTGCACAAACGAAAGTTTTGCGTGCACATTCGTGCACAAACGATGCACTAACGTTTGGCACCATTTTGGTGAAAATCGGAGAAGGTGGGGGGGGGCTGACCCCAAAAGTTAAGGTGTTAATATCTCGGATTTCCCGTTGTGCACAAACGAAAGTTTTGCGTGCACATTCGTGCACAAACGATGCACTAACGTTTGGCACCATTTTGGTGAAAATCGGAGAAGGTGGGGGGGCTGACCCCAAAAGTTAAGGTGTTAATATCTCGGCTTTCCCCTTGTGCACAAACGAAATTTTTGCGTGCACATTCGTGCACAAACGATGCACTAACGTTTGGCATCATTTTAGTGAAAATCGGAGAAGGTGGGGGGGCTGACCCCAAAAGTTAAGGTGTTAATATCTCGGATTTTCCGTTGTGCACAAGCGAAAGTTTTGCGTGCACATTCGTGCACAAACGATGCACTAACGTTTGGCACCATTTTGGTGAAAATCGGAGAAGGTGGGGGGGCTGACCCCAAAAGTTAAGGTGTTAATATCTCGGATTTCCCGTTGTGCACAAACGAAATTTTTGCGTGCACATTCGTGCACAAACGATGCACTAACGTTTGGCACCATTTTAGTGAAAATCAGAGACGGTGGGGGGGCTGGCATTTAGACAGCCCCCCCCCCCAAATTGACTTGCTAATATTGGTGTTTTCCGTTTGTGCACAAACGAAATTTTTGCGTGCACATTCGTGCACAAACGATGCACTAACGTTTGGCACTATTTTGGTGCAAATCGGAGAAGGTGGGGGGGCTGTCTAAATATACGTGTTCTCGTTCCCTAATAAGTCAATATCATCTGCATATACTAACACCAGAGTCAGCATATGCAGATTCAACCACAGGGTTACTAAATTTTATCATTAAAGGTTAATTGAAAAATACAAATTTAATCTTGAGAAGTAGTTTATCTTCAATTTTGACAAAGATATTACTGGAGAAAGTTAATTAATTTCAAACATTAGAAACAATACTCGAAAAACCACAAAGTTCACTTCAAGTTTGAGAAGCACTTGTCCTTCAGTTCTAACTAACTCGAAAAAGGACTAAATTGGTTTCTCACATTGAATATGTAACACACTGAAATAAACTGACTAAATGCAAGTTGTCATTTTTGACGAAATTCAGGTCGGAGATATTTTGAGTGCCAATTTATTTTATTCACAACTAACGGTTTTTTTCTCATTTTTTGAATAATCAACTCTCAAGCTCAACTTTTAATCCATCTCAGAAACACAGAGCAGTATGAATTTCCTCATTTCTGTATTTGTCACTAAAAAGTAACACTGCCCTATATTTATTTCCCGGGAGACGTTTGAAGGAAATTAATATTTGACTTGTTCGTCTCGTGCTCTTCTTCGATCCTCGACTTCCGTTACGTTACTTGTTCCGAAAGCTTTTCCGAGACTGATTTATAATTCAGTGCATCGGGCGAACTGCGTGTAGGAACTGCCTGTCGAAGGGCAAGCCTCGTTTTGCGGCTCCGAGGAATTTGCAATTCAATGCATTGTTCATGATCCGCACGTGAGATCGGTTCAAGCAAGATGGCTTCCGGGTAGACAATGCTAGTAAAATGTCATATTTTGTGCACGATTTTAATTCACTGTTAAACAGATTTATGGGAGCGTCAACACGCAACCTCTTAGCACTGATGTGCACAGGTCATCATGCTGTTACAAGAATGGAAAGGACTAGAATTGTTTGGTTGATATTGACACCTTTTGCTTCCAGGGTTAGAGATTATTTTTTCCCACGTTTGGAGCAATTTTTGTCAAGTTTGGAGAATGTTTTCCTATGTTTGGAGAATATTTTTTCTATAAGTTGAAAGAACTTTCTTCGTCAATTTTATATACTATATATTGCGAAATTTGTACAATTTTTTTGACAATTTTTATAGAGTTTGTATTTGCTTCGAGTAGCCACTCAGACAACCTTATCCTTTCAATGGGTGAGTACTGTTGCCAAAGTGGAGACCCGAAATTTGCGACAAAGTGGATGTGAAATTTTTGTGGTCACGATTTGAGAATTTTTCATAATACTGTCAGAAACTTTTCAGAATTTTTTTAAGAGTGGGTTTCCCTAAGGGAACGTTTATTCTAAGTTCGACACCACATTGCTATTTTTTGACCATGCTGCGCGTTACTTTGGCCACGTTTCGAAAAAACAAAAACAATTCTGGTCGAATTTCGAGAAAATCTGACCTCATATCGCTAATTTTCAACATTTGAGTTTTACTGGCCAACCGTTGAAGGCATTTGGAGAATATCTGTTCAAGTTCCGCGAATATTTGGGCACATTTCGCTAATATTGGGTTATACTGCGAGAAATGTTGGTCATTTATAGAATTTTCGGTCGAATTTCGAGAACGTTTAACTACTTATGGGGCTAAATATTTTGCTATGCTGTGAGGGATTTTTGCTATGCTATGGCAAAATCTTTCACAACATTTGGCTACATATTGCATAGATTCTGGCCATGGAAACAGAAAATTTGTAATCAAATAAGTGGTTAGACGCACACTTTTTGCTCGTTTTTGGAGTCTTCAAGAACACCACGTCGCCATGCCAACGGCACCTAGATTGCCAACTCCCAAGAAATCAGGTTGCCACCAACACCCAAGAAATCAGGTTGCCACCAACACCCAAGAAATCAGGTTGCCACCAACACCCAAGAAATCAGGTTGCCACCAACTCCAAAGAAATCGGGTTGCCACCAACTCCAAAGAAATCGGGTTGCCACCAACTCCAAAGAAACCGGGTTGCCACCAACTCCAAAGAAACCGGGTTGCCACCAACTCCAAAGAAACCGGGTTGCCACCAACTCCAAAGAAACCGGGTTGCCACCAACTCCAAAGAAACCGGGTTGCCACCAACTCCAAAGAAATCGGGTTGCCAACTCCAAAGAAATCGGGTTGCCAACTCCAAAGAAATCGGGTTGCCAACTCCAAAGAAATCGGGTTGCCAACTCCAAAGAAATCGGGTTGCCAACTCCAAAGAAATCAGGTTGCCAACTCCAAAGAAATCAGGTTGCCAACTTCTAAGAAATCAGGTTGCCAACTCTAGAAACACCATCATCATTTTGAAATAAAAAATGTTGTAGTCTCTTTGGTTCACGTTTCGCAGATAGCCTAGAATATACGCTACTGCCAGTCACATACGTTCTGTTTTTAGGATGCTAAAGAGAGGGGAAGGGATTCTAATTAAGCAAAAGGCAAAAACAAAATACTAATTGCGCCAATTTGTACACTGCGTACGACCGGAGGTTTCAAAACTCAGTACTGGATACAGCAACGGTTCAACTACGCAGATTTAATGCAAGCTAATTAGGTCCAAAAACGAGAAGCCAAATGACACCTGGGCGATATTAACAGCGACTGTTTAAGCTATTATGATGCTGTTTTAATTGCCAGCAGTTTAGTGGGGTACCGGAACGCTGCAGCTGACTAAAAACTGACCGTACCTGGCCACGTTGGCCCATTAACTTGCATCTCCCCAGGTGAGCTGGAAATGCCAGGGAAAGGTGCGGGTGATTTACGACAGCAAGCGCGATCAACTGCGAGGGTCGCAACTAGAGACGACACCCGGGCTCACCTTTGCTTGCCGCTGGGAGCAGCCGGGTGTTGGAGCCAAATGAGCTCCCTTTTTCCTCTTCGTTCATGAACAGAATCCGGGATTAGGTGCCAGGGAGCGGCCATGTCGTTCTCCGGGAAGGAGGGAGGTTCAAGGGTGTGTTCCTGCTCTTCCCGCGTTATTAAAAGGCACTGGATTCGGGCAATTTAAGCACTAAAGAAATAGGGTAAGAGGCATTTGACATGCAATAACACTAGGTTGTTGTTTGCTCTTACTTGGACGCAATGGGAAATTTAATTTTGGAAGCTAAGTACAGAAAATGTCAATGGGAAAATGCCAAGCAAGAAGGGGCCTCATATTATATATATATGGGCTTCACACAATGCACTATTAATGACTTATTACTTTACTCCACAGTATACATACTAATCAATTCAATGTATCATTGTTTTATCATTGTATAATCTTTATGTTATCTTTATCGTATTATCATGATCATTCTGTTCTTCTTCTTCTTCTTTTTTTATTAATTCCTTGTATCTCTGACAAGAATTGGTTCTAAGAACGGCCCATGAGGCTCAAACACGCCTGCTAAAATAAAGACCATTCTATTCTATTCTTCTAATCAAGGGATTCTGGGTTCGATACCTGGTAGAGGTACATTGCACAGTAGATCGGATCCCACTCTAAACTATAGGTCCAATCCCGAGTAGCCTATCTGTGCAAAAAGTGGACTTAAAACAACAATTCAAATAAAGAAATTCAATATGTAGCTACATATCCTCCAAAACTAACAAATATTAAAAACAGCAATTCTCCAAACTTTGAAAATAATTCTCCAATCTGTCCACAAACAAAAATCTCCAACCTTGCCTAAACATAGTCCACAAATTTTATGGTAAAAAATGGAAAAACAAAAATATATTATACTTGGTAGATTTCGACGCATGAGTGACGTCAAAACGGCTTTACACTACGTCGTATTTTTTTTTTTTAATCATGTTTCTACTTTGAAATTCGGAATATTTGGCCCTAAATAATTTAGATCTTTTTTTTCAAATCCAAGCTACTACCACGTTCCTTTACATATGTGAGTTATTTCATTTTGACGTGAATAAAATTACCTAGATTTTGAACTCCATACTAAAATGTTATGTCTATTCTGAATTTTTAATTCATATTGGCAATTTGAATCCTTTCCACACACTTTGGATTTGATTGAGTTAGTGTTTTAAGTCCACTTTATGCACAGTAAGGCTAATTGGGACTGGACCTACAGTTTAAAGTGGGATCCGAACCACTATGTGCCTCCACCGGGTATCAAACCCGGGACCCGTTGATTACACACACACTCAAACACGGGACCCCTTGATTACACACACACACACCACACACACACACACACACACTTTGGAGACGCAGACATTTTTATAGAGGAGTCGGGTCGTTGATATGAAATTGATTCTGTGGCAGTAATAGTAAGTATAATTAAGTAAGTCGACACAGATATTTGGGTAGCAACTGACAAATATACTCTCCAAATTTAAAAATGTAGTTATTCTCTATAATCGGTAAAAAAAAAATTCTCGAAACTTGACATAATTCTCGAGATCTGGCCAAAAATGTTCTCCAAATTTCGCCAAATATATTCGACAAATATGGTGGCAGACAATGTCCAAACAAAAATAAATCTGATACTTGGCACAAATTATCCAAAGTCGACGAAAGAATCCGCAATTTCGCAAAGCAATCTAAGAAGGCTTTACGTAAATAATGTTGTCTGCCACTAAGGATCACTGAATGTTCAAGTCTGTGACCGACCATTTTAAAAATCGCAACGTTCCCAAGACTTTACTTTGCGACACACCGCACGCCAGATTTTTCTTTTCCCTCCTTCCTTCATCTACGTGAGGATGCGAAATGGAACGCCAGGAATGTCTGCGAGAGAGCATCTGCCACGCCAGAAGAAGAAAGGGAAGAAACACGAAATTACTTCTCACCTCAGTGTCAACAACGGAATCAATACGCGGAAACAAAAAAGGGGATGAGTTGGAAAAAAAAGCAAAAAAAAAAAAAAAAGGAGTGTGAAGTTGAGGTAAGGGAAGTCGAAAAAGGAGTGTATTAACTAGGAATGGCCAAAAAATCCGGATAACGAAGACCCGGAACTCAAATTATTCTATATCCGTTAGGGAAAGTTATCCAACGGATAATCCGAATATCCGGAAAATTGTGATATACGGATAGAACAGATTTGATAAACGATTTCTAGTAAAATAAGTAGTGAAATACGAAAATGACGAATAAAATAATATCAGATTATCCGATATCCGGATATTTGAAATCTCGTGAGAAAATTATCCGAATAAAATTTTATCCGGATTTGCCCATCCATAGTATTACCTATCAAACTTAGGAAAGGCCGTCCAAGAACTGGTTCTCCAAATACAGGGTGCTCTGCTCAAAATTTCTGTATTTTAATGCGTTCCTACCGGAAACAGTGCTCTGGGATAAGAACGCGAATCATTAAGCAAAGAAAATAACCACATTTATTGAGGAAAAAATCAGCACCCTTTGATGTGCGCTCAAACTGACGACCTGGAAATTTTCCAACCTCCAGCGAACTACTACAAGACTGGTATATTGTGGCATATTTGGGGCAACAGAAGAATGGCAGCTTTAAATTATTAATTTTGAAAAATTATATCAGTTTTAAAAATTTCACTAATTTCGCCACATATTCGTATTTCTACCTGTCGGCTCACTCTCCCACTGAGTTCACAACTGAATATTTTACTACATATTTTAACGAAAGTACATAGAATACAGACGTCACTAAATACGACGCATTTCTAGCAAGAGCTGGATATCTGGAAAACTATTACAGTTTAAATTTAGTCTGTCTGTTAATTTACAAAAACGGGGCACAACTGTACTTTTTAATTAAAATTGATTACTTTATCACAGTGTGTCCATACATTCTTTTGACTGATTCTGACAAGTGTGACGCGACACAGTGGTTGGGAATCCCTGCTTTATTATGCACAAATATACACTAGATAATGATTATAAATTACAGTTGCAAATAGCATAAGTAGCTACATTTTACAAATGAATCATAAAAATTACATTAATTATGTTAACTGTGTAATGGCGGTCTTGGTGGATTTCTCCATCCAACTTTTTACAGTATACAAGCTGGAAATAAGACATGTAAAAGAAGGAAATCAAGTTCAAGAAGGAAAATGAAACAAGTAAAAGAAGGAAATCAAGCACAAGAAGGAAAATGAAACAAGTAAAGGAAGGAAATCAAGCACAAGAAGGAAAATGAAACAAGTAAAAAAGGAAATCAAGCAAAAGAAGAAAAATGAAACAAGTAGGAAATCAAGCACAAGAAGGAAAATGAAACAAGTAAAGGAAGGAAATCAAGCACAAAAAGGAAAATGAAACAAGTAAAAGAAGGAAATCAAGCACAAGAAGGAAAATGAAACAAGTAAAAGAAGGAAATCAAGCACAAGGAGGAAAATGAAACAAGTAAAAGAAGGAAATCAAGCACAAGAAGGAAAATGAAACAAGTAAAGGAAGGAAATCAAGCACAAAAATGAAAATGAAACAAGTAAAGGAATGAAATCAAGCACAAAAAGGTAAATGAAAGAAATAAAGGAAGGAAATCAAGCACAAGAAGGGAAATGGAACACGTAAAGGAAGAAAATCAAACACAAGAAAGCAAATGAAACAAGAAAAAAAAGAAAAAAAAATCATGCACATTAAGAAAATCAAAGCAGATACAAGCAGGAAATGAAACAAGTAAAATAAGGAAATAAGCTTCAAGGAAGAAATCAAAGACAAATGAAGTGCAAAGAAGAAAGCAAGTGTACGATGGAAATCACACAAAAATGCATGAAGCAAACTAGTCAACCACAAACAAACCTAAAAGAAACAATGCAAGAAGACAGCAAGAGTAAAAATTGAGAACACAGAGAATCGACCATGAGAGAAACAAAGTTGCGGTCTTGCCCCGGAGGGACCGCACGGACCAAAAACTCTCCCACTCACCCGTTCTTGTGAAGCTCCTTCTTGCTGACGCAAACAGCCGTGAAGGCATCCTCCAGCAGGCACAGCTCCTTCTTCTTGCAGTTCAGCGGGTGGCAGAGGTCACCTGAAAGGAGAGGAGGAACAAGTTAACCTTCAAGCGAGAACCAATTTGCGAAGCAAGCGTCTCGTGAAATTGAAAAGTACGATTCGAACTGCGCGGATCTCGTTAGTGCCATCTTAATCTCTTGCCTGCTGACGGACAGGGATCGCTTGACCCATTGAAGTTCGGAAAGAACGCTGCGGAAATTAGGAATTGGAACTTTTGTATGGGAGAGACACGAGGATTCGGAGGATTCTGAACATCGGAGTAGCAGGAATTTCAGTAGGGGAGTCAAGTCGTTGACATCAAATTGAACGTAGTACACTTAAGTAAGTCTCGCAACCTCGAGCGTTTACAATGGAGTATAATTTTAATGCGACAGTAATCGTAGACACATATGTAAAAATATCCGTCCTGACAGTTTCAGACCAAAATCAACTATATCATCTCATATTACTGCATTGGTAAGATAGGCTAAACTACATTTTAACATGGAGATAATGACTATGCTTACGTAAATTTGAATTTGTTTGAGTCTTTCGCTTCACGATTCATATTTGAGGGTCCACTACCACAGGCAAATTAGGGTTGTACGTGTACTACTGGGCTTTGAGTGTATACCGCATAGTTCGAGCCTTGTTCGCTCGAGCGAATGTGTGTTGCCTAACGCTGCATTCATAAGGGGATTTTAATAGGAAATTGTCATCGGCAACTTCTGCACCGCCTTGGAGTTAGGCAACACACATAACGCCTCACAGGAAAGCGACTACTTCAGGAGCTAGGTGTCCTATTTTTATTGCGGATGACTGTACATATTTGCAAAGACTCGTTTGTGCAATAGGCGTTTTTCTTAGAACTCTAAATAAGTGCGTGCACGTGTGTATGTGTGTGTGCGTGTGTGTATTGCGTCAGTTTATATATTGCAGGTAATAGTGACTCAATCTCTTGTACAGTGTAACGAGCCAGAGTCAAAATACTAGCGTGCATAGTGAAAAATCTTGTACAGTGGGATCCATGAGTATTACCGTGCAAATTGTCCATCACCATATCCGTGCACTTTATTTGACCCAATGAAAGCTTCAAGAATTAAAAAAAAAAACTCAAAACAAGCTTTTGACAACTTCTGCACCAGCACACACAAAAATCCATCGCTTAAAAATATAGGATGGAATTTAAAAATTATGAAAATAGTCATGGACAATTTGCCGAGTAATACTAGTGGATCCTACTGTACCATTGCTGATCACTGTGGGCAACCACGTAGCCAGGGGGAAGGGGGCTGAAGCGAGCCCGAAATCCTATAAATATCTAATTTAAATAGTGTGTAGTGGTAACTAGTTTTACGTCCTTCGCGGGATTAAGCATATTGTATAATAAGTTTACACTGAGAAATTCATTCATCTTCAGGGCTTATAATCCCCCCCACCAACTTTTTTTTGGCCTTTAGACAGCGGCTGCTGATTAGGGATGAACTCCCACTCATCGAGAACTCTTTCATCTGTGCAGCCTTTCCAATGATACGCAGTTTCATACATATGCCTCGGACTTTTTTTACATTCTAAATAATCCCACCCATCAGCGTTATCAGCTTGGTCTGCTGTTTACTTACAAAGTCTTTGGGTCCAAAAACTGCGGTGGGAACTGACCTTTTCTTTAACCCTTATCTTCAGATCGATCTTAGATACAACGGCCAGCATTTAACTGGTGATTACTCTCAGGTTTTTTCCCCGCCCGTTTACGGAGATAGAACCTTCGGATGTCCTGCCTCTGGAGTATTTTTAGAGAAGCGTCATGAATCATTCATGCTTGACGCGTGCCACTCAAACGAAAACCTTCGCATGAAAAATTCAAAAACAGGAAGCGCGGCTCCAGAATTATTAAATAGTCGGTAGGTGGCTCTCGGCGTTAGCTAAAGGCAGGCTGCTACAAACAAAAGCCTTCTCATCTCATTACGGCACATTGTCTTTACCATTGAAACCCTTAATTCCTCTCTCAAAGAAAAACACTGACACGTTCTTCAAGGCACACAATGTTCGAGTAGGCTTGAGTGTGACGCTTTGTTCTTCTGACAGAAGATCATCGTTGTTGCTTTTTTCAACAGTATCAACGTTGAAAAACATAAAATTCAATATTTTTGACCGCAGATAAATTTATAGTTGGGTAAGTACCTCGTCTTCTTTGGTGTTTGTGGATATAATGCTCATAAGTAATGTTCGAAAGGTTCGATGATCTGAGTGTACACAATAAAGAAATGACAATTTTGAGCAAATACACGTAGGAATTAGTAACATACTTATTCACAGTACTGATTTTTCTTTAGTGTTTTGCTGACTCTTCTAAGTTTAACTGAGGGCGTATTTAGTTTTTGCATTGGTTTAAGTTTTTCTGATCCATTCAACTTGAACTTACCTGCATATTTATGCACTTGCATTTTATTCACTGACACTGTCAATTACCGTAAATGGTAGTCACAGACTTTTCACATTCAAACATCCTTCATGGTGTAGTGATAACGCTATGGTTCTGTAATTAAGGTTCGATTCCCGATGTAAGCAGATAGTGCGTAGGTACAGTCACGATTGGCGTATCTGTGTATGTATAAAGTCGACTTAAAACAAACTTTGACTCTTTTATCGCATAAATAGTAGACTCAATCTCAATCGACGTCTAAAATTAAGGAACCACCCTCACAGACGTGTAAAACTAACAATCAATAGACCGTTAACACAAGGAAAAAAATGACGACCCTGCGGCCTTAAACTTAACAGATCACCATCCTGCATTCCGAGATGTATAGAAATAACAATAAAATGCCGAATTATACTATACTAAGTAGTATTTTCCTCCCCCTTTTATGACTAAACTTTTTTCCCTCAGTTATCTAAAACGAGTAAAGCCCCTATCACAAGGAACTGGATTTCTAGTAGGAATGCCCTAGTTGGCGCTGAACTAACTTTCTAGGTTAATCATGGCCGCCTGGCTGACTGCTTGACTGGTTTGGAGGAATAGGATATGTTCTAATTGCTACTTGCTTTCCTCGACTAGATTCTGTGGAACAGCCAATCAGAGCAAAGTTTCGCCATGTGAAGATAACCTGTGAGTGTGCAAAGGAGCGTTTTTGTCTGTGGTTTCCGAGTGTTACTCCAGCAATGTATAACGTATACAGCATGAAAGGCGCGTTGAGTTACATCATCTATGCTGAGTGCACGGTGTTTACATTTGAAACAACTAAAATATTCTTCCATAAGTGTACAGTAAACGTTGTAAAGTATGTATTTAAGCAGCGCCATTGTTTTGTACCTCTCGGTTGAATAGTTATCGGCTTTTAAAAATGTGAAGTGATACCTTGTTTACATCTCACGAGGCCGCCATTACAACTTCCCTCGTATGGGAACAAAAGTCTATCGACAAGTACGCTGATAAGTATCGTGCGAGGCAAAAACTAGCAAATTGGTAGCCAGTCCAGCGCCAACTAGGGCATACCTACTGGAAATCCAGTTCCGTGTGATGCGGGCTTTATACACTTTTTATGAACTTGGTATGCGACAACTGAAAAAAAAATCGTTCCCAAGAAGATATGGTCGTTAAACTACTACCGATCTTACAAAAACATAATAATTACGAATAATACCTTTATAAACGAAAAACATGACGTATACGTACTCTGAAGCCTTTGAACATTACAATTTAAAACATTGCTGATTGAATGGATCGTTTTACTTCGCTTTTCGACCACTTTTGGTTAATTGCGACGATGAAGATGCATCAACATGAAATTGGTGATGGACAAACGCAAATATGGATAGCACACAGCACAAGTCTCGCAGATGATTATACTGAGCCTGAGTCCAGACGCCATAGCCTCGTTAGTCTTCACAAATGCAGTCCATAAGAGAGGGTTAACGTTGCTGACAAGTTCAGAAAACATCACACTTCTTCACACGAGCATCAAAAATGGCAACAATGTTTCCTAAACAAGTGTAAACGCATACAGATTTAAGTGGGTGCCACAATAGAAAGTGCACGTCCAGGATGAAACCAGTACGTAACAGCTGATCGTCAAAGAAACTCCTTTCATTACTATGATGGTTGATGGCTTTGCCGTTCGAAGTCCCTCCTTTCAGACAGAGACAGAGGGAGAGAGAGAAATGAGTACAGTCTGAAACTGTCAAAGGCAAATTCCATTTGGTAGTTTTATGGTTTGGAAAAATTTCGTTTCGTTTAAAGGAAAAATGGAGAAAGAACAAACCACTCCGAAGTATTCGCTCGGGGCACTTAAGAAAGAAAGAGGCAGAGGAGAAATAGGTAATAGAGAGCTGGAGTCTTAAAAGCTCCATATCGCACGCTGATTCATTTCCCGGGCCCCTTTCAAATTTGGAAAAATGTCATTTCTGACGTGTTTCCCCTTTACTTGTATGCGAGGGGGATCAATCTTCGCGGTTTTGTTACGTCTGCGAGAGTTTCGACGATTGACGTGCACGATTTGGGGGAAGGGAGTCGGAGTTATGAAATGGGAGTGAATCAGACAGAAACGTTATTTTGAGAGCGCAGGGATTTGTGGCTGAACCCCCCACCTTATTCTCAGAAATGGAACATATTGTATCCAATATCCGAATATCGAACACAAAAATTGAGTTACCGAATAACGAAAGAAAGGAGACATCGTAATCTTATTTTTTTTTTCTTTATTGCCATTCGAAAGAGTTGAGTTATAGACATAACATGTGTAGATTTAATCGTGAATTTAGTTAGAGCGCCTATACATTCTATAAAGAAGCAATATTTCTAAGGAGATCTCCTGTACCTGCGTAGAATAAAGAATGTTGTGTGGGAAGCTTTCTCTGTGACGTCAAGTGAGGGATGCGCAGTGGCATGCGCTGTAGTGTTCTGCGCCTGCGCGAAAAAACATAAAATGGTGGGTGGGAAGAACCTTCTCTGTGACGTCAGGTTGGAGATTCGCTGTAGGGCTGCCGCAACCGAGAACGCATCTCATTCGCGAGAGGAGACTGTCCTCACTAGGGTCTTGATAGAATCTGACCAAATCTCCTAAATTCATGTGAATATAAACATACACCACATATCAAAATACGGAATTGCAGAAAATTATTGGAGGGAAGATGTAGTTTAAGTACATAAAATCATTACGATTGGGACGATCATGATTTATAAGAATAGAAGAGAATAAGACCTAAAGGAAAAGGTTATAAAATAATTTTAAATTGGGGAGATTGGATGGCTATTGTGAAGAACATCAAGGGCTGTAGTATTAAAGACAGAGAAGTCCATAAAACAATGTGCGTGTAGTTATAGCACATACTGAATATAGTTAACATGGACAGTCGAACAACGAAGTTGAATATAAAAGAGAAAATCATTATGAAACAGAAAAACATATCATATTATCTGGAATATATAAAAAAAATGGAATTCAGTTTATGTTATGGAGTCACCAAAGCGAGAATCATATCCATGGGCCAAATGTAAGTTTATCCTGATGACGTTTGTAAGCCGTCCTTCCTTCCCAGTCTCTCCGCAACAGAAACATGTTGCCTACAGGGTACGTTGAAGACTTGCACCAGATAAATATATTGCCTACACCTAAATCTGATGAATACCGAATTCAGCTGCCAATTTCAGTTTCAATTCCACAAGATTCCCTGGAGATCGCGGATCCCAGAAGTCCACTTCTGCCCCCCTCCCCACCCCCGCCCTAATTCCCGACGAAGCTCTTACGTAACGTAGGGAAGGACACGAACAGTGTTGCAAACGTCCTTATGCAAAGTTGGATTCTGCACAAATTATCGGATTGAATGTAGGCATGGTACAGAGACGGGGTCCACCGTTTACAAAAAACCACACGAGACCGATCCGAGACTAATGTCTGCAAAATCGAAACTTAACAGTCCGAAACTTTTGCCGTCTCAGTGGCTAGATTCGTTGAACGGTCGACTAACTATTCCACTAAAATTTCAGCTTATAGTCCTGGCTTACACATGGATATTTCTTAGTGAATGCCCTTTGAATTTCATCCAACATGTTGTGTCTTCAATGACGCCATCAACGCCTTTATTTCATTGCACCTATTTTCATTTTAAAGATTAATCACAAAATATACGTATTTAATACACAGGGTGATTCAAAAGTTTATTAACATTGTCCGTATATCGCTGATGAATAGTTTTCAGGATGGAATAAAATACATTGTTGTTTTCCATGAAGATGGTGCACCACCCCATTTCGCCAGAATCGTTCCTGACTACCTCGCTGACACTTTAACCGATAGGTGAATAGGCTGTGGCTCACCAAGACTTTGGGCGGCTCGCTCTCAGACCTGATCCCCCATCCCCCCCGGCTTATTCGTTTGGGGTAGTAGCAGGGGAGATCATGTTGGAGCATGTGTTCCGGTCTATGAAAGAGAGGTGGGTGCCCAGGGCTGACACTCAAGGACCACGATAAAATTCAAGTATAATTCCCGGTTTTCAAGGAGAACTTTCCAAAAATTCAAGGCTACAAGTAGATATTTTCTGCATATCAACCTTACGAATAAATTGTGGAAAACTTGCCTCAGAGCATTTGTAAGTATATTTTATTAATCCATTAATTTTTCAGGTCTACGGAGAAACATTCAAGCAGAATTCACGCATAATTTCCGGAACCAATAATTCACGCATAATTCCCGGAATTCAAGGAATTCCTGGTGAGTAGCCACCCTGGCGCCATGCCTAGACTTACAGGGGCACCACATTCAAACGTACTGAGTTCGTCTTCTGTTCTGGAGTGATGTTCAGCAGTACTGTCAATTTTGTCAATAAAATGCTTTATGATTGAAATGTCAAGAGACGTTTGAATCACCCTGTACATCTAAGATACTATGTACGTTTGATGAGTATGCCACCTTTCATCAGACTGTCTAAATACGTGTATGATAAATAAAATTATACAAAGTTTTCAGTGTAATTTCACCAGCTTTATTATAGCTTGCTGGAAAACAGTGACAAACAACATGGAAATGTAGAGAAAGTAATAACCTTATATACGAGTATGAAATTTGTCTCCCTGACAGTAATTCAATACGTGATCCATTGACATTTTCAACATTAAACACTTGCCTCGGCTACACCCGCCTACGCCCGTGTGAAATATGACGCCAGTTCGGCGAGCCGGAAGTATTAGATTCATAATCCTCTGTGTGAAACGCCTACGGGCACATGCATTTCGAAATACTGTATAATATCATAAGAAAGTGAGGGAATGTTAAAGCCAGTGCAAGGTGTAACACAGTAAAATTTAAAATTAAAATTTAACGATCTGCCTCTTAATTTACAAAACGGGACGAGACAATTTTTTAAAATTTAAATTTGGACATTTTATCATCCACAAACAGGGACGTATTTAAGGGGGGAGGTCCAGCGGGTCCGGACCTCTCCCGAAAGATTTACCAAGTACTAAAATGAAAATGTACTATTTAGTATTTGTTGCACTATAATCGATGGTTATTAATTTCCTCTGAACTTGGAAGGCTAGGATTATTATATTGGGATCATACTGCTTTGAAGGAGAGCACTAAAGAATACTTATGCACACTACAACTTATGAAAATATGCATAAAATATTAATCAGAAACTTTACTTTTAGTCAACTGCATCTAACATCCTTTTTTATTGTTCTATAAATATTCAATTCTTTATCTTTTTCACATTAATTTCCTTGCTTTTATACAAATTTTGGCGATCTTAAGTACACGCAAGCTATATAATAAATATATGATTTTATACTTATATTATTATACCATTTTTTTACGTATTCATGTAATAATAAAAATGCAATATTAATAAATTTACATATTTTAAATAATATTTAATTTAATTATTATAATTTAAACATTAATATTAGTGAGACACTGGGTTCGCCCACCCCCCGAAATGTATTTCTGGATACGTGCTTGTCCACAAAGACGGAAAATTATTATACATTTATGTGCACTGTTACACCATTGAAATTACAGTAATTTGAGTAAATATGTAATGGCCGTTAATTCTTTAAAATGGTGATGGTCATTTTTACGGCAGTTTGATGGCAACGGATTATAATTTCCGGTGAACTTTTTAGAGCATAGAATTGAGAAATTTGTACTAACATATAATTTTGAAAAAATTGGATGTACGAAAATATCCATTGTTTTAGTGTGCAACTGAATCTGCGATTGGTTGATTGAATTTTTGTTTTGAGTTCACTTTGTGTAGAGATAGGGTGCTTTGATAGCGACGCTACAAGTCGATAACGAAATAATCAGTGTCAACGTTTCACACTATAGCGGTAAAAACACGCTCCGCTAGCCTGCAGTTAACTTAACTGGTCCACGATACACGCCACATGTCGGTTTCCCGACTGCTTGGTAACTCTCACAGCTTTACAGTTGCAAGCGGGTAAAACTGACGGCACGCTTCTCAAACACCTTTCTTGGTCAAGCCTCACCCTTAGTCTTTTGACGTCAGGCATGTTAGGTTTAGGGCTCTTACCATTAATTCCCTGCAATTTTTGTGACGTCACAAGTCAAAGGACGGGGCTTGAGAAAGGTGGTGGTTCAGAAGTGTGTTATAAGCGAGACCTGTTGCAAGCCGAAACTACCACCACACCTTTTGGGTGTCCTTTATTGCACAACGCGAGACCTACTTCGTGTTCTGACTGCACACGAAGAATCCGTACGTTGTTAGGCTTGGTTCCCTTAGCATAAATACACAGCAAATGTATTATTTATGATAAGATAACTAGGCATTGAGCGTAACAATGAAAGCATTCCGCGGTGACGTCATATCGCAAGGTTGCTCTCGCGTTGTGTGATAAGGGAGACCCGCACCATTTTATGACAAATGATTACGACATTACAAACTGGGAGGTAAAGTCTGACGGACGTAAACTCTATACAGACAAACCTGACACGGTAATGAATTAGATTGGAGCGATTAAATGCTGGTTGTCACATTTAAGCACAATATTTAGTCAAAAGGGATTAGTTTGTATTCAGTATCCATGAAAGAGAATTAACAGCACGTGTTATGTTCTTTAATCTTGTATAGAATCTCCAGAAGAATAAAGATGTTATGGGATGTTACGGCTAATTTTGAAATTGTTAAGACTGGATTGCGCACGTGCAAGAATTAGCCGACGATACAATCAGACTCGATATAAATGAGATATAGCATTTGTTTGTTACCACAAATGTCGGATGTCTGGAAGTTGTTTTTCATTTATCGCAAAAAAGCTGGTTCTGCAGTGTAAAAGCCATTCTACCTGGAACACGCGAGCGGCGAGAGAGAAGTTGCGCATACAAATAAGGAAGTGGTCGACCTTGATATGACAGGGATAGATGTTATGATGTTCTGTTGCCTGATCTCCACCAGTCGAGTAGTGGCACTTGGGGGTTAGCAACAAAAGAATTAAGCGTCTGTGCCCAACGAAGCGAGATGCGACAGATTATGTGCTACTGCCATTCACGTCGTGTTCAAAAGATGCCCGTATTGTTGAGACTTTCATGCTTCAAGCATAATGCTTGTCTCTAGTTCGCCTGGTGATGAATATCTAAAGAACGAGCCGAATAGATTGCAATGTTTCACATCTACATGTGACGTGACATGTTACATGCTAAAATTTTGCAACAACGCTTTGAAAATATAGTACCTAGTTTAGGAGGGTACCGAGGAACACGTCGTAATATTTATAACTACGATAAACTACAGTAAATTTGGAGCCATAGAAGATATAAACCTAGAAGCATTGGCCTGGTATTACAATAAATGAATTCGGTGCTCCAAATACTGCTTCAAATCCTTACATCATATGTATCGGAGGTTAAAGATGACATTTTGTTAAGACATCCAAATGTCTACCTGCCTTGCAGACTAGAGAGGCTCTGGCGTCTCGACTCACAGTCAGTATAATCCACTGTGGGACTCGTGTTGTGCCTTCCGTATGTTTCTGATTGTCCCCTTCATCCACATCACCTCATTAGCATTCATTCCCATCGTTGCGATAATCCAAAAGTACCAGAAATGCGACGTTAAACTCAATTAATCGTTGTAGTGGTAAGATTTCGCTTTGTAATCAAGAGGTCCCGGGTTCGATAACCGGTGGGAACGCATGGCACAATGGTTCAGATCCCACATTAAACTGTAGGTCCATTCCCGATTAAGTTATCAAAGCACAAAGTGTACTCAAGGACAAACATTTGACTGTCTAAGGCCCCGTCTGCACTTTTTTACACTAGATGTAGTGCAGGAGTATACCGGTGTCAGGCTGGTGCAAGAAAATGACGTTCAACCAAGTAGATGCATAGCAGTGTTCCAGTTCAGAAGATTCAACAAATGCCTGTCTTCTGTTTTAAACGTTCATTTGATTAGATAGCACACATCACGTGACCCTACACCACACGGCTACAGAACGTACGGTCGGTGCAAACACCAAAACACTACGTGACACCAAACCGACGAAGTAGACGGCTCGGTGCTGCACCGTGTAAACAATTAGACGCGATAGCGTGAAAAGTGCAGCGAACCAGACGGGCCTTAAAACTCCACGTATGCAAAGAACATAATTAAAGAGGGGTAAGAAGCCTATTTGTACTTCTCTCACGATATAGAAATCGGGAAACAGTAAAGCTGGTTGGTCACTTTCACAACTGTAAAACGGGATAGTTTTTGGACCCCATAAAAATCACGCTATTTTTACGAATTTTTCCGCTATTGCATTTCTGCCTATAAAACTTGACCACTTCAGGTCTGACGACGCGGATTCTAGCAGCCGAGAGAAAGAAATTTTTACAACAATACAGTATTATGAATTTATGAAGCTTTGGATGGAAGGAGAGTGGACCTAATGCGGACCATAACAAGAGGATGGGACGGCCGCGAGTGCACGGAATAGGCCATAAAGGGTGATCGACGGCCAAAGGGCAGAGTTGCCAACTCCTGGCCCTAGTATGACGTAACACTATCGGATACTGTATCATTCCGTGCTTGGTACGATGGGAACATCTCAGTTCTCTCACTCAAAGTGTAAATGAAATTTGAAAAATTCTGTATCAAAATCCCCTTTACCTCAGGCCAACGCAACAAAGATAAGGGGATAAGTTTCTTCCTACAGCACATTTGCACAGTATTACGAAAGATGTCTTTAATAGAAAAGCACTGTAAAAGTTGACTGGAGAAACTGACACGTTATTTTCTTAACAAAAGAACATTATTAAAAAAACACAAGAATACTGTATATTTACATGAAGAGTCACAGCATTCACCAGATGCCAGTCAGGGTATGGGTAATACTACTTCGTTCGGTTGTTAAATGAAATCCAATTCAAGTTTTTACTAAAATGAACAGGTGTACAGTATTTCACTTCTTGCCAAGAAGTGCACCCAAAGCCTGGAATGCACTACCAAATCTAACCAAAAATCAAAATTTCCGATCAGAAGCAGGGTAAATCAACTTATGAATGATGATAAATACTGTGAGTTGCCAGAATTTTTTTTTCTTACTATCAACTTTCTCGACTTCAGTTACTTTATTATCTAATTCACTGCTAATATTGTTCCAATGCATATGATTTTATTCCTATTGTATTTTATTGTACTTTCTTGATCATTTCTTTGTAATCTGAATTTCATTTTAATTTTTATTTTTTATCTGTTCTATTGTATGAGATTTTATTCCATTTGTATTTTATTGTACTTTCTTGTTCATTTTCTTTGTAATCTTGAATTTTATTTTATTTTAATTTTAATCTGTACTTTTTGGGGTTAGATGGTAGACCAGCAACAGCTGAACCTCGCCCAGCTATAAAGTCAATTCAATTCAATTCAAAAATACTTACATGTGTAATTCCGTTTGTTTGTGTGAAATTATAAAGTCTCACAATTGAGATTAACAAGTATTTCCAACAATAAATCATTATTTTTTAGTTGTGCTCAAATCCACCAAAAACTAGAAGACCAAACAAAAGAAAACGGTAACGAGTTTCACAAGATATACAAATACAGGCAAGTCATTTTTCTCTTGACATCATCACAAATAGGCCAAAATATTGAAGAAACACAGAAATTGAAAGGGATTGCAAATAACAATAAAAATAGTTCAACGGGAAAGGACGTGTCATAATTAGGATCCAAGACCGTCACAAAGAGATCACCGCCGTCGCCTTGTAACCAAGGAGTCCTCGATTCGATACCCGGTGGAGGCACATGGCACAGTGGTTCGGATCCCACTTTAAACTGTAGGTCCAGTCCCGATTATTCTATCTGTGAATGAAGTGGAATTAAAACAAAAACTCAAAAGTCAAACGTTTACAGTGCACATCTCCACTAAAGACATCCTTCGTAATGCAGTGCAAATGTTCTGTGCAAAGAAACTCATCCCCTTATATTTTTGTGTATAAAGTGAAATTTAAAGAACAACCCATGGCGCCCTATATTGAAAGGATCGATTAGGATCAATTGGATACATTCCAAAACACCCAATTTTACCCATGAGTATCAATCTCGCAGGTACATTGACGACGACCTCCTCTCCCATCCTTTGACGTCTAAATTAACCTATCACCTTCACAGAGACGACAAAACAGCAGATCACCTAAAAAGGCGATCTAACATTAAGCGGTAGCCGCAGCAATAAACACGGGAAAACTAGTTTTTATCCACCTTGAAATGGATTCTTTCTTTAGCCACTTTAAGCCTCTTCGCTCCACCGAAACGACACATTGATTTTAAAGCTTTTATTACTCAAATTGTAGCTCGACTGAGTCTAAATATTCTGCGAGTTTCGTTCCCTAAGCACCCAAAAACTCTTCGTCTGAGTGTTAGTTTTTGCTTCAAGTCCACTTTATGCAAAGATAGGCTGATCGGGACTGTACCTACAGTTTACAGTAGGATCCGAACCACTATGTGCCTCCACCGGGTATCGAACCTAGGATTCCTTTATTACAAAGGAACGACAAATTGTGGAACAATAGTGCATATATTTAACCATCTCGCCATTGTAACACATTCAGTTTTTAAAAATCATGTTTGCAGTTTAACTCCGGACAAGAGGAAAATTTTAAATTCGTCTTCGAGACCATTAATATCTTTCTCTTTATTATCTAACTTCCGTAAATTATAGTAATTATGATAACATAGCTAACATAAATAATTATGAAAATTTCCATTTTTTTTATTTAATTTTGATTAATTTTATTTAGCGTCGCTTTTCTTCCAATTTTTGCTAATCGTGATGATGATAAAAAAATATCAAAAACCACCAACGAAAGTATACCCATGTCAAGGCCGGGATTCGAACCCGGAACGCTTGGCATCGTATCGCGCTGTGCCAACCACTCCAAGGAGATCAGCTGATTTTTTTGGAAAGTGTATAATTTTTATATTTATCTTTTGTTCAGTCATTTACATTTATTCAACCAATCTTAATATTTCTGTGAATTAATATTTGTATAAGACTACCGTAAATGCAAATACGAGTAGTAATAATTCTATTTGTAGCAGTAGTAGTAGATACAAGTTTGTGATGGTAATTTCAGTGTTTATAAGTTCAGAGAAAAATGTTGGGTGAAAAGGAGGAAGTTGTGATTTATGATTCCGGTAACATTGGATTGCACGTGGATAATTCAGGCATTTTGTTCATCTAAAGTTGGCAACACTGCGTAAGGGACAGCCAGGAGACGAGATGCTGCGCCGCCAACCTGAGAACTTGGGCACAACAAAGGAAGCGCCTCTCATCATGTCATGCTGTTGTTGCCCGCCCCAGGAGGCCGCATAATAGAGCTCGCTTCGTTACCAAGGTGACGGGAACCGCGGTATAATGGCGTAAGCTGCTGCTGTATCCGGTAGGCAAATTGTTTCCACGTTCTGAATCAGCAAGCAAAACATCTTCGGTGATGGTTGGCGGTTTCACCATGCAGGCGGCTCGGTTCATAGATAGAGGCACTATTACTTCACATCTTTATAATATTTGAATAATTAAATGAAGAAGACTTCCATGGAAAGGCATATGACACGCATGGGAAAGAAAAGAAATGTTTATAGGGCAGTGGCGTACCTAAGAGGGGTTGGTGATGGTCATAACTAGAGCCCGGAAGTTTGGCAAAATGCCTCTTTTTATCTACTGCATATATTGATAAAATTTTTCCGGATATACGTTTCTTATGTTGTTTCGAATGTTTTGGAAGCCTTTTCATTTTGCCTATTTTGCCTATTTGGGACCCCACTGCCTATTTTTAATTATAATGCCCTTTTTTGCCTTTTTCAATGAAATTTGACAATTTTTTAAAAAAAATGTGTATATAAATTATTTTTCTCCCAAAAAACGTTGTTGGCATTTATTTTTCTTCCGTTTATTATGTGAATAATTTTCGCCTTATTTAAGTAATATTGAACTCACGCATGTTTCAACATTGCTGAAGGAGGAAAGTGTGAGAAAAAAGTATTTCATGCTGAGTCAGGATATTGCCTTTCGGTTAACATTTCTTGTGCATGATTGATTGCTGAAGTGGACAGGTTGATTTCGAACACAAAGAAAATATTTCTGAAATCTCCCTCTCGAACCCGAAAATTTCAGGAAGTTGCGATTGAGCTTAGTTTACCTCAGCAACCAGTCTTGATGAGATAGGGAACCTGGATATCAGCAGCTATATATTATGCTAACAACCTTCAAAAAATCAGTGAGGTGATAGATGCTCTTCCAGAAAATGAAGCGGCTTCAATTCGTGAAGTGAAAAAAAACCCTGTGCTATTCAAATTTATTTTTGCACATTATGGTGCATTGCCAGAGACAATTACAATTATAGCATCCATGAAAATGTACGAGGAATCTATGCAGCAGATGATGGAAGTGGCAGGAGGAAAGGGGTCAGCTGTTGCGGAAAGGTGCTAACGGGTAGTGAGTGCAAACGAGGACCTGAAACAATTGAAAACAATTTGTGATATTCTAAAAGGTGAAAATGCTGTTACCGAAATGAGTCCAGCTACATTAGCTTGTTTTATGTATGCTCCAATACCTTCTGTCGAAGTAGAAAGATCATTTTCTATTATGAAAAACATTCTCTCTGACAGACGACTATCAATGAATGTTGAGAACTTAAAAAGCACCTTGTAGTTATGTTCAATGAAGAAGGAGAAAATTGAAATGCTCTTCTCCCAATTTAGATTTTATCATTTTGCCAGAAATTAGAGATAAAAGTAAGCGACTTCCAAATGAGCCTTTTTTCGGTTTATTTTGCCTTTTCATTTTTAGTGCCTATTTTCCACATTATAAATGCCTTTTTGCCTGCTTATTTTAACGAAAATAAATGCCTGAACTTCCGGGCTCTAGTCATAACCATTTTTGGCACCGTATTAAAGAATAAAAACGACAAAGGCAGGAAAAGATGGCAGAATTAGGGCTGACTACTAAATTATACGTACAGTGGGATGCACATGTATTGCTCGGCTAATTGCCCATGACTATTTTCATTAACTTTCCTCTTGAGTTGGGTTAGGTTTGAGATGGTGTTTTAAGTCCACTTCATGCACAGTAAGGCTAATCGGGACTGGACCTACGGTTTAAAGTGGGATCCGAACCACTATGTACCTCCACCGGGTATCGAACCCGAGACCACTTGATTACAAGGCGACGACGCTACCACTGCGCCATCGGGGAGGCCCAATTTTTCTCTTGAATACTACGCATTCTTAGGGAACAGATTTCTACGTATGCCTGTGTAGAGACTGTCAGCGTCTTGCTTGGCGTTTTCTTTCAAACCTTGAAGCTCTAACTTTGTATGAAAGTACAAACACGGTGATGGACAATTTGATTGGTAGTAGTTATGCATCCCACTGTACCACCCTCCCTCTTCTCGAAAAGCCTGGGCACGCCACTGTTATAAGTTCCCTGTTTGAAAATCTGAAGGTTATACGAAGGTCCAGACAAAGGGAGATGGACCTTTGATTTTATGAGACTTTTTTATTTAGCGTCGCTTTTCTGCCACTTTTGGCTAATCGTAACGATGAGTGACGATATGCTGAAATTAATGAAGGGACGCTCTTGTGGTAGATAGAAAGCTTGTGTTGCTTTACAATAAACTTACAGGTTTATGAATGCCACGGAGTGAGTGAGCGTGAGTAGTTAATTTACCGATTTCGAAGAAAGAAAAAAAGCAATTATGAAAATAGCATTAACAGTGTGATAAAGCTGAAAATTTACATCTTCCGATGCATTAGCCGATAATGTTTGGACAGTTTCTAATGAACACATCAATTATACGTGAATTCTGAATCTCACAATAATTCTGTAATTTCAAATAGTCTTTGATACCTTACTATGGCAAGAAAGGAGTTTTCACATATTTATGAAAAGGAATAAAGTTATGGGAAATGAAATCGTTACGACAAACGGCAGTCTCAAAATCTCATTTTTCTACGTTTAGTTTACCTTTCAGAACAGTACAACCTTCTGCTGCATTAAACTTGCCAAAAGTACATCAAACTACTTGCCCTCTATGAACAGAATTCTGAAGTACTGATCTTCCACCATATTTGTTGCTTAACCTTGGAAGCAGTGGCGCTAGTGTCGAATCTTAATCAGAGGCAAAGCCTACAATTCGGATATTTTTAGAGGGAACAGATATCCGTGCTCTTACAATTTTGAAATCTGTAAAATCAAATCGGAATTATACCGATTCTGATATTATATGTATTGATTGTACGTGTAATTGTATGATCGGATATGCAATTTTACTTGATATTAAAAGATCGGATTCGTCAAAAACATGAAGAATGTAAAAAGGCGGTTAAAGCAAAAAATGAAGCTAGAAATAGTTGTCTTAATAGAACTACAAGATCAAATAGAGAAAAATATGAAAATCTGAAAAAGCGTGCTAAGAAAATGTGTAGAGAAAAGAAACGCCAAGCAGTAAAAACACAAATAGAAATGTTACAAGAACTAAACACCAAAAAAGAATATAGAAAATTCTATCGAACCCAGAAAGTTATAACACAACAGTATAAACCAAGAACTAGAAACTTAAAATCCAAAGATGGTCAAATCCTAACTGAACAAGCAGAAATAATGAATAGATGGAAAGAACACTTCCAGGGAGTTCAACGCAACCAGGATTTAGAAGTGCCCTACTGGAATACGATGAATCAGCAGGATAATGAAAACATATTAGTTGATGCACCAACATACGAAGAAGTGGAGACAGTAATTAAAAACTTTAAAAAAATGAAAGCACCAGGAAATGACAATATGAACAGTGAACTTATACAAACAGCTGGAAAAGAAATGTATCGTAGAATACATAAACTTATAATTAATATATGGAATCGAGAACAAATGCCAAATGATTGGAACATAGCACTAGTGTGCCCTATACTTAAAAAAGGAGATAAAACAGTCTGTGAAAATTATAGAGGCATATCACTACTAAATAACCTAGTATATAAAATACTTGCAGCAATAATTAACATCAGACTAACTGATTATGCCGAAGATATTATAGGAGAGAGTATAGGAAGTCAGAGAGTTCTGCGCCCGAAAGTGAGGCTCGGTGAGGCTCGCCTTAATGGATTTCTCTCGTAAGGCATGAGCCTCATTTTCTCGCAGTGTTGCCAGCTCCTCACTCGAAAAAATCACCAAGGTTTTTTTTGGGTCTAACCTAGCCTAAAGCAAGGAGCTGGCAATCTTGCTTGAGGCTCGCCTTAATGGTTTGCTCTTGTAAGGCATAAGCTCTATTTTCTCGCAGTGTTGCCAATATTTTACTCGAAAAAATCACCAAGGTTTTTTTTTGGGTCTAACCTAGCCTAAAGCAAGGAGCTGACAATCTTGCTTGAGGCTTGCCTTAATGGTTTGCTCTTGTAAGGCATAAGCTCTATTTTCTCGCAGTGTTGCCAATATTTTACTCGAAAAAATCACCAAGGTTTTTTTTTGGTCTAACCTAACCTAAAACAAGGAGCTGGTAATCTTGCTTGAGGCTTGCCTTACAGTGCATAAAGCAAGAAGCTGGCAATCTTGCTTGAGGCTTGCCTTACAGTACATAAAGCAAGGTTGCCAACCTACTGGTATTTTTGCCATAGCTTTTTACAAAAAAGAGAGAGAGGAAAGAGAGAGGGAAGAGTTAAACAACCGACAGCTGCCAACATTTACCTACAGTTTTTTTTTTTTTGGTCTAACCTAACCTAAAGCAAGGAGCTGGCAATTTTACTTAAGACTTGCCTTACAGTACATAAAGCAAGGTTGCCAACCTACTGGTATTTTTGCCATAATTTTTTACAAAAAAAAGAGAGAGAAGAGAGAGAGGGAAGAGTTAAACAACCGACAGCTGCCAACACTCACCTACAGCTTGGTCTAACCTAGCCTCAAGCAAGGAGCTGGCAACCTTGCTTGAGGCTTGCCTTACAGTGCATAAAGCAATTTTTGCCAACCTACACATACTGGGCAAGGAGAGCCGGCAACAAACATGCACTGCCGTAAAAGAGAGAGATGGGTGGATGGCAACACAGTATGTGTGTGCGTGTGTGTGTATAATATGTAGCATTATTAACTAGAGAGTGTTGGCAAACCACCTGCAACTAAAAAAATAGAGATGCCAATGTTGCTGTAAGATGAAAAGAGAGAGAGAGAGATTTATGGCTGGCAACAGTGGTGAGCGAATGCACCTTATCGTAATTTTCCAAGTCCCCGGGGGACCAAATGTTTATATATTGTGATTTTTGTAAACCTCTCTCGGGGGAATGATGTGCCACACGCGTGCGCGTGTTTTTTATTATTTCTGTATTGTGACGCAAACAAACAAATAATAATTGTTGTTTTTTTTAGGATACCTGGCCCCTATAACCTCGCCAGGGTGCGTGGTGCCCAACCAAAAAAAAAGTAAAGGTTCTAACGGCCGCGGTTAGATAACTACATACCTCTGTAGAGTTTCACGTGTTTTTTTTTCTCAAAAAATCCTATGGGACACCTCTGTTTATCAAAAATTCGAGATATATTTGCAATTTAATGCTGTGGACTTGGAAAATTTTCGATTGACGAAAAAAATTGGTTCTATGACGACCTATGTTTATTTTGGTATGGGAGGACAGAGGACACCGAGATTCGACCGACACACTAAACCCGACCTCTCTACGCGTACTCTACGTCACCAAAAAAAATATCTCCTCTTGTCGATAAGTCGTCACGTTGTAATCAAAGGGTCCCGGGTTCGATACCTACTGGATTCCGATTCTATTTTAAACTGTACGCCCAGTCCCCCGATTAACCTATCTGTGCATAGAGTAAACTTAAAAAGTCGGTCAATTATTGTCGCGATTAAGGATTAAAAAAAAAGAGGGATGGGTGAAGTTAGATTCAAAGAGAATGCCACGTGATTATTTTGATTCAATTTGTTAAATTATTAACGAAATGAAACGAACTGGAAACTTTCAATATATATATATTTTTTATAACATGCTTCACTAAGGAGGTCAAATGACAAGTTGAATTGCTATCCTTTTTATAATTTGTTAAATTATAAAAAGGATAGCAATCCAACTTGTCATTTGACCTCCTTAGTGAAGCATGTTATAAAATATATATATATTGAAAGTTTCCAGTTCGTTTCATTTCGCGATTCATCCTCATAGCCGCGATAAACTTAGGAGGCACAGGCTTGTATACATTCCATCTTTCGTTCGGAGGGACAAGGTAAACCGAGCACCTAACCAACCATTCAATGATAATAATATTCATGAATTTTTGTTTTGAATTGAGAAAATAAAAAAATAATCACCTCCTTTAAATATCACATCTACTCTAAAGCATTCATTCGCTGTTCATATTTTCCGCCCTTGAATTCGAATGTGTGTTTTGTCTAACAATTGATTAAATTAAGTACCGAACATTATCGAAAAACAATTCTGAAAACATTATACTGAAATATTAACATTATAATAAGTGTCCTTCCATAGCCGTTTCAGTCTTCAAACTGCTTCCGACACTGCTTCTGCATACTTTTCAATAAAATCAATTTACCGTACGCCCTGGCCCTTTGCAGATTAACAAAAAATCGTCTAAAGTTTGAAGTTGTGACCCTTCTCTATACCGTTGCAAGCTTTTTCTTGTGGTTATTCAAAATACCTCATTTTCGCATATTCAAATACACACCAGTGAAGGGAGTTCATGTGTCATTAGTGATTTTTTAAATTTTGTATTTTTGGGACCATGCACACACTTCCTAACATTGTTGCCTTGTAGTCGATGAGTTGTGCGGGTACAGATGTGAAGTAGTTAATAAGACCCCACACAGACAAGTTCCCCACCATTTCTTTTCGACATAGTTGTTGTTTTGTTACTAGAAAATTGTTATGATTACAGTACACCTGTATCAGTATAGAATAACATGGTGCCATTTTCTGTTTCTGTTGCCAGCAAAAGCAAATCTGCAGGTCACAGGTTCGAGAAACAAGATTTTTTTTAAAAAAAATTCTCCTGCGCATAATATGGACCACCTATTGCGATGATATAATATAGATCGTATTAACAAATATACTTCAAAATTATGTAATAAGATTTTGGTTTAGTATTTAATCACAGCAGCAAAACAAACTCTCCATTCGCTTCACAACAGAAGTTAAGTGCATTTTGCATACATGAAGAAGCAGAAATTTACGCCCCGAGGTGTGCTGTTGGAAGACTATACAATAAAACACAGCACCCCATTCTTTACAATAATAAGTAAGCAGTGGAGTAAAAAATCCTCTGTTTTATTTTGATGTAAAAAAAAATTTTAGTCCATGCATTGATCTGATCCCCCTTGTCCAAAATAATAATAATAATAATAATAATAATAGGCTCCGGTCTCATCTGGAGATTGCAACACTGATATGTCCGTCTATTCAGAAAAAAAAACAAAAGTTTTAACATCCATGGACAATACCGTACAGCAGCTGTTGCGTCCCCCATATGTAAAGTTTCTTTTTTTCCTCGTTAGCTGAATACGAAGATGAGGATTGGAAGATGCTCGAGACTCCCCGTTCATTCGGGTATAACATCTTTCCTTTCTAACACTCCATTTTTTTTCTGTAAGAGGGGGCATTTTTTTAGATACCAGGAGCACCTGTCTGATGTGACCGCTCTCTGTTTCCAACTTCGCCACTGGACCGTTAACAAAGCCAATTTCTACGCAATTCATAACCGTTGGTTGATATGTAAATATATTCAGCAATACTGAAAACTCACAGACGTGATGATGATTCAAGCAGATCACGATACAGCCGTATGCATGTAAAACTATTTTCGTCACACACAGGCAAAAAAGTAAAAAATAACATTTCTCTCCTTCCACCGCTTTTAGCCATCTTCAAATAAAATAGCGTCCAGTATCCTTCTAGATAGGAGGTGAAACATGACTAGCGAAAATAATAAAATCGAAGTGTGAATTATTTTGTTATGATCTCCCTCCCTTCTTCGCATGCATGTTTCATATCACGCTCGCTGACATTGAAATAAGCAAAAACAATTGCAAGACAGCACAGGTTATAACCCATCGTAACTAGGTCTGTTTTTTTTTAAAAAAAAATAATAATCGTCAGTCCATATGACAATGCTTTTGTGACGTGCACGCCCTTTTTTTGGTTGGTGTCCGTGACGAAATTTTTTATCATTGATAGGCCGGGGACTGAGCTTCTAACTTTCCACATTTACAAACAATATCGTTTACAATAATACCTTCGCTAGAAAGCACAGTACAATAAATATCCTTTTTTATATATAAATATTTTAAGTTATGCAATAACTTTGGACAGCAGCTAATTATCATGGCGTTATATTCGCGTCCATGTCTGAAACTAGTCTTTATACACACAGCCAACTCACTCATGCAATATAATATCTGATGTAATATAATACAAACAGCTGTGGAAGGTTGTCGACTCTTCGCGAAACAAGGCGTACACGTCAGAGTTGTGCAGAAGATAGGGTCGACCCCCTTTGTCGATTTTGGTGATGTAGAATACGTATACGAAATTTGGAGGTCAAGGGTGGGCCAATTGTCAATTTTTTTTCGATAGGATCATCGTAGAGACATGCGTTAGCATTGGCTCCTAACAAAATAAACATAGGTTATCATAGTTGACCGCTCTCTGTCGAAAATTTTCCAAGTCCAGCGTTAAAAAATGCAAATAACTCGAAAACAGTGAGAGATTGCGCGAAAATAAATCGAAAAATCTCCCCAAACACCACCCCTTGTCGATTTTGGGGATGTAGCGTATGTATGCCAAAATTTGGTGGTCCTGAGTTTAATGGCAAGAGATGTTTGCACACACCCTCCCAAAACTTTTAATCACTCGTAACTTCCGAACATGTAGTCGTAGAGAGGTCTGGGGTTTAGTGTGTTGGTCGAGTCTCGGTATCCTCTGTCCTCCCATACCAAAAATTTAGTATAGGTCATCATCATAAAACCAAATTTTCATCAATCGAAAAAAATATCCAAGTCCTGCACAGCCCGTTTACGTTTGTCGCGACTATCTTGAATTAACTAAGCGAGTCCAGATAGCGTTGGCATTATTCTGCCTTCAGTTTTTTCACAGTAACATCAATTCATATTAACAACTTACGAGAGAACATCATGCATCTCATTTACAACAGAGCAATTTAATATCCTCGTCTAGTACGCTGCACTTCTTTGACATTAGATGCAGTGCAGGTGTATCCCGGTGTCAGGCTGGTGAAAAAAAATAACGTTCAACCAAGTAGACGAATAGCGGTGTTCAAGTTCAGAAGATTCAACAAATACCTGTCTGCTGCTTTAAACATTCATTTGATTAGTTAACCACTCACCACGTGGTCATACACCACACCACATATTACACCTCTCCAAGACGTGGTGCAGACACCAAATACACTACATGACACCCAAAATCAACAAAATAGGTTGCACCGTGTAACCAACTAGACGCGTGAGTGCAGTCAAAAAATGCAGCAAACTAGACGGAGCTATTGAATCAAAATAATCACGTGGCATTCTCTTTGAATCTAACTTCACCCACCCCTCTTTTTTTTTAATCCTTAATCGCGACAATAATTGACCGACTTTTTAAGTTTACTCTATGCACAGATAGGTTAATCGGGGGACTGGGCGTACAGTTTAAAATAGAATCGGAATCCAGTAGGTATCGAACCCGGGACCCTTTGATTACAACATGACGACTTATCGACAAGAGGAGATATTTTTTTTGGTGACGTAGAGTACGCGTAGAGAGGTCGGGTTTAGTGTGTCGGTCGAATCTCGGTGTCCTCTGTCCTCCCATACCAAAATAAACATAGGTCGTCATAGAACCAATTTTTTTCGTCAATCGAAAATTTTCCAAGTCCACAGCATTAAATTGCAAATATATCTCGAATTTTTGATAAACAGAGGTGTCCCATAGGATTTTTTGAGAAAAAAAAACACGTGAAACTCTACAGAGGTATGTAGTTATCTAACCGCGGCCGTTAGAACCTTTACTTTTTTTTTGGTTGGGCACCACGCACCCTGGCGAGGTTATAGGGGCCAGGTATCCTAAAAAAAACAACAATTATTATTTGTTTGTTTGCGTCACAATACAGAAATAATAAAAAACACGCGCACGCGTGTGGCACATCATTCCCCCGAGAGAGGTTTACAAAAATCACAATATATAAACATTTGGTCCCCCGGGGACTTGGAAAATTACGATAAGATGCATTCGCTCACCACTGTTGCCAGCCATAAATCTCTCTCTCTCTCTTTTCATCTTACAGCAACATTGGCATCTCTATTTTTTTAGTTGCAGGTGGTTTGCCAACACTCTCTAGTTAATAATGCTACATATTATACACACACACGCACACACATACTGTGTTGCCATCCACCCATCTCTCTCTTTTACGGCAGTGCATGTTTGTTGCCGGCTCTCCTTGCCCAGTATGTGTAGGTTGGCAAAAATTGCTTTATGCACTGTAAGGCAAGCCTCAAGCAAGGTTGCCAGCTCCTTGCTTGAGGCTAGGTTAGACCAAGCTGTAGGTGAGTGTTGGCAGCTGTCGGTTGTTTAACTCTTCCCTCTCTCTCTTCTCTCTCTTTTTTTTGTAAAAAATTATGGCAAAAATACCAGTAGGTTGGCAACCTTGCTTTATGTACTGTAAGGCAAGTCTTAAGTAAAATTGCCAGCTCCTTGCTTTAGGTTAGGTTAGACCAAAAAAAAAAAACTGTAGGTAAATGTTGGCAGCTGTCGGTTGTTTAACTCTTCCCTCTCTCTTTCCTCTCTCTCTTTTTTGTAAAAAGCTATGGCAAAAATACCAGTAGGTTGGCAACCTTGCTTTATGTACTGTAAGGCAAGCCTCAAACAAGATTGCCAGCTTCTTGCTTTATGCACTGTAAGGCAAGCCTCAAGCAAGATTACCAGCTCCTTGTTTTAGGTTAGGTTAGACCAAAAAAAAACCTTGGTGATTTTTTCGAGTAAAATATTGGCAACACTGCGAGAAAATAGAGCTTATGCCTTACA
Source organism: Lepisma saccharinum (assembly GCF_977018435.1). NCBI lineage: Eukaryota > Metazoa > Arthropoda > Insecta > Zygentoma > Lepismatidae > Lepisma > Lepisma saccharinum. The sequence goes on along the minus strand of NC_139239.1, from coordinate 69,140,423 downwards.
AGAGCAAACCATTAAGGCAAGCCTCAAGCAAGATTGTCAGCTCCTTGCTTTAGGCTAGGTTAGACCCAAAAAAAAACCTTGGTGATTTTTTCGAGTAAAATATTGGCAACACTGCGAGAAAATAGAGCTTATGCCTTACAAGAGCAAACCATTAAGGCGAGCCTCAAGCAAGATTGCCAGCTCCTTGCTTTAGGCTAGGTTAGACCCAAAAAAAACCTTGGTGATTTTTTCGAGTGAGGAGCTGGCAACACTGCGAGAAAATAAGGCTCATGCCTTACGAGAGAAATCCATTAAGGCGAGCCTCACCGAGCCTCACTTTCGGGCGCAGAACTCTCTGACTTCCTCTACTGGAGAGTATCAAAGTGGATTTAGGAATAACAGAAGTACTACAGATAACATCCTGATGATGCGTTTGATATTCGAGAAATGCTATGAATATGATATAGATTTGCATGTTTTGTTTATTGATTTCAAACAAGCCTTCGACTCAATATATAGACCAACAATATTACAAAGGTTACAAGAAATTGGAATACCAAATAAATTAGTAAGATTAATCCGAATGACAATTCAAAACACTAGAGCCTCAGTTAAAATTGAAAATGCAAGATCGGACTTTTTCGATGTCATGACAGGAGTCCGCCAAGGAGATCCTCTTTCAGCAACATTATTTAATTTAGTTTTGGACTCAGTGATTAAAAAATTAGATGTGAGAGGAGACATCAGTACTAGTCTAAAACAAGTCACAGCATATGCTGACGATGTAGCTATTGTAGCAAGAAGTAAGAAAGCTCTTTCAGAAACGTTTATAAGTCTAGTAGAGGAAGCTGCAAGAGTAGGACTCCAAGTCAATGAAAAGAAAACTAAATACATGAATATTTATAGAACAAACATGAATAATAACAGATCAATATTAATAAATAATTACTCTTTTGAATGTGTTAGTAACTGTACATACCTTGGATCTACACTTAATGAAAACAATAAAATAGAATCTGAAATAGACGAAAGAATAAAGAAAGGTAATAAGGCCTATTATGCAAATGTATCCCTGCTAAAATCGAAACTTCTGAAACGAAATACAAAAATGAAGATATATCTTACTATGATGAGACCAGTGGTTACATATGCTGCTGAAACCTGGACCCTAACACAGAAGGATAGAAACAAATTAAGTATATTTGAGAGACAAATTTTAAGGAAGATCTTTGGCCCGGTACAGATAGAACATGATATATGGAGAATAAGAAATAATGTGGAACTAGAAAAATTAATCAATGGTGCAGACATTATACGATATATCAAAAGTCAACGAATTAAGTGGTTAGGCCACATACAAAGAATGGATAACATGAGAACTATAAAACGTATACTAGAATGGAAACCTATGGGAAGGCGACCAATTGGAAGACCTAGGATGAGATGGATTGAAGATGTATGCGAAGATTTAAAGATTCTCAAAGTTAGAAATTGGAAAGAAATGGCAAAGAAGAGGAAAGATTGGAATGATTTGTCTGAGAAAGCTAAAACCCACAAAAGGTTGTGATGCTAATGGAAGGAAGGAAGGATTGTACGTGTAATTGTATGATCGGATATGCAATTTTACTTGATATTAAAAAATCGGATTCGTCAAAAACATGAATATAATGAAAAACAGACATACCCTAAAATGAAAAGGTAGGCTATAATTATACTAATTACAAACTTCACACAACAGTAACGTACGTATAAAAGAAGCGCGAATTTATGAACATTATTCTCGTGATGCATGTAAGGAAATAAGTTGATGTTTCATAAGCGCATATTCTTAGATGTGTCTCATCGACCTCCGTGGTGGAGTGGTTAGCACAGCGCGCTACGACGCCAGGGGTCTCGGGTTCGAATCCCAGCCTAGATATGGGAATTCTTCATGAGTGTCCTTTTTTCAATTTCATCAAATCATCATTCATCTTCATTGTCATGATTAGCAGGAAGTCGCAGAAATGCGAAACTAAAAAGAACAAAATTCAAATTGTACATGTTTTACGTATACTCCCCTATACCTTCTAATTAAAAAAACTTTGCAAAAGTATAAAATGCAAGTCTCACGTTCATGAATTACTCTTGGGTACATAATTTTATTTTTTAAAAAAAGCATACAGTGATAATTGCGAGCTCGATAAAAAATGAAAGTAGCAAAAGTTCGTGAAAGCAAAGAACATTTTCAATTCAATTTATGAGCAGCAAACGAACTTGTGTAACTCTCCAGTTAAATTAAACTTTGGTTAATTGTAAAGACCGAAGTACCGCTTACTAATTTGCATATCAGGCAATCGCGAAACTTGATGAAAAAAGCTTGAAGGTTTCTACCAAAAGAAAAGATGAAGGGTGTGTGTGTGTTAGAGAGGAAGAGAGTTGTTCGAATGATATGCCCTGTACGACAAAACGTTTCTTTTTCTCATTATTAATCAATAAGTTCGATAATATCATAGGATTCTAACTTGTTTTGTCATGGAATTTGTTTTGCCTTTTCCGGACAATTTTAAAATAAATTTCCAGATTATTTTGAGCTGCATCGGTACACCCATAACCAACTTTAAAGTGATAAAGTGCAGTTACCATTCAAGAGAATAAAGTTTATTCAACATTTTTCAAAATTAATTCACAAAATTAAAGTATAAAAACTGCAATATCTCCCTTTAGGAACCTGGTACAGTGGTTTTCATATTCATTCCCATCCTGACACTTGAAGAAGAAAAAACGCGACTTTCCCGGAATTTTCCACGCTTTTGGACGTATTTTCAACGCTTACAGACTTGCCTGTGACTTGTTATTCACAGGCTGATTTTCCTAGATATGCAGGTCACACCCTGTATAAAAATATAGGCTCGTAGGCCTGACATTTAAAATAGGCACTAAGTTAGGTCAAATGTGCCTCTAAAAAAAAAAGTGTTACATTAGTGGGAATAGATTCGCTGGGAAATTAAGGGTGTTCATGAATAACTTTCCAGCCGACCACCGTGGCGGAGTGGTTAGCACAGTGCGTTGCGACACCAGGGATCTTCGGATATGCAATTTGTGCGGATTATACGGATATCTGATATTCGGGTTATCCGAATTATCGTTTATCCGTTTCACGGGCTGTCCACATATTCTTCTATTCGTCATTTTGTATTTCACTGTACGGATTCCCTACAAATCCTTAATCAAATCTGTTTTATCCTCATATTCGGATTATCCGGGTATCTTGAATTATGCGTTGCACCCGAAACGGATCATTTGAAATCCGGATACCCGTTATCCGCATTTTGTGGCCATCCCCAGTACGGACACGCATTCCCAAGTGGCCACAAATGTTCTTCTTTCAGAAATTCCGCCTCTAAAAGAAGAAAACAAGAGCAACAGGTCTCCTGAGCATAAGCAACGCCTCCCATTGTATTTTGTTACTATCTTTCTTCTCACTTTCCTTTTTCCTGTCTCCAGCGGCCTCTTACGCAAAAACAAGGAAGCTCAGAAGTTTTCTGCATTTAATTAGCAAGTGCTAATGAGCTTACAGTTTTTCGCTATAAAATTTTCGCCAGGAAAAAACTTTTATACCCTGCTTCGGGGGACCAATCTAAAACATATCACCCATCTTCTGTTAATGAGAACGAAGGGAGAAAAAATCTTAGCAAGGCAGTGTGAGTTTCGTAAGGACCAGAAAGCAATTACCCAAAGTTCGCAGCTCAAGGGGAAAGAAGCACGTACTGTTGGTGTATCCCACATGCATCCTCTTAGAAAAAAATCCTGTTACGATCCCCGGTATTGTAGGGTCGCTAGATTCACGTTATTGGGGGCGCAATCTAACAAACTCTCTAGCCTTCTTGAACCAGAAGGTTCATGGCTGCAGCAACACAGGTCTTCCATCTGTCCCTATCCTGAGCAAGATCTATATACTCTTTTTCATCCCTACCAATTTCCTTTACGTCCATCTCAACATTATCTCTCCATCATCGTCTTGGTATCCCTACTGGTCTCTTACCATCATGTTTCCCAACAACAATCCTGTAAATTCTTCTTTCCTCTCCCATTCGTGCCACATGGCCTGCCCATCTAAGTCTTCTTGATTTAATCATTCTAATAATTTCTGGACATGAATACAAATTATGTACTTCTAAAGTATGTAACATTCTCCACTCACCTGTCTCCTCATCCCTTTTAGGCCCAAATATTTTCTAAGAATCTTATTTTCAAATACTCTCAATTTATGTTCTTCTTTCAATGTAAGGGACCAAGTTTCGCATCCATATAATATTACACGCAAAATTGATGTTTTGTATATTTTAACTTTTAGTTTCTTAGATATTAAACGAGAAGACAAAAGTTTATGAAGAGAAAAGTAACATGCATTACCTGAGTTAAGCCTGTTTTTTATTTCCTGTTTTCATTTGTTAGTATTACTCCTAAGTAGGCCTACATGAATTTGGAAACTGGTTCAAAAGAGTTGTTACCAATAATTAGATTTTGATTATTACCTAACACTTGGTTTCGGCCCGGAAGCATATATTTAGTTTTCTCCTTGCTAACTTCCAAACCTATCTCTTTAGCTGCTTTGAAAAATATTTTAGTATTATTCTTAATTGCATTTACATCATCCCCCAGTAAGTCTACATCATCTGCATATGCTAACAACTCAGTCACACCGTTTAAGTTTAGTCCTTCGTTAGTTTATTTTACCTTCCTAACAGCGTATTCTAAGGCAAAATTAAAGAGCAATGGAGATAATGCATTTCCTTGTTTTAACCCATCAAGAATTGTAAATTTGTCAGACAATCCACACGAATTTTACTTTCTGTTTGACTGGTGCATACTTTTATCATATTAAAGAGTTTCTTCGGTATTCCAAACTCGACTAATTTATTATATAATTTATCTCTTTTGACTGAATCATATGCTTTTTAAAAAAATCAATGAATAGCTGATGGACATTTTGATTATATACCCACTTTTTCTCAAGTGTCTGTCTGATGTGAAAAATTTGATCTGTTGTTAATATGTTACGTTTAAGTCGGACCTTCCATTCGAAACTTGCAGGCTAAAATCGGCTTGTGTCCGCCATTTTCCAAGATGGAGGTTCAGTAAAGCGACGCTAAGTAAGAAATAAAATAATAAATAAAAATCGATCAGTCTACCAGCAAGTAGGGATTTATGGTGTACTTTGATGATTCCATACCACCAACAATTCTCTCCCGACTCTGTGCGTTTTTTAAGATTAATGACAAGTTCAAGAACCGGACTTAATGAGAAGCACGAAAAAAAAGCATAGCGCCCCAAAGCTAAAGAACGCCATAACCGAACATATCACTGCAAGAGAGGAATAACGCATGTTCTTCAACCCCGTCGCCCCGCAGGAAGATTCCTGTAGCAAGGGGAGTGTGAAGGATTTCGGTAGGAAACGGGAGAGCTTTATCCGAATCCCTTCTGCTCCGTTGCCCAACACATCTGTAGCGGAACCATCCGACCGGAAGAGATTTTTTTTCCCCTTCGGGTTTTTACGTTCTCGTAATCTTGGCCGAACATTCGCCTGGCGGAAACGGAATCCGATGCGAGCAAAATGTTGTTGGTAACACCGCCACGTCCCGAGCAGGATTAGCTCCCGGAGAGGAAAAAACACGGGAGATGGTAGCACTTTCGGGAGGTTGTTAACTCCGAAGGTTTTTAACGGTGGATAACTTCTAAGACCTGGCTGGGACTTCCAATTTCCACATCGTTTTTTCCTTAACTGGAGATTAATTTTACCAAGGCTTCAATGGCCAGTTAATTTACTCCGTAAGTATTTGCATCATTGTCGTTTAGGTTGACGACCATGAATAATGATGAAATTGATGAGGAGCACACGCGAAGGAATGTTCATGCCAGGACTGCAATCAGGAACATTCACTGGTGATATCGGGAGTCGATCACTAAAATCTGTTTCACGTGGGGAGACCCGTGAATATAGCACCCACCTTACAGCTTTGATGTGGTTTTATTCTAAATCACCGGGTGATCTACACTGCTAATATGAAGTCATTCTAAGCAGCACGCTAGACTATACAGTTGCAGTAGAGATATCTTAAGTCATCAGCTAAACTATACCGCTACAATGGAGACATCCAGTGTCATTAGTTCATTTAGTTGAACTATACCGTTAAAATGCAAGCATTCTAAGTCATCAGCTGAACTATATAGTTACAATGCAGGCAGCCATCCTAAGTTATCAAGCGAACTATACCGTTACAATGCAGGCATCCTAAGTTATCAAGTGAACTATACTGTTACAATGCATGCATGAAAGCATCCTAAGTCATCAGCTGAACTATACCGTTACAATGCAGGCATCCTAAGTTATCAAGCGAACTATACTGCTACAACTGAATTGGGGCATCATAAGACATCAGCTGAACTATACTGCTACAATTGAACTGGGGCATCATAAGACATCAGCTGAACTATACTGCTACAATTGAATTGGGGCATCATAAGACAGCAGCTGAACTATACTGCTACAATTGAATTGGGGCATCATAAGACATCAGCTGAACTATACTGCTACAATTGAATTGGGGCATCATAAGACATCAGCTGAACTATACTGCTACAATTGAATTGGGGCAAAATAAGACATCAGCTGAACTATACTGCTACAATTGAATTGGGGCATCATAAGACATCAGCTGAACTATACTGCTACAATTGAATTGGGGCATCATAAGACAGCAGCTGAACTATACTGCTACAATTGAATTGGGGCATCATAAGACAGCAGCTGAACTATACTGCTACAATTGAATTGGGGCATCATAAGACATCAGCTGAACTATACTGCTACAATTGAATTGGGGCATCATAAGACATCAGCTGAACTATACTGCTACAATTGAATTGGGGCAAAATAAGACATCAGCTGAACTATACTGCTACAATTGAATTGGGGCATCATAAGACATCAGCTGAACTATACTGCTACAATTGAATTGGGGCATCATAAGACATCAGCTGAACTATACTGCTACAATTGAATTGGGGCATCATAAGACAGCAGCTGAACTTGTTGAGTTGGTGTTTTAAGTCCACTTTATGCACAGTAAGGCTAATCGGGACTGGACCTACAGTTTAAAGTGGGATCCGAACCACTTGTGCCTCCACCGGGTATCGAACCCGGGACCCCTCGATTACAAGTATGACGATTGTTGTCATAAAGCTTGTTCTTAGACATTAAGTTTAGCGAGTACATTAAATTGCTCACAGGTGGCAGCTGTATACGGTACGGCTGACTGAATTGCTCTTTGGTAACAAGATTACTCAATAGATGTCATCAGTTGACGGTTGACATCGTATTAGCATAATTAAGTTGTGTTTGGTGAGCTGCTTATAAATGTTATGTTAATTCAAGGATTATTAATGTCTAATTAAACTAACATATCTGAGAAATACGAACTTCATTAGAATTTCGAAATGCATCTGGACAAGAGCCAAGGAAAACGTTGAAGTTTGGGGAGAATTGAATCGACTTCTATGAACTGGTAAAAGAATGGTTCGAAGAACTCATGGGTGTATATGAAAAACAATAGAGGTTTGGAGAACGGAATCGTGTCTCAGGAATCAGAGAGCGGGAACGGATTAAGGAGCTGGTCAGGAAGGAAGCATGGAGAATGGCGTTGAGATTTATCGAGCCTGAAGAAACCACGGTAATCGCAGTTATTCCTGGATTACAAGTTAATCAGATTAGCTCGTTTTGTTCGCTAAAGATTGCGAAGTGTGATATCCTATGAACATTGAAGTGAACGTTGGAGTGACAATGGATAATTGAGCTGAAAACCGTCGTCACGAACTTTGGTAAACAACAGTCGTAACGAACTTTGGTGGGAAACAGTTGTGATATGTAAGTACACTTTATTGGCTTCCATCCGAGTGACAATCGGGAGTTTGCACTTGAAAATTGGATAAAAGTGATATATCAACACTTCGATTAATATGCTAGCATCCGTGTGTTATTAGCTTATTCATGGCCATGATTCGCGAATCCGCCTAACGGCAAAACGTAGCGAGAACATAACGGTCGTGCAGCCATCTTGGAAAAAAATTATTGACTAGTCAAAAATTAATGTAAAAGGACAGTAATATAATTTACTTCAAATATTAATATGCGGTGCATTTGCATTCGATGTATAATTTTGTAAAAGGTATTCAATATAAAATGATGCCAAGTTAATATGGCAATATATTGATATGAAAATGTCAGCTTTGCAAAGGGGATAAAAATTCCTCATCTGATAAAACCAGTTTATTGGCCTAATATTTGTGTTACGTTAATATCTTTAATAAGAGTGTCTAAATTGAAATTCTATTAGGTTCTTCTTTGTGTTATGATCCATGGATAATCAATGCATATAGGTTGTTATATGTTTTAGTAGGTATGACACTGTATTGCGAGTTCTATACTCACACAGCACAGCGTGCCTTTATTTAAAATTTCCGTAAGCCATAACTCATTGTGTAGGTGAATGTAATGATGCTGATTGGTAAGTGTCGCAATTGGCCTAGTTGAGTAACATTAAGCGACGACCGTAGACTTGTGATTAATATATATACACGTCCTGGAACATAATAAAATATATCGCTTGGATCTATGTTTTTGCGTTTCAGCCCAAAAATTTCATGCAGTGTGTAGTTGATAGTTGTATGTGTATTAATGTTAACATTCTTTTCCAGAAAGGGGGAATGTTCATCTCTCACGGGTCACTACGGGTATTCTTTGTGCTTGTATAAATGGGGAAATAAATAGGGGAATACCGTGAAACTAAGGAATTTATGAGGGTTTGTTTTAGGTTCCTGGAACAATAATTTTGGGGTGTTGTAGGTAGTTTATTTGGGAAATTTATCATTGTAATATACCAGTCATTGCTACCAGCGCTACCGATAGGATGGGTTGCATTGGGGTTTGGGTTTTGGTTAATGATTCCATCATTGACATAGGTCAGATTCCGTGAGCCCGTCACAGTAGATTACGAGGACTCACTGGCAGAGTTGTTGCGGTGATAAAATTTTCACAAAAAAAAAATAAATAAATAAAAAAAAATGGGAACAGAACAAGAGCCTGTTACAATTGAATCCTTGTTTGCTTTCATCAAGCAGTGTGATGAGAGAAACAGGGAAAACGCTGATTCGCTGAAGTCAGAACTTACAGCTCATGCAAGCAGTTTGGTGGGTGGACTACAATCTAACATAAATGACACCAACAAATGTATTCTGGACTTGCAGAAAGATATTGTTAAGACGAGTGAGGGTCTTCAAGATCTCACTCTGTCAGTCTCTCAGTATAGGGTCGAATGTATGAGCAGGGCAGAAGGGTCAGAAAAAGATGCACAGAGTACTAGCAAACTTGATAAAAGTGTTATCTTAGAACAAAAATATCATAAGGTTAGTGATGGGAAACATTTTGTAGGCAAGGTGTGTGCCCTTGGAGTGTCGAGTAACAGGAAAGAGCGATTGCCTGTTGACCTCCGTACCAATGGTATTTCTGTACCAAAATCAAGCTTTCAAGATTCTTTATCAGGTGGTAGTTCTGAAGAATGCAGTTCTCTCGTTTCGTTTTCATTGAGTCAGGTTGTTCCCAAGGTGCAAGTTGATACGAGGTGCTCTGTAAGTAAAGTGAACCGTAATTGCATACCCCTTCGTGCTGTATCCACTCAGAACAGGTCCACCTTGTCCATAGCTGATAATTACTTGCATGAAGAGTCCATAGCTCAAGATCTTTCAGTTTGTAACATTATGAAACCAGCATCGAAATGTCCTCTGCAGACAGTTGTGAGTAATATAGCAATCCAACCCAGAAGTAGCATTTGGTATGACTCAATGCGTGTTCCCTTGTCCGTAAGAAAGGCCAGTATGAAGTTGGTTGTTTCTTCGAGGAAGCTAGGAAATAGTTGTCCAGACAAGTATAGGTGGCGCATGAGAGTAAAAGTTAAAGCTTCTAGGGATTCACCTGCTCAGAAAACTTCTGTAGTCAGTCGAGCAGTTGGTATGAGAGTTTCTCTCCATCCTAGCCATGTTAGGAAGAGAAAAATTAACAAGTCTCCTCGGAAAAACACTGGAACAAAAATGCGGGAAGAAATTTTAAAGCATCTTCTTCTTTTAGGAATTTCTCTTGTGCAAAGTGTGAGACACACATCGCACCGTACTCATGTCAGAAGAAAATGGCATGAGATGCGATCGGATGAGTATGATTGCTCAAAGATGAACCCTTGAGAGGTTCATCGGAGCGATCATCACTCTTTCATCAGTTTTAGGAACTTCGCTTTGTATAAATGTAAATATTATAGGTAATGTAATTTAAATGGACAATTATTATAACTTATGTATTCTCGGGTGTTTAAAATAATTTTGAGGGTAATTATCATTCGAACGTTAATTTACTTTTGAAACGTCAGTTCAGTTGGGTCATGTGTCTAAATTGTAGTTCAGGATTAGATATGTCAAGGGCATATGAGTGCAGGATATAAATAGGTAGAAGCAAACGATGAATTTTAATTTAACTTCGCTATCATTAATGGGTAAATGACTAACTTTCATATAAGCCACAGGTTAATCTCGTTTTCAAAAGTAGACAGTTTCTCTTATGTACTGTTGCTGAAGGTGTAAGATCTGTCAATTCCAAAAAATTGTACGAATTTCTCTTGAAAAGAATCACGATTTGTGGCGTTCTATGGAAACCGAGGGGAATATCATGGACACTAGAGGTCGAATTTGTTCTTCCTTCTAAGGATGTCTCCACACGTAGGTTATGTGAGAACGGTAAAGTGTCGAGAGGACGTTTGCCACATAGTAATGGTTGGATCCTGACACTAATCCGTCTTGGAGCTTCTATATTAATATGAGTTTCTCAATAGAATTCCAGGGTTATAGTAAGAAATAACCATTATAGCAAATATTCAAGAGGTACGAACATACTTCCTCTAAAATCTTGCATAGTAACATGAAATCATAAGTCCTACAAAAACTTACCTTTGGGCTTACTCATGATAAATGTCTGGGTTAGATTCCTGTGTGAATAACGAAAAATCATAGTTATAATTTTGGTGGCAATGAATACTCATCGTGTCCTATTAGATCGACGTCATTTTAAGTTTGATGGATCTTCTGTTCTGTAGTGAATTCTCCCTGCACGGATTCAGTTAAGTTTGCTGAATTTAGTCCGAATAAAGAATTGGATTTGTGCAATAACATTTTCCTGACAATTTGGTAGACCAAACCCGCAAAATTTTGGAGAATAATCTGAACATTTACTTGGGGTAAAAATAATTTTTTACGTCATTGCTTGAGATAGCATTACACAAAGTGTTGCCATTAAAGGCAATCAAGATGAAGTTGGGGGTAGTGAGGACTGAGGTTTGGTACATTCTCCTGTGGGTTAAGTGGAATTTTGCCTGCGGCGGGCGAAGTTAGCCAAGTAGGTACGGTTCTGCGGCGAGCCAGCATACGAGATGATGACCTCGGATCTTCTTCCCTTGTTTTCAAGCATGTAGTGACCGGTGCGACATGAACTTCTAACCTTCTGGGAAACTCATTCAATCTTCACAATGCAAATATAATTTTGATGTAAATAAGGTTTGTAGTTGAGTATGATCGCTAACCATATTTATATGGTGTTTGTGCATGTTCCATTTGTAACTTTGTATGGTGAATTATTAAGTCATGATTGATATTGTAAAAGGGGTCATGTTTGGATTGGGTCCGGCCTTTTGTTGGGCGCCAATTATGACGATTGTTGTCATAAAGCTTGTTCTTAGACATTAAGTTTAGCGAGTACATTAAATTGCTCACAGGTGGCAGCTGTATACGGTACGGCTGACTGAATTGCTCTTTGGTAACAAGATTACTCAATAGATGTCATCAGTTGACGGTTGACATCGTATTAGCATAATTAAGTTGTGTTTGGTGAGCTGCTTATAAATGTTATGTTAATTCAAGGATTATTAATGTCTAATTAAACTAACATATCTGAGAAATACGAACTTCATTAGAATTTCGAAATGCATCTGGACAAGAGCCAAGGAAAACGTTGAAGTTTGGGGAGAATTGAATCGACTTCTATGAACTGGTAAAAGAACGGTTCGAAGAACTCATGGGTGTATATGAAAAACAATAGAGGTTTGGAGAACGGAATCGTGTCTCAGGAATCAGAGAGCGGGAACGGATTAAGGAGCTGGTCAGGAAGGAAGCATGGAGAATGGCGTTGAGATTTATCGAGCCTGAAGAAACCACGGTAATCGCAGTTATTCCTGGATTACAAGTTAATCAGATTAGCTCGTTTTGTTCGCTAAAGATTGCGAAGTGTGATATCCTATGAACATTGAAGTGAACGTTGGAGTGACAATGGATAATTGAGCTGAAAACCGTCGTCACGAACTTTGGTAAACAACAGTCGTAACGAACTTTGGTGGGAAACAGTTGTGATATGTAAGTACACTTTATTGGCTTCCATCCGAGTGACAATCGGGAGTTTGCACTTGAAAATTGGATAAAAGTGATATATCAACACTTCGATTAATATGCTAGCATCCGTGTGTTATTAGCTTATTCATGGCCATGATTCGCGAATCCGCCTAACGGCAAAACGTAGCGAGAACATAACGGTCGCGCAGCCATCTTGGAAAAAAATTATTGACTAGTCAAAAATTAATGTAAAAGGACAGTAATATAATTTACTTCAAATATTAATATGCGGTGCATTTGCATTCGATGTATAATTTTGTAAAAGGTATTCAATATAAAATGATGCCAAGTTAATATGGCAATATATTGATATGAAAATGTCAGCTTTGCAAAGGGGATAAAAATTCCTCATCTGATAAAACCAGTTTATTGGCCTAATATTTGTGTTACGTTAATATCTTTAATAAGAGTGTCTAAATTGAAATTCTATTAGGTTCTTCTTTGTGTTATGATCCATGGATAATCAATGCATATAGGTTGTTATATGTTTTAGTAGGTATGACACTGTATTGCGAGTTCTATACTCACACAGCACAGCGTGCCTTTATTTAAAATTTCCGTAAGCCATAACTCATTGTGTAGGTGAATGTAATGATGCTGATTGGTAAGTGTCGCAATTGGCCTAGTTGAGTAACATTAAGCGACGACCGTAGACTTGTGATTAATATATATACACGTCCTGGAACATAATAAAATATGTCGCTTGGATCTATGTTTTTGCGTTTCAGCCCAAAAATTTCATGCAGTGTGTAGTTGATAGTTGTATGTGTATTAATGTTAACATTCTTTTCCAGAAAGGGGGAATGTTCATCTCTCACGGGTCACTACGGGTATTCTTTGTGCTTGTATAAATGGGGAAATAAATAGGGGAATACCGTGAAACTAAGGAATTTATGAGGGTTTGTTTTAGGTTCCTGGAACAATAATTTTGGGGTGTTGTAGGTAGTTTATTTGGGAAATTTATCATTGTAATATACCAGTCATTGCTACCAGCGCTACCGATAGGATGGGTTGCATTGGGGTTTGGGTTTTGGTTAATGATTCCATCATTGACATAGGTCAGATTCCGTGAGCCCGTCACACAAGGTAATGACGCTACCACTGCGCCATGGGGGAGGCCCTAGCAGCTGAACTATACTGCTACAATTGAATTGGGGCATCATAAGACAGCAGCTGAACTTGTTGAGTTGGTGTTTTAAGTCCACTTTATGCACAGTAAGGCTAATCGGGACTGGACCTACAGTTTAAAGTGGGATCCGAACCACTTGTGCCTCCACCGGGTATCGAACCCGGGACCCCTCGATTACAAGGTAATGACGCTACCACTGCGCCATGGGGGAGGCCCTAGCAGCTGAACTATACTGCTACAATTGAATTGGGGCATCATAAGACAGCAGCTGAACTTGTTGAGTTGGTGTTTTAAGTCCACTTTATGCACAGTAAGGCTAATCGGGACTGGACCTACAGTTTAAAGTGGGATCCGAACCACTTGTGCCTCCACCGGGTATCGAACCCGGGACCCCTCGATTACAAGGTAATGACGCTACCACTGCGCCATGGGGGAGGCCCTAGCAGCTGAACTATACTGCTACAATTGAATTGGGGCATCATAAGACATCAGCTGAACTATACTGCTACAATTGAATTGGGGCATCATAAGACAGCAGCTGAACTATACTGCTACAATTGAATTGGGGCATCATAAGACATCAGCTGAACTATACTGCTACAATTGAATTGGGGCATCATAAGACATCAGCTGAACTATACTGCTACAATTGAATTGGGGCAAAATAAGACATCAGCTGAACTATACTGCTACAATTGAATTGGGGCATCATAAGACAGCAGCTGAACTATACTGCTACAATTGAATTGGGGCATCATAAGACATCAGCTGAACTATACTGCTACAATTGAATTGGGGCATCATAAGACAGCAGCTGAACTATACTGCTACAATTGAATTGGGGCATCATAAGACATCAGCTGAACTATACTGCTACAATTGAATTGGGGCATCATAAGACAGCAGCTGAACTATACTGCTACAATTGAATTGGGGCATCATAAGACATCAGCTGAACTATACTGCTACAATTGAATTGGGGCATCATAAGACATCAGCTGAACTATACTGCTACAATTGAATTGGGGCAAAATAAGACATCAGCTGAACTATACTGCTACAATTGAATTGGGGCATCATAAGACAGCAGCTGAACTATACTGCTACAATTGAATTGGGGCATCATAAGACATCAGCTGAACTATACTGCTACAATTGAATTGGGGCATCATAAGACAGCAGCTGAACTATACTGCTACAATTGAATTGGGGCATCATAAGACATCAGCTGAACTATACTGCTACAATTGAATTGGGGCATCATAAGACATCAGCTGAACTATACTGCTACAATTGAATTGGGGCAAAATAAGACATCAGCTGAACTATACTGCTACAATTGAATTGGGGCATCATAAAACAGCAGCTGAACTATACTGCTACAATTGAATTGGGGCATCATAAGACATCAGCTGAACTATACTGCTACAATTGAATTGGGGCAAAATAAGACATCAGCTGAACTATACTGCTACAATTGAATTGGGGCATCATAAGACAGCAGCTGAACTATACTGCTACAATTGAATTGGGGCATCATAAGACATCAGCTGAACTATACTGCTACAATTGAATTGGGGCAAAATAAGACATCAGCTGAACTATACTGCTACAATTGAATTGGGGCAAAATAAGACATCAGCTGAACTATACTGCTACAATTGAATTGGGGCATCATAAGACAGCAGCTGAACTATACTGCTACAATTGAATTGGGGCATCATAAGACATCAGCTGAACTATACTGCTACAATTGAATTGGGGCATCATAAGACAGCAGCTGAACTATACTGCTACAATTGAATTGGGGCATCACAAGACATCAGCTGAACTATACTGCTACAATTGAATTGGGGCATCATAAGACATCAGCTGAACTATACTGCTACAATTGAATTGGGGCATCATAAGACAGCAGCTGAACTATACTGCTACAATTGAATTGGGGCATCATAAGACATCAGCTGAACTATACTGCTACAATTGAATTGGGGCAAAATAAGACATCAGCTGAACTATACTGCTACAATTGAATTGGGGCATCATAAGACAGCAGCTGAACTATACTGCTACAATTGAATTGGGGCATCATAAGACATCAGCTGAACTATACTGCTACAATTGAATTGGGGCATCATAAGACAGCAGCTGAACTATACTGCTACAATTGAATTTGGGCATCATAAGACAGCAGCTGAACTATACTGCTACAATTGAATTGGGGCATCATAAGACATCAGCTGAACTATACTGCTACAATTGAATTGGGGCATCATAAGACAGCAGCTGAACTATACTGCTACAATTGAATTGGGGCATCATAAGACATCAGCTGAACTATACTGCTACAATTGAATTGGGGCATCATAAGACAGCAGCTGAACTATACTGCTACAATTGAATTGGGGCATAATAAGACAGCAGCTGAACTATACTGCTACAATTGAATTGGGGCATCATAAGACATCAGCTGAACTATACTGCTACAATTGAATTGGGGCATCATAAGACAGCAGCTGAACTATACTGCTACAATTGAATTGGGGCATCATAAGACATCAGCTGAACTATACTGCTACAATTGAATTGGGGCAAAATAAGACATCAGCTGAACTATATTGCTATTGCTACAATTGAATTGGGGCATCATAAGACAGCAGCTGAATTATACTGCTACAATTGAATTGGGGCATCATAAGACATCAGCTGAACTATACTGCTACAATTGAATTGGGGCATCATAAGACATCAGCTGAACTATACTGCTACAATTGAATTGGGGCATCATAAGACAGCAGCTGAACTATACTGCTACAATTGAATTGGGGCATCATAAGACATCAGCTGAACTATACTGCTACAATTGAATTGGGGCAAAATAAGACATCAGCTGAACTATACTGCTACAATTGAATTGGGGCATCATAAGACAGCAGCTGAACTATACTGCTACAATTGAATTGGGGCATCATAAGACATCAGCTGAACTATACTGCTACAATTGAATTGGGGCATCATAAGACATCAGCTGAACTATACTGCTACAATTGAATTGGGGCAAAATAAGACATCAGCTGAACTATACTGCTACAATTGAATTGGGGCATCATAAGACAGCAGCTGAACTATACTGCTACAATTGAATTGGGGCATCATAAGACATCAGCTGAACTATACTGCTACAATTGAATTGGGGCATCATAAGACATCAGCTGAACTATACTGCTACAATTGAATTGGGGCATCATAAGACATCAGCTGAACTATACTGCTACAATTGAATTGGGGCATCATAAGACAGCAGCTGAACTATACTGCTACAATTGAATTGGGGCATCATAAGACATCAGCTGAACTATACTGCTACAATTGAATTGGGGCATCATAAGACAGCAGCTGAACTATACTGCTACAATTGAATTGGGGCATCATAAGACATCAGCTGAACTATACTGCTACAATTGAATTGGGGCATCATAAGACATCAGCTGAACTATACTGCTACAATTGAATTGGGGCATCATAAGACATCAGCTGAACTATACTGCTACAATTGAATTGGGGCATCATAAGACAGCAGCTGAACTTGTTGAGTTGGTGTTTTAAGTCCACTTTATGCACAGTAAGGCTAATCGGGACTGGACCTACAGTTTAAAGTGGGATCCGAACCACTTGTGCCTCCACCGGGTATCGAACCCGGGACCCCTCGATTACAAGGTAATGACGCTACCACTGCGCCATGGGGGAGGCCCTAGCAGCTGAACTATACTGCTACAATTGAATTGGGGCATCATAAGACATCAGCTGAACTATACTGCTACAATTGAATTGGGGCATCATAAGACAGCAGCTGAACTTGTTGAGTTGGTGTTTTAAGTCCACTTTATGCACAGTAAGGCTAATCGGGACTGGACCTACAGTTTAAAGTGGGATCCGAACCACTTGTGCCTCCACCGGGTATCGAACCCGGGACCCCTCGATTACAAGGTAATGACGCTACCACTGCGCCATGGGGGAGGCCCTAGCAGCTGAACTATACTGCTACAATTGAATTGGGGCATCATAAGACATCAGCTGAACTATACTGCTACAATTGAATTGGGGCATCATAAGACAGCAGCTGAACTTGTTGAGTTGGTGTTTTAAGTCCACTTTATGCACAGTAAGGCTAATCGGGACTGGACCTACAGTTTAAAGTGGGATCCGAACCACTTGTGCCTCCATCGGGTATCGAACCCGGGACCCCTCGATTACAAGGTAATGACGCTACCACTGCGCCATGGGGGAGGCCCTAGCAGCTGAACGATACTGCTACAATTGAATTGGGGCATCATAAGACATCAGCTGAACTATACTGCTACAATTGAATTGGGGCATCATAAGACAGCAGCTGAACTTGTTGAGTTGGTGTTTTAAGTCCACTTTATGCACAGTAAGGCTAATCGGGACTGGACCTACAGTTTAAAGTGGGATCCGAACCACTTGTGCCTCCACCGGGTATCGAACCCGGGACCCCTCGATTACAAGGTAATGACGCTACCACTGCGCCATGGGGGAGGCCCTAGCAGCTGAACTATACTGCTACAATTGAATTGGGGCATAATAAGACATCAGCGGAACTATACTGCTACAATTGGGGCATCATAAGTTGTCATCTGAACTATAGCGCTTCAATGCAGGCATCCTAAGTCATCATCTGAACTATACCTATAAACTGTTACACGATGCGTAGTAGCGTAGTCATGTCGAAAGAATTTGAGATACTCTCGAAACATAAATGGCAATTTCAAGAAATTGCATCCCATACACTACGAGCCTCACATGTCAAGGATAGTTGAGGAAAAGAATTTCTTCAATTAAATCTCAAGTCTCTTCTGAAAATAACGTTAGCGTAGGAAGGAAAGGCACAACACCTGGCATGGAAGACGGGAGGTGGGATATTAAAAAAATGAAGAAACGTGCGAGCGGCTCATTGGCCGGCGAGGAGTGAGCTGTAGTACGAAGCTTAATTAAAATCTTATATTAGAATGACAATCCTGATTGATAGGTCTATTCCACAATATCCACTCCATGTTTTAATCCGACTCCCGGAACCCAAGTTAATGAAAAAATGTGTCCCTATCTCACTTCGTATCTAGCACGAAGAGATACAAGCAAGCACGCGACGTTCGCATGCTATGCGCCGGATTCTTGGATGAAAGGGCGTTTTTTTTTTTTTTTTGTTTTGTTTTTTTAAGTTCCCATCACTTCCCCTTCATCTATCTGCTCTACTTCGGAAGGCAAAAAAGGTGGATAAATTCAGGGTGGTCGACTAAACGAAACTCTCAAATTTCCGCAACGTAATGAGGAATGCTATGTTCGGTTGATCTTTGGGCCTGTCTCGATAACGATTTGGGAGGAAGAAGGGATGAGGGGGGGGGAACCTTTCATTTGAAAAAAAAAAAAAAAAACAGCATGATACTCTAAATTCTGAAGAATTACACCATCTTAGAATTCCTGCCAGAACTCTTTAGGAGAATCGTTGGTAGAGTTCGCAACGGCATGGACTAACGAACAATTGATGTGCAAAACCCAGGGGTAACGAATAAGGACTATCTCTGAGACGTGTTTATTTCAGGAAGTATCGTGAACTCCAGGTCCTCCTAGCCCAGGAGGTAAGAGTATCTTGTAACGGTCCATTCCAGCATTATATTTTCATATGTCACATTTTTTCGTGTTATGTGAATTTTTCGAGAAATTTATACATTATAAATAGGCCACCCTTTACATAATATTTCCTATATATTAATATTGTCATCATAATAAACATTTATGTCCAATATCCAGTTTTTATTACATACAGTGGTGCCTCGTATTACGAACATGAATATCGTCGCACAAGTTGGCGTTGCTTTTCTGCCCCGTTTGGCTAATCGCGACAATGAGAACGAATGATGGATGATACGTTGAAATTGATGAAGCGACACTCACAAAGAACACTCATGCCCAGACCGAGATTCGAATCCAGGTCATTTGTGATCCATACGAAAAGTTTTTAAATAAATAATTTGGAGGCTATTTTCAAAATATCAATGTAGATTTCCCCTCTTAGCCTCGGACAATTTGGTTGGGGGTGAATATTTTCGGAGGCGAAGTGTTACCCTTAACGACGTTGCTGTATTCGTTGATTGAATACGTCTGGAAGGATACAGGCGGTATTTACGTACATCTTTGACCCTGTCTTGTCACTTTACACTTGTGAAAAGACACTGTAGCGTTGCCCCTCACTATTTGCCCGTTTTGGCCAATGCACTATAACATCTTAATGCTAAGAGCGCTTGCACACGTACCGATATTTTGTCGGAGCCGTTACCGGCGACGACACCGACATCGGCATGAATTTTCCACAAGCGCGGATAATATCTGAGTTCTCGCCGATACCTTGGTCTCCCCGATAGGTCTATTGTGAAATAGTCCCTGCCTCGAATAAAAGGTTCTTTTCTTGCGTTTTTTGTATCGTCGACGTAAATACAACCGCGATAGAAATAAAATACGATACTGGGTGCATCCCACAATGCGAAATCATTGAAATAATTGCACCAAGAGTTCTAGAAGGCAGTTCTTATACCCTTCCAACTTGTTCTTCTCTCCATTTGGTGAAAGGCAGGTTTCAAGAAAGCAAAATCTCAATTCCAGCCTTTTTGCTTTTCAATGCGGCCTTCGAAACTTCGAAAGAATCCTTCACTGGCTTTGTCCCAAAGGGAGACTATTTTAACAACAGCTTCTTCCTTGACACAAATCAAACTTATGACTGGTGGTCTGGGTCTTTTTCACAGCGAGCGATGGTCGGTTCTTGCCGACTGCCGGTTCTTTCCGACAACTTTCCTGGAAAGACCTTTCGATGGTGGGTATGCGTCCGGAGCTCCCCTCGACACATCGAGAGTCGGGACCAGCCCCCTGCGTCTCGGGCAATGAAAAAGAGGACACAGACCAAAGTCATACAATTTAGCTGGAAGTTGTTGTGTTGAAGCAGGGCAGCGATGCCAAACCTAGCTAGCATAACGATGCCAAACCTAGCACAATTTGAGTTTCGTTGGCGCCTAGCACCCTGTTTTTACATACTGGGAAAATCTAGCATAATTTGTAAACTTGCTTTTCTGGGAGGGAGAAATTAACTTCAAATGACGATATTTTGAGAAATTAAAAATAAAATGACATCCAGATCTTATTTCCGGTCCAGGGACATGCTTTTCCAACCACACTCTATCCTCTTCATCTTTTCTTTATTCTCCCCAGTTTACCTCGCGAAAAACATTTCACGGCAAGAAACCGGTAGAAAGTTGTGGGGGACAAACAAATGTTCCGCTTTGTAGTCGACGAATGAATCATCTCAAATATTCTCCAGCTTCAATGTTGAACTCATCTCGGAAAATAGATGCATAACTTAAAATTACAATAATCCGAAAAATAACCATAATAATAAATTACTGTTAATCAATAATAATAATTCATTGTTGTTGTTATTTAGATCCTAGAACAATTCATCAGCATTTAGCATAATATCAACAGATTAAACAGCTTTTTCTTATCGGGAGGTTGGCAACGCAGAGCAAGAGCCATCAGGCTATTGCGTTCCCTCCAAGGCCTTGGCGCGTGTCGGTGCGTGCAAAAAACACGCTGTTAGGGTCGGCGCTGTCGCCGAAAACTACCCCGGCAAAAGAACGGTATGTATGCAAGCGCGCGATCGGGAAAATGTACACGTGCGCTGCCGTGCCATTAACCCCCGTTGATTTCTGGTGCTGACGATATCGGTTTCGGAGACTACACCGATTTTATCGGTCCGTGTGCAAAACGCTCTAAGCCTTGTCTACCAAGAGAAAGTAAGTGGTCCTTGCCCTTCCAAGTTTGTCACCAACCCGCCGCTACTGTGTAGCAATATATTACACATAATGATTGTAGGCCCTCCCTGGTGCATGTTGAAGTGCGCGCATGGCACATTACTCGCTTCCGTTCTCACTGCATTTGACAAAGCCCGTCAAGTGAGGTCCGTGCCGAGATCTGCTACGCAACCCAACCCAAACGGTTTGTCCCAACAACAAAGGGCGTGGTTCTGGTGTCCCGGAAATGCAAATGAAAGCCGGAGGTTCTTACGGAGGTCAAGCAAGGACGTACAAAGCAATTCCCCCATTAACCTCCGCCACTCGCAAGTTTCCCGTCTCCACGCCTCTTGTATGTTACGAATGACATGACGGGATTGCCGCCGTCGGACCCTCCTGGGTTGAGTGCTCGCATAAATCACCGTCTTGTTTCATCGTTCTGTGTTACACTTCCACACCTACCTGCAACACGGTGGCAACACCGCGAAACGCAACACATGATTAAGAGCGGAGCGGATTGCACGCGAAAAACAATTACGAAACGGAACAACCCCGAAAGGAACTGCAGTAAACTGAATTAAGCGGGAAACCAAAATCAAGTACGGGAAAGGAACAGTCGCGAAACGGATTTAGTGCGAACCCAACATCTAATACAGGAACAACTGCGAATCCAACATCTAATACAGGAGCAACTGCGAAATGGATTTAATGTGAACCCAACATCTAATACAGGGACAATTGCCAAACGTATTTAATACAGGAGCAACTGCGATCCAACATGTAATACAGGAGCAACTGCGAAATGGATTTAGTGTGAACCGAACATCTAATACAGGAATGACTGCCAAACGTATTTAATGCTAACCCAGCATTTGATACAGGAACAACTGCGAACCCAACAGCTAATGCAGGAACAACTGCGAACCCAACATCTAATACAGGAACAAATGCGAACCCAACACCTAAAACAGGTACAACTGCGAACCCAACACCTAAAACAGGTACAACTGCCGAAAAGAATAACCGCGGACTCAAAATTCACTAACGGAATAAACGTGAAACTGATTAAGCGAAAAAATTTCTTTATCGACCTAAGTATTTTCGGGGGGTTCTTTGGGCGTATCCTACTGAAAATTTAAAAAAATTAAAATCACCATCACAAAACTGGATCTATTATTATTATTATTATTATTATTACAGGATGTCTACCGAAATTAGAAATCCAAAATTCTTTACTTTTTCCTGAACTCCCCCCCTTTTCTTAATATTTAATTACACACTACTCATTTGTAGTTGGAAATTAAGAAAATACATATTTTTAATCAATGAAAACTCCGTACCAAAAGGCGGGTTAAAATGAAAACTGAAGCTTCACTCTTAACAAACAAGATATTTAGACTTGCTTTAATCATGGATGCATGTCAAAATTAATGCTTCGGACTTCATCCTGGATGGGGAATGGCCACAATATTTTATTTAATACTAGCTCATTACCCGGCGCTGCCCGGGTATACATTTATCCCAATCTTCTATTAGACAGGAAAGTAATTATTTCTATAGAGCGACCACAAGGAAAAAAACCTTGGACGAAAAGTCCCCGCGCAGCTTTCCCTTCTTCCGTTTAGCTCGGGCCAAAAGGAAGCATGGTCAACTCTCCCCCTCCCCTCCTTGCGGGAGTACGGTACACAGGAGTCGCAGGTCCACGCAGGTTTCTTTGCTTGTGGTTCCACAATAAATGAAGGTCACCAATTAGCTTAGCGACTCCGAAAACTATGGATTCGACACTAATGTAGGTCATTTCTCACCCCCCATGCCGGTACGTGATGAACTTGGAGTTGAACGTCATTGGGAGTGTCACTATTCATCCTAGCGACCCCGAAAACTATGGATTCCACACTAATATCGGTCGTTTTACATGTCACCTCCTTCCCACCCACCCCTAGGGGTGCCAGGGGTGTCTTGGAGCTGAACGGCATTGGGAGTGTCACTTTCAATCTTAGCGACCCCGTAAACTATGGATTCCACACTAATATCGGACGTTTTCGCAACACAAACTCATATCAGCCTGAATGTTAGACAACCCGAGAAACACCATCGTTGTGCGGGATTGTATAGAGTCACGGATGTCTGCTTGTACGGAATTTAATATCGGTCGTTTTCGAATATTTTTTCAGGTCACCCCTTCCCACCTCACCCCTAGGGGTGCCAGGGGTGTTTTACCCCCACCGTATTTCTTTCGAGATTGCAAGTGATACGTGTACCAACTTTGGTTGAAATCGCTCCAGGCGTTCGAGAGTTATGCCGGAACAAACATACACACACACACACACACACACACACGCATCCATTTTTATATACATAGAAGATTTTTACAAAACTTCATACATACAATAATGTAATTCTTAAGAAACGAAGTGAACAAATCTTAACTACAACTCAACGCAATTTTAGATTTCCAAATATTCGATTTTATGAAATCCCAGTAGAGGTATATAACAATGTATATTCACAATACTGTACAAAATAGCAAAAAATTCCTTACCGCTAGCAAAATTTCTTGCCTTTCTTGACCTATCTGTTGATTTCTTGACATTCTTGACTGGTAGACACCCTGTATCATCATCATCATCATTGGTCCATTACAAAACTTGGATTTACAAAAAATAGGATTGGTTGAATACATTAAAATAAAAGAGAAAATAAAATAAAATAATACTTCATTTTCCAAACAGAAATAGAGAAAATATTTATTGCCCATTGTGGACAAAAGGAAAAATACGAACCACACTTCAAAAGAGTTTAAATCTAATACGTGATGTCTTCAAATTTCTCTTCAATCTTCGTAATTTCCATAAAACTTCTATTTGATTTATTTTTATCTAAAATATTACTTGCATTTCCCTGCGCCGAAGGAAATTCCCCTCATGTGGTAACACTGGGTGCTAACAGCGATCTCGAGTCGAACTTTGACATTGACGAACACTAGCGTAATGAATGAGCAGCTAAAAGGACCCCTTAGGCGCCGATCATGTTCGTCCGTCCATCCGTGTGAACATATTGTATCACAGTAACTGCCGGAGGCATACATTTTGGGTGGACTCATACACCTATCTAATAGTAGCTTAAGGCTCTTACTTAACTGCCTCAACCTTCGAGAGATCGCATTCAATCTAAAGTGATTTGAATTCTCAGGAGCTAGAAAACTTAAAGACAAAATTTTCTTAAAAGATCTTGCAACGTGACTGTAAAATTTAACTACATGTCCTTAAATAAATCAAACAACATTTCTTGCAAAACCATTAGCCAAGCAAAACTGATCAAATTTATATAAGTATGTGGTAATATTCCCTTTCTCTGTATTAAATGATTTAAAGAGGTCTAACCTGGAAACGTCCACCCTAATCTCAATCTTTAATATTTAAACCTCGTCACCAATTGTAAAGTTTAACTACATGTCCTTAAATAAACCATACAACGACATAAAAAAGTACATACATTATCCCAATTTATCTTTTTGACACTTCATTCTAAAAATAACGATTTCTTACAACTGTACAAAATGTGCATGCTTCACAAAACCATATCAACAAAGTCACAGAATATAAACCTATTAGTTCGAATATGGTCTCGCTTCCAGACCATTTAGCCATTCTTAATCTTGACAGTGTCATTTTTTTACAGGCCTATCTATTAAACAAAATAATTCCATTGCACCTTCTATTTTACATGATACAACAACTAATCATAAAAAAATCAAGCCACAATTGATTGCTCGCCGCTCCTCGAGTTTGGCAATTTCTGTTCTAAGGACTTCCTTCCGATAGACGACCTCTCCAAAACATGTCTGCCATCTCTTGGATGCTTAACTCCAGGCGCACTTCTTTCTATTGTGAGACACTAAGGATTCCAACAATGCAAACTGGATGATTGTAGATATGGTTGCCGTGGTCATTGGATGAATTAGTTTACTGATTTCGTTCGGAATGATCTTCAAGAGGAACTCATAATCAAAAAAGCAACAAATCCCTTCCCAGTAGACCACACATCGTGTCGCCTTCATCCTCTCGTCTTCAAGGCCGTTTCAAAGTTTGAAGACTTGCCTTGATTCTTCACATGATGTCGAAAGGTAGGAAGAATTGGATATATTCCCCAATGACCGAATAAACCACGTCAATTTATATTAAGAAACTAAAGCTTCATGTGCAAAGGAAACCGTAGAGAGGGTTGGAGGTTAGCTAAAAAAGGACGTTCAAATACATATCCTCGTACGCAGTAAAGAAAAGGGGGGTGCAAATCAAAGAAAATGTAACGTTGAAAGAATTGCCAATTCCTGTCTATGGATTACTATTTTCTCGCCTACTCTGACAGACAGTACTAAATTAACTTATTACATATTTTTGTCTTCTTGAAACTGTTGCCGGTTATTTCGTTGTGTGTTTCTGTCTCTCCTGTTTACTGTCTACAAATTCCGGTAACTTTGAACTCTTTTTGGCCTTAAGTTATTATCTACGCTTTTCATTATTACTCTCTTCTGTGTTCTTGCGTACTATTTTGCTATGCTGATATTTTCAGAAAACGAATTATCTCTTACTTGTGGCAGGCGAAATCTTCAATCAAGGGATAGCAATTCTGGTTACTGGTAAGGAAGGATTCACATATTTTCCTGATTTTTTTTCCATTATACTTCAGTTACGAAAGAGGTTCTCTCTTCATCTCACCACACCTGCTATAGATCCAGAGGAAAGTTACTCTCGGATAGAATACGCGGCACTGTTTTGGTCAGCCCGCTCCCCTTCTTTACCGTTATGCACGGCCTTGTTCCACGGATCCCGAGACAGAGTGCAGTTCCTTTTAACGCTACAGAATTGCGGTTGAGTTTCCGTGAGTTAAGTCCACTTTATGCACAGCTAGGATAATCTGGACTGTACCTACAGTTAAAAGTGGGATCCGAACAAGTATGTGCCTCCAGGGGTCGAACCCGGAACCACTTGATTACAATGTCATGACGACCCAGAGTAAATATCATCCAAACTTTTAACTATTTTGGAATGCTTTCAGGTTATCCCTACAAGGAGATGTACCAACTCGACGGGCAAGAGTGGGTAAAAGAGGATGACTGGTTGACCAAAGTAAGATACGCCAACCCCCTTTTGTTACTTCAGGACATTCTTCGAAGGAAAGTGTCAGAAATAGTTTCTTCTGCATACAAAGGACTCGACCAGCTGCCTAATCCCAAGACAACCAAACAGGAACTGAAAGGATATTTCTCCCAACTTCCTGCAACTGTCCGCGACTCTCTTTTGCAAGATCTGCTAAGTTTTAAATGTGGTCGAGATCCTTTGGTCGAAGAGAAGTACCCTCGCATGTTGTTTTATTCAGAGATTATGTGTTCGACGGCCATTTCGAAGTTGTGCCTTGAGAGAATCAGCACTCTTGAAGAAAGTAACTTGAATTCACTTCTGAAGATCCTGTCCGAGGAAGGGAACAATCTACAGACGTTCAGGTTGCACAAGTGTTGGCCACGAGGTAATATGATAGCAGATGATCTTTTAGCAATGATATTCCGTTCTGCTACCAAACTCACAACTTTGGGTCTCGCAGGGTTTTGCACTGTTTCCATCCTCAAAATCGTTGGTGAGAACTGCAAGTGTTTACGGCGTTTGGATCTTTCCAATTCGACTGTCTCGCACAAGGGTCTTACGTACCTGACGCAAAACATA
Organism: Lepisma saccharinum; assembly: GCF_977018435.1. Taxonomy (NCBI): domain Eukaryota; kingdom Metazoa; phylum Arthropoda; class Insecta; order Zygentoma; family Lepismatidae; genus Lepisma; species Lepisma saccharinum. The sequence goes on along the minus strand of NC_139239.1, from coordinate 69,113,223 downwards.
GTGAAGGTTGATGCCGGACATGACAAGAGTGAAGATTGGGAGAGCTCTGTCTGGAAGCTTCCAAACATTTTCCTGCCTCTCCGGAAACTGATACCTGATGGTGAATCTGAGGAATGTTACAAGCGGCAGAAAAGCCAGCTGTGCGACACACTGAGCGTACTGCAGCTAAGCGTAGGTCCCCTGGGTAAGGACACTTCCAGAGGAGTCCTGATGGTGCTGGAGTTGGCTCAGAATTTGGAACACCTTACAGGTCCCGACATGAACGACCTCTTCCAACTGCTCCGCAGTGAATTGATAAAAAACAAGATTGAAATTAACCAACTCCCCACCTTGAATCTACCAAGTATATTCACGTCGGTCGTGGATGAAACGACCTTGAGGTTGGTCGGACGATTGTTTCCCGAACTGCGCGTCCTAAAGAGTTCTAAGTTTCCTCGAGGTTACAACACTTCGGTTCCCATCACTATGCTTAATTGCTTCTCGTCTCTTGACACTTTGAAGAGCACCAACACTCCGTACGTGGACAGTGATATTAGCAAGCTGGCACCGCAAATAAGGGAGAGATTGACAGTGCTTGAATTAGGAAATGGACACGCGCAAAATTCTTTTAGGCTCCAAGTTATCTCACAATTGCCTCGTCTAACAGATTTGAAACTCCATTACGATAGCTTCATATGGGGATCAGAACAAGCTGTTCTGCTATGGAATCTAAGGAATGTTATTCTGTCGGGAAGAGTAACTCAGAAATGCTTCTTTAAAGTCTTAGAGTTCGCTCCTAATTTGGAAAAGTTGTCTGTTGGCATCATACTGTACAGGACTCTAGACTTTGTGCAGAGGCTATGCAGCATCACAGAGAGCCCAATGCTTAAAGTGCTGGAAATTACTGAAGGATATTTTCTGCACACGAAAGACGACTTGGCGTATTTCCTAACCTTTTTCACCAACATGACAAGGATACGTGGAATTCCTCGTAAATTAATGTGAATGTTGTCACCAAAACCGAAAGTATCATCTCAATCTGTTTTTGATTTTACGCTTCATGAGGGAACTATCTTTTGTATTTGGGTTTTTGCTTCCTTTTAAAATCATACAATGTTAGTATTGCATCAAGACTTTTTTGAAAATATGCGTTAACTTTATTAAAAACTATAGTTCACGGCACGTTATTAAAATAATGTCAGTACTTCACATAACAATTTTGTATTTGTAATTATTACATAAGAATCCAACTTATTTGCTTGTTCTTGGAGCTATTCAATTGTTAAAGGGATTCCTTTATATTGACACCGACAGAAAACAGACCAAAAATGATACATTAACCTAGCACATGTACGTACTTATAGAATTTCAGTTGTACCATGGAAACAAATTTATTTAGATATGTTATTCACAAAAATGTTGGAGTTCAAGAGATCCAACATCTAATCATTCGCGCATGCGCCATAATCCTACGTGTTGAAGTTGTAAACACATTTGGGAACGGAGGGGATAATAAACTAACTAACTAACTAACTAACTCTCTAGCCTTCTTAAACCCGAAGGTTCATGGCTGCAGCAACACAGGCCTTCCATGTTTCCCTATTTTGAGCAAGTTCTATATACTCTTTTCCATCCCTACCGATTTCCCTTAGGTCCATCTCAACGTTGTCCCTCCATCTTCGTCTTGGCCTTCCTACAGGGGATAATAAAACAGAATAAAATTTTTAACTTGCTGAATTAGCGAAATAAGACTGTGACAGATGAAGAGCTGAATAATCAATTTAATGCATAACTCTACAGAAGGCAGAAGTATTTCTATAATATTCACATGTGCAAGAATGTAGAAGTTAGTTATTCCGAAAAATATTAATTCAATCATGAAAGGAACCTTCACAATACTGAAACAGAAACAAAAAATAATACCAAACTAAAATAAAAACCCTCTACACCCAACTACTACTTTTTTAGTTTGGATAAGTTATTATTGTCTGACAACATATCTTCTATTCAACCCCCCTTTTTTCAGTTGTTTGTTCTTCACCGAACCATCCTCCAGTTTGCATCACAGACATGTTTCCACGCTTGCGCAGAATGCTAATATTTCTTGCGTTGCTGCGCATCCTCCGCAGGCACTGCATCGAAGGCTCCTGTGATATCTATACCAATATTTGCACACTAGACAGCCACGTCCCTTTCCTATCGTCAAGTGCATCTGATGCTCTTTGAGCTTCGCCGTGGCTCCGTCAAAGACTGGGAGCACTTTCCAAACTCACCCCCGGCGTACTGAGAAGTGGAGGAGGGAGGGAGAACTTAGCAAAACACCCTCTGAAAGCTGAGTTTCGCTGCGGATAAAGAGTTTCACGTCTCCCTCCAGGTCGCAGCCTCCTTGAGAATTCCTCGTGAGCTGATGCCACCATGCCATTGGCTGGCACGTCCTGTGACGGATCGAGAGCGCCACCGCCGCCGCCTCAAAGGACTCCGAGAGGCGAGGCTGCTTCAAAGAAAGAACTCTCTCCGAACACACCTTCTGTCTTTAATGAGCCGACTTTGGCAGCGACCACAAAGACTTCATCTGCCGCTGCGTTTTCACAAGACCATGTTCACAAATTCACCGTACATTTACCTGAGGAGATGTGATAGTGGGAATGTTGTGAATTGTTCAAAACATCTCCAGGCACAGCCTTCCCAGGTTAATATCCCATGTTCAGTTTCCAGTTGATCGGGCACAAACACAAATAATATTGTTGTTATAAAAGAATTAATTCGGCAAATTTGAAAACAGACTATGGTTTCTCTCCAACTACAGTCGCGACCATGGACGCCAGTGCGCATGCGCTAACTGGACAAGTCCAGTGGTAAAATAGGGGTGACGGCTGCAAGTGGGACGCAGAGGGGGGAAGCACGTTGTGTTGTATCTTGTCCATGTGGGCTTGCTTGTTGATTGATTAATTTGCTATATTTTACATCGCTTTTCTGCCACTTTTCGCTAATAGCGAAGCTGAGGATGGGTGATAAAGTGATGAAATTAATGGAAGGAACGCTCACAAAGAACATCCCTGCCAGGCCGAGTTTCAAATCCGAGACCCATGCGTCGTGCCGCGCTGTGTTAACCACTACACCACGGAGGTCGACTCATGTGCGTTCGTTATAGTTCTTTCAACAGTTTCATCACATCGTCAATCATTTACATGTTAGCGATTAGTCAAAAGTGCCAGGAAAGCTATAATCTGTCCCAGAAATCTGTGAAGGAAGCGAAAACAAATATCTGCGCAAGTAGTGACTCGAGGAAGGCTGAACCAATGAACGCGCGAGAGGCGAAGTGAGTACGTGGACGAGAAACGCAGCTGCAACTACAAACTATTCGCAGCAGCGGTCACTGCTTTGCTCCGCCCACTCGCTTCCTCCATTCTCTACAGTTATGCGCGGCCTTGCTCCACAGATTCCCGGGACAGAGTGAAAATTAAATAAAACAAATCACTCGCATCAAAAACTCGAGACAACACCGAAACTTGGCCAAATCTCGACGCCATCTCTAAGTTTCCCAACGGACTACTGTCCTTTTCGCGCTGCTTTGGACGAGGCACACAACTAAAACGGGCAGCAGCAATTGAAAATTCATAAAAGAGGGGAAATGAATGTTTCAGGAGATGTGGGCAATTTCGTAACTTTCCTCTTTTGTCAAACCATACACAGGACAGAGGCAGGATTCCTGTTTCCATGCAGTTAATTAAACATGCAACATATGGCATCCCGGCAGGAATCTCAACTTTTAATTAATATCTTGCTGCTTCGCATCAAGTGCTTCTCCGAGAGACCTCTGCTCGGATTCATTTATAACTTCCTGCCGTGAAGTGTTTGTTTATTAAGTTTTAATTCGCAAACAAGAAATTCTGAGCAGCGCGGAGAAAATTAACCCGGAACATCTAGCTGCAACTCAAGACTGAAGAGCTGGGAAGATAAATTGGGACAGTTATTAATGTTGGTTTTTTTGTACATTGCGCGAATAGTGTTCTGTATCTCGACGCCCTGAAATAATTAATCACTTTCAATGAATGTCTAGGTTTTGAAAGGAAATTTTCGGTTCATTGCACTATGGTAGGTCGATTTGATTTCAATTTGAATAGCACTTAAAGGCTATTTTGCACCCGTCACGTTATACGGGGTCCAGCCCCTTACTTTACCTAATTTAACTGTAATGTCGTTAACGAAAATATTAAAACATTCTGACTTCGGTTAAAAGCTGAGGCTGTTAGGGGCACTCAGCACATATAAGGACAAAACACGGATACGTTGGAAAAACCTTCGTCACTTCATTTCTCGTGAAATTCTAGCCTGATCTGATATATCACATCACCCCCTTTGCTTTGAAATTTTTGCGTTGAATTCAATATGGCGATCAACAATATGCCGGACCTGCTCTTGACACACACGGCTAGGGACCTCCCTGTGCCTAACCTATTTCTTTCATGACGAATTATACCCAGGATAACTCCTTTACATTTTGTAGGGGGTGTTAAGGGACATTTGACTCGTCATAGTTCATATAATGGGGCTTTTATCAGTCACATAGTTACACATATTATTTTGTATCTTCTGATCCCATTGCAACCCCAGAATGATTTTTTGATATGTTTTAGAGTATGGAATGAGGGACCAAATATATTTTTCTCACAATTTTTGGTGACGACGTGTTTTGAGATATTCAAGGTCACGGTCAAGTTAACAAATTATATTTTTATCCAAAGGTAAGCTTGTTATATATCACTGGAAAGCTTGTTCAAGTCCCTGTACAATAAGCTTTATTTGAGCTTCCTAGGCAAAATAGGGTCGGAGTTACAGCAGATTTAGTATAGCTAAGCGGGCTCAAAAAGGGAAATGTATGCTAACTTTGACCTTGAATAATTTAACAATTAAAAGACGCACGAAACTAAAAATTTTCATAGTTACTAAGTTCCATTCATAGTTTCAACTCCCCAAATTTCATGAAAATCGGAGATGGTCAGGTTGGAAATTGCACATGTCTGTGTTGATTTGGCATGGAATGACTCTATAATTAAACGTGTAGAAACATTGAATAAATCACGTACAGCAAGCAAGTGAAAGACAAACTCTTAGAGAATTTATTTTGACGTTATGCCTGGCGTAGTTGTGAAAACAGCCGACAGAGGCGCCGCTGCTACGGGTGCAGTTATTTATGTATTTAAAGACATGACACTACAAGTTACAGTAGCTTATATTATCACATTGCTTGTTACACAGAATATGAAATCAAGCCACCAAGGTTACCAGACTTGACCCCATGCGATTTCTTCTTGTAAAATCTGTCACCTCGTTTTAAATTGGTGGATTTCAAATTAGCCATAAGGCAACTTTGGAAAAGACATGGGGCTCATGTGCGGAAGGGATATTTTATGTGTAATTTTGATTTTAAAATAAGCCGAACAGCAAATTTCCGATCCGCACATTAGATCCGATGTCTGACTGACATGGAAATTAATTTTCAAATCATTCAACCTTTAAGTCCACTTTATGCACATATTGGCTAGTCGGAACTGCACTCGAACACACGAGTACTAGTGTTAGAACGGTAAAACCTAAGTTGTCACTTACAGACACAAGACAGGCGTTACGCTTGATGGTGGTACAGGGTGTACTGCGTTGGTATCAGCAATAACCAACGGAGGATCGAGATAGGTGGGGAGTGGGGGAAATTAGCATCTGGTACCTACCGAGGCGACAATCTATGAATTTGAATTGAATTGAATTAAATCATGTTGGACTGATACGTTTGAAAGTTTCAACAATCTATTCGCTAACTTGGTTTTATACAAACAATATATAGTACTACCGTGCTCTAAGAGATTAACCTATCGAACTACGAAACCCAGAGAGGGTATGCATATTTTTTGTGTGCTTTCATCACTGCCAAAATTTGTATCAATATTCCGATAAAACTAAAGTAAAAGTATTGGCCATAAAACAAAAATAAATACAGGAATAATAATTTAATCGTAAGAGTGACATTTTCTGTCTCGATGACAAGCCACAGTAAGTAATCCCTTCTTCATGTCACTTTATGATCTTATTGCCAATCATTATTCTTATCGTGACGTGGAGCCAAAACTGGCGCAGATCAACTGAAATAAAAATATAAGTTTGAATACGATATTATAATTGGGTGAGCTGTGTGGTGAGACTTCTCGCCTTCGGTGCTAGCGGCCGGGGGCTCGTTCCCCGGTGGGAATTTCAAAATGTAGGTGGTGACCCAGCATCCGGACAGGAGCTACCTGAAACCAGTAGTAATAGGGCTCAGGTCTCGAAAATCTTAAAAAGCAGCGGCGATGGGACTCTATGCGCTGACCACGCGTCACCCAACGGAAAATCACTTGGCGGATCCTGGCCCTAAGATGGCTGTTTATTCTCCTTGTGAAGAGTGGGAAAAAGAACCAAATACATACAACCCTTTAGACACAAATAATATCGCTGTACCAGGAAAAGAAAAATCCTCCTGAGCTGTCGCTGAATTTTCAACTCTAAGCGAAGGGAGTGTGGGTGATGTTTTTCAGATGCTTGCTATGTACTTCTGCCCCTGCGTTGCCAAGATATACAGCGTTCTTTAACACTTTTATTCAGTGCCAAGCGTTTGCATCATCCCTAAAGAGAAAATCGTATACAGCAAAAGCAGAGACGTAGTGTTGAATGTTTTGACAACGCAGCACGGAGAGAGACGTTATAAATAGGGGGTCAATAGCAAAACGGGGGGTACTTGGGCACAAGAGAAGGAGACATTTCGTCTTTAGTGATTGCGAGGGGGGTGAACAAATGTCTGTCGACTTTGGTGTGCGAGTTGGCGGGTTTTTTCTCTTCTCGGTACGACCGTGGGCATTGTGGATCTGCACCTGGCGCTGAAGTGGAGTCGCGGTGGTCTAGTCAGTGTCGACCTTCGTGGCCAAGTGGTTAGCACAGCGCGCCACAACGCCAGGGGCCCCGGGTTCGAATTCCGGATAAGACATGGATGTTTGTGTAAGTCTGAAAATAGAAAATTTAAGAAAAAGATGTGAATGTGAAAAACTCAGAAATAGAAAGACGGGGGAAACTTTTTATCTAAAAAAAAAAAGTCGGTAGGGCGGTTGACTGCCACGCGGAAAACCCGGGTTCGATTCCCCGAGTGGGTGATCTGTCGGAATTTTTCAGGCCTTGTTCTCTCATTAAGCGGCTCTGGGGCACACCCATCCTCAACTAAATGGATACCTGGCGGCAATCCTGGGGTGTAGAGGCGGTCGGAGCGTGGTGTTGATCACACGACCTCCAACATGGCCGTGATAGATAGAATATGTGAGGCCTTACTCCCCACATATGGCTCATGGCATGGTGCCTGGCGATGACAAGTACAAAAATTCTCATGAGAGAAAGCAAAGTGACGTAAAAGAACTGCAAATGCCGCAGAAGATGCAACAAAAATAATGGATTCGCTTTGACTCGCGAGGGGGGTTACATTTCAGTGGAAACTGTAGCTGTTTAGAAATTCTCCGTGTGCGTTGGTTAGGTAACAAACTACAACAGGAAAGGGAATTCTCCCGCCTACTCCGCTGTAGCACTCATATTTCCAAAAGGTCCGCGTTTCGAAATGGAAATGCCAGCTGCAATTTCGCGAAAATCCACTCTCGTCCTCCCCTTCCCCCTTCGAGCGTCTGCAAGGGACGAGATGGCTAGCGAAGGTTTCCATGGCAACTGAACGGACAATTTAGTCGTCCGTCGGTGTTAGTTTTTCTTGTTTTTTTTCGCAAGCGATATTTCATAGCTAACCGTTACCCGAAAAACCTCACCCCTTGAGTGATATGGACTTTTGTGTTGGGATAGGGCCAACCCACGTTTAAAGATTAACTCCGTTCTAAGGCGACCAGTTAGCGTCCACCGAGAGGAGGATGTTAAAACGTTTAACGAATGTTTCTGTATGTATATGGACACCAAAAGATACGATATTATATATATATATATATATATATATATATATATATATATATATAATACAGGGTAATTCAAAATCATTTATAAAATTTGAAAAGGACATACAGTACATCCCGAGTGTACAGTCATGGAAAAATATGCCTGGACCACATCAACTCGGATTTCGTAATGTCTTAAAGCCTGGTGTCTAGGCAACACAAATAACAAAATTCCCGCTGGGCTGATGGGCCTGGGCTCTGAGGGAAAATAGCACTGCAATGTGCGAGCCAGTGCGAGCACTACAACTGCAACAATTCTCTAGCGTTTACTGACGAAAATACACTAGATTTTGAACATTAGTTGTAGAATATAATGGATCCTTCTAAATACCGTGCGTATGTGTACGTACAAATGAGATGAAGAATATTTTCACAGAGGACTAGATATGCTACACTCTGTACAGGGAAGCTTTGGAGCAAGCAAACGAAAACAAGTCCTCCACAGATTCCCGATACAGAGTGTAACTAGGCTACGAATCGTGTGTAGCCTTCAACAATTTCAAAATGGCAGACAAGAATGACATTTTTCTGATGTAAGAAATGCAAATATTTGTATACAGGTCATTTTAATGTTTTCAAAATAAGACAATAAGGTCTACTTTGAAATGTTACAAAATAATATTAAAAATATTCTTTAAATATAGCACATATGAACAAAAAACATCAAACTATGTGCATTCAGTAGTACATACAAAGTAACTAAATTCTTGCGGGAGGCAGCGCACATTGTGAATGAAAGCGAACGCGCGCCTTCAAACTTTACTCGCTACACGGCAAATTTAATAGCAAGCTTGAAATTATTGCTATCAAACGAAAGAAAATTTTCTTCTCTACAACTTTTGTTCGGATAATTTTCCAATATTATCGTTCGTCACGAAAATACAGTGCTAAAAAGAAAAAAAAAAAGAAAAAAAATTATATTTTTTAGTTTGTGCTAAAATTACTCAAAAACCATTGAGAATATTTAAATCATGAAGAGAGCCAAATTTGTATAGAGAAATTTTGGCACTGACATTTAAAAAAAGAACGTCCCGATATGTCCACTAGTTTCAGAGATATGCATGATTTCCTGAAACACTGCACATTGAATGTTCAGGGGGGAGGGAGAGAGGGACTTTTGGTAGAATACATCTCTTATGATAAGTCTAACAATACACCAAAATTCAGCTTTCCCCTAATTAGTTCGAACAAAAAAAACTGTACGTATACAGTTGAAGGTTCTGTACGTGCAAAAAGAAAAAAAACTATCCGAATTTCCATTCACTTAATTTCTTAATTTCTCACTCTCTCTGAGAGCGGCGAAACTGCAGAACGGAGGTTAACATTCTATCACATCCGATCACCATGGTGTTTGCTCCGAATAATTTACAGCGGTTAATCACGAGATTCTAAAGGCCGAATCTAATTTTGCTGGAGACAAGGGACAAAGTTTCACGAACTTTCGAATTGAAACTACGTCAGGACTTTGAAAGGCAGACTCAATGCCACGTCGGAGTTCGAGAAAGCGTGGAAATTCAACCCCTTCCACCACGATCAGAATCCACTCCGTTCGACGACTTTTCACGGAAGTTTGGATACTTTCTGGAGGTTCAGTGTCCTTCAGTCGAGCAGGAACTCCAACAGAGAGCAGGAATTTCGCCACGTATCTTTACGAGAATCCAACTCGCTCGCAGCGATGCTAACTCTAGCATAATGATGCTAAACCTAGCACAATTTGAGGTTCGTTGGCACGTAGCACCCTGTGTTTGCCTAATGCTAAAATCTAGCATATTTTGCAAACTTGCTTCTCTGGGAGGGAGAAATTCACTTCAAAATATGATTATTTGAGAAATTACAAATAAAATTATATCCCCAGACCTTATTTCCGGTTCAATCACATCCTCTTTCCTCTATTCTCCCCAGTTTACCTCGCGAGAAACATTTTTTGGCAAGAAATCGGTCGAAAGTTATGGGGTGCAGCAAATAAAACAAATGTTCCGCTCTGTAGTCGACGAATCATCTGAAATTTTCTCCAGTTCAATGTTGAAGTCGTCCAGGCCGAAAATAACTATAATAATAAATTACTATCACTAATTATCAATAACAATAATAATTCATTATTATCATTATAGATCCAAGCACAAACATCATTTAGTATAATTTCACAGATTGAACAGTACTTTTTCTTATCTGGAAGTTGGCAACGCTACTCGCTCGCCCCCCCCCCCCCTCTCTCTGTAACTACTGTATAAAACACGTCAAGGAGCAGAGTCTTGAGGCAATTTTCAACTTCTCTTTTCCAAACACAAGTTTTCGTCAGTACTGTGAAAACACAGCAGGCTTCAATGACGAACTTTTAGCAATGTTTTACTTCCACCCTCGCACCTTTGTGAATAAAGAATTCCTAAGATCTTGCCAGGAGATCTTGATAACCTGAAGCTTGAGAGGCGAGAGTTGGTTACTCGAAAACCAAATTAATGCAATTTTAATGATTCGAGTTTTAAAATATGCTGCTACATGGCGCACTCAATTAGAATTTGTAATTGTTATCTATCTTTTTGCATCATTACATATTCCAATATTTAATACATAAACAAGCATCTTGGCAAGTAACCAAAAAAAATGGAGAAAAGCGTCGTTAAAAACAGAATTCAATCGATCAAAACACAAGCAAAAGAAATATAATCTATATATATAAAAATGAATGTATGTGTGTGGGTGTGTATATTTGTTTGTTCCGGCATAACTCTCGAACGCCTGGAGCAATTTCAACCAAACTTGGTACACGTATCAGTTGCAATCTAGAAATAATATTTTGGGGTAAGTTACCCCTGGCACCCATAGGGGTGGGGCAGGAAGGGGTGACATGTAAAAATAATCGAGAACCACCACCGATATTAAATTCCGTACAGACATCCGTGGCTATGCAATCCGCACAACGATAGTGTTTCTCGGGTTGTCTAACATTCAGGTTGTATTGCGAATGGAATCCATAGTTTTCGTGACACTCCCAATGCGGTTCAACTCCAAGTTCATCACCTAACGGCATGGGGGGTGAGAGGGGTGAAAAATAAAATGACATAAATGACCTACATTATTGTCGAATCCATAGTTTCCGGAGTTGCTAAGATAATTGGTGACAATCACATTTAAAATTAGTTACATTTTACACTATAGTTAGAATTCATCATTTTCCTGTCTAATACAAGATTGGCATAAATAAATACCCGGGCACCGCCGGGTAATAAGCTAGTATAATATAAAATAATCTTCCTATTATACCTAGGTATAAAAGGGTCATGAGAAGTAGCTATGGCATTCAAGGATACCTGACTGATGTGGAAAGGCGTACGGTTCGATTCCCAGTCGAGAAAGTCTTTCTAGTCCCCATTTTTTTCTTGCTTTGCTAAAGGCAATTCTATCCCACCGGCAAGGTAACCGAAAAAAAAGGATATTCGGGAAGATGAACAGAACCCCCACCTCGTGTTAGAAATATAAAAATATCGATTCCATTTAACCCTCGGCTCAATCCACGATTACGAAAGCCCCCTCCCCTCCCTGTCACGTGCCACGCCTCTAATGTCCCAAAAGTCCAACGGGAAAGTCTTTGAACATTTCCCCTTCCGCCCAACATAAGATCTCTCTTGTCCACCGAAGTATTTTTTCCTTCTTCAGGGGAAACTGTTGCCGAGCTTAAACAGAGTCCCCCCTCGGAAACCATCCAATTTCTACAAACAAAGGTCCCAGAAATTGAATAGAAGGGTGCATGGACGATGACAATTGCCCAGGGCGCCACCTGCGGCAGGGTTCGACGTTGAGTTTTCGAAGCAAAGGAGTTCGGCAGATTGAAGTATCAACGGTAAGAGTCCTATATAATAGACTATTTTCTTTTCTGGCTAAAACACATGCTCGTGGTAGGAAATTGTATTCTCAACTATGTGTTGCTGTCGGAAGAACGAAAATTGTGCAAGGAGAAGGTCACAATTACGAAAATTGTCCCGCATGGTTATGAATAGGGCTATGAATTTTATGAGAAATTATCCTTTTTCCTCTGAGCCTTGAAAACAATGCTAATCGTGATATCTGTCAGTTTCCCTTCAGTTAAAACCAGAAAACATTTTCATTTTGCATTTTTATTTGCTTCTTCTGCCTTTTTTTTTTTTTTTTTTGTCTTTTAGGTCATTTCTCGGCATTTTTGTCGTTCTTATTGCATTTTCTTAATTTTTTAGGCTTATTTTTCTCCTCCCTTCTTGTTTCGTTAATTTTAAATGCATTTGCTAGCATAACTTACATTCTTGACATGGTCCTTTTAGCATCGGGAAAATACAATATTATTTTAACTGAAATGTTTTGCAATGCATTAAATAATTTATTGAGGTAAATTTATTTTTCCTCCAGCAAACTTTAAATATTTTGTGTGAAGCCTTCTTTGAGGTTCCCTTGGTGGCCTCTATTATGGTGCTTTTAAAGTAAATTAGTCACAATATTTAAAACAATATAATCTGATATATGCGAAAGACAACCGTATTTTTAGATGCTGGCCAAATACTGTATCGTGGAAGGTTCACTCTGAAAGAAGTGAACTTACACAGAAAAACCTTGAAGTAAAAATAAATAAAAATAAATACAGTAGCACTTAATTGCTTTTATTCCTTTGTTTCAGTAGTTTAAACCACCAAACAACAGATTTTGTGCTTTATCGAATTGTTCAACTACTTTCTTGTAATTTATGAAAAATTCAGATTTCATTATCAGAGCAAAAATTATTTTTAGCTCATTTATTATAATGTTTAGGTATTTTTTTAATGATTTAAGGTCATTTTTTGTCATTTTCTTTAGGTCATCAACTTCCAAGCCCCAGTTATGAACATCAGTGAACTCGTATTTGAGAATCATCAATTTGAGAAAAGACATTGGTAAGACAACAGCATTGATGGAAAGTATATACAGACAGTGAATGTTTAAATTGCTTTACCTTAGGGGTCGAATGTTGGAAAACAAAATTCTTAGTGGGTGGTTATGTCATAAGAAGAGACTTAAAATATTAGGTTTCTAGGTCCATGGGTTTGGACTGTGCGTTGATGAGTCAGTAAGGTTTCTTTTTCTTTATATCTTTTTTTTAAAAAAAAAAAGTTCGCTTAATGCAGGGATATGCTAATCGGTACTGGACGTGCAGTTTAAAGTGGGATCCGAAACACTATGTGCCTCTACCGGGTATGGAACCAGGGACCCTTGGATTGCAATGTGATGACGTTACTACTGCACCATCATAAGTATTTTTTTATATAATAAGGAAGACCTCTGAATGACAGCCTTGCCCACACATCAAACTCATGTCCATAAATCTCATTTCTCTTTTTCATTAAGGACAGACGAACACAAACATCCATCTCTGAACCTGGATTCAAACCCGAGGCCCATGGCGTCTGAGCGCCACGGAGGTCGACAAAATAAGGGAACAGATGTCTAACCAACTGCTCTACAATAACTTAAGGCCGAATCACACGGAACCAAATAACCAGTAGGAATGCCCTAGTTGGTGCTGGACTGGTTACCCATTTGCTAGTTACCGCCTCACACGATACTTGATATCGTACTTGTCGGTATACTTTGTTCCCATAAGACATTGCGCAGAGCAGACAATCCAAAAAGATGGACGAGCCATTTGATGAACATTGTAGGAGAATTACTGCTGTTATTAAAAATTTAAAAACAAAATATGGTAATGAATGTGTACTGTTCATACACGAGATTCGCATGATTCATTCATTTTTTTAAAAAAATGTTTTGTTCAACTAAATATATCAAACATTTAATACAGTTGTAATAATAAGGATTTCCATTATGGGCTAATCATATTTGTCACGTACAAATCTCATCGCTTTGCATAAATACCTAAATATTAATTAACTGAACACGAATGCACATCATCTCACTTCGCTCTGATTGTCTGTTCCAAAGAATCCAGTCGAGGAAAGCCAGTTGCAATTAGAACATGACCTATTCCTCAAAACCAGTCCAGCAGCCAGCTTGGCGGCCATGATTTCCACTCCGGTAGCGAGTTCAGTGCCAACTAGGGCATTCCTACTGGAAATCCAGTTCCGTGTGATTCGGCCTTAACTCTGGGAGGCCCTGAATCTGATGAGCCAGTGAGGATAAGTCATACATAAGACTCACACACATATTCTCAGAGGGAAGAGGGGATTCCCTTCCTTGATTGGGAAACAATTTTGAACAGGAAAATGCGGAGAAGTCATTGACTTCCCATCCCTTCCAATCGAACCCTGCTGGAAATACGCTGGGGGGGGGGGGGCGAGAAGGGGGATAAGCGTTTTAGAGTTTTGGAAAGAGAACAACTCCGCAAACTCAATTTCTTTGCCTGCGCGCAGCATATCATGTATCTTTCACCCTGGCGCTGACATTCGACTGGTCTGCTTATTGATTGATAATCAGGGAAGTAGGGCATTCGGAGCGGTGCCGTGCAGGCGAGACGACGTCGGGTCTCCAACGGGGAAAGATTACAAACGGCACTTGTCTGTCGTCTGCTTTCGAGAACTTCCATTTCCAGGCTTTTCCCGGAAACTTTCCTATTTATGACCCCGAGAGGGGTAAAAACCTAGGATGAAAATCGAATTGAAGAGTTTCCGAGATCATGTTTCGAAAGCAATTTCACCTTGTTTGTCGAATTTCGCGAGACGCGGTCGTCTCCTGTTCTTTCGGCAGTGTTTCTCTTGGAGGAAACTGACTGGGATGTTTTAATACAGCGACTGCTTTGCATGCTGGGAATGACGGAAGGATGGAGAGGTGGAAACGAAACTCCTGGACGATTTTTGTCAGCAGAGGGGTCGTCATGTTTTAGTGACGTCATTTTGACTCTACAAGATCAGCCAATGACCTGCCAGTATGTTGATCCGAATATCCCCGCAAAAAATATTATATACAGACACACGCATATATATATATACTGCTGGACAATGAAAACCGGACACTTTAATATTTGACATCTGAATTGCAATAACAGCTCGCAGGTATATTACAGAATGTTCGGCAGATCATGTAGTACCATATGCACCATTCATAGGCTCGGACTTTGTTTATGCATTCGTACTTAATTCAGTTTCTGCAACATTTAGTTAGCCCTTGTACCAGAGCTTTTATCGACCCATTACGTTATCACAAAAAATGCAAGTGTCCGGTTTTTTTTGTCCAGCAGTATATATAAGGAAGACTTTCCTCGCGTTTTAAACTCTGCTGAACATATTTTAAGCCAAAAACAGTTGAAAAACACCAGTATACGAAAAATCCATTTTTCTGCATGAACAGTCATCGGCAATAAAAATGGGACACCTAGGAAATATTTCCTTCCCAGAAAAATGTTGTGTGTGTTGCCTAACTCTACGGCGGTACTAGAATTTGCCATTGAAACTTTGCTATTAAAATCCACTTATCGCCGTAGTTATGCAACACACGCAACGCCTTGCAAGGAATCAATTAGTTCAGGATCTAGGTGTACCATATTTATTCCAGGTGGCTGTACTTTGGTAAATTAACCTATCAAAGGTAAATTTTTATGCAGTGATACTTACGGCGTAGTGGTAACGTCGTCGCCTTGCAATCAAAACGTCTGGGTTCGATACTCTGTGGAGGCACTTATGTTTCGGATCCCACTTTAAACTGTGGGTCCCGTTCCGGTATCTGTGTAGCAGATTATTATGAAATGTGTTGTGTGAACAATTCCTAAATGACGATTAAATCATTTAGACACAGTTGAGCCATGTACACGACACATGCGAGACGAACGAAATTACCGTTATTAAGTTTCTCCTCTTAATATTGTTCATTTTATTTACGTACCTAAAGAAGTATACTGAAATAGCGAGCAGATTGCGACCCGATGTCAATTTGCTTTCCTTGTAAGATTCCTTAACTTTTACAGATGTTTCTCGCATAATATTTATCTACTTCTTTGGCAGAATTGCATTTATTCTCGGAGTGTCACTTCAATTAGACGAACATTGCAATCAATGCGTTTGTGTAGCGACATCTCTTGCACAGCTAGCAATATCATTTATAACTCAAATATCGATGCGTATAAGAGCTGACATGGAATGGTTCTCTCTGTATACTCTGTATGTGATTTTACTTGACTTCTGGAGGATCTTGACGTGACTCTCCCTCCCCCCTCAGATGGAAACTTTTTATTTGTAAACATACACAAACATATTTGATGGCCATATTACATATCCTAAATTAAATGTGTACAGCCATTATGGTAACTGAGAAATAGTGGGTCCTTCAAATACATAAGTGCATTCAATATTAATGTTTTTGGGTGTATATTTCAAAATATTAATTTTAGTGTCTAATATTAAAGTTATGGCATTTTTTTAACTGTTCTGTCAAAGCTTAGGTTCTTGAAAATACAGAAAACCACGCTGGATGCTCATGATGGAAGTTAAATGAATTGCAAAAATTATATGCTGTACAGTGACAACCATATTTGTCCACCATATTGAATAATCCAAATCAGGTGTGTCGTGCCTGATTGATTTATTGATTAAATTAGCTTCTCTTACGTAACTTTTCTCCCTCTTTTGGCCACTCGCGAACATGAGGATGAGTGATGATATGATGAAGTTGTTGAAGAGACACTCACGAAGAACACCAATACCCAGGTCAGGATTGGACCACGGGACCCCTGGCATCGTCAGTGAAAACCACTCTGCCACGGGTTATTTGGATGAACACAAGTGGAAGGGGGCTAGTGCCCACCTTTGCCCACCCGCTGGCAGCGCCCCTGCTGTCGAAGGCACGTTACTACGGAAGTTATCCGTAACGACCATACTAGCGAGAAAATTTAAAGCATTCTTTGCAAATCAATAAGCACTGGGTCACGAACCCCAAACTCAATCTAAGAGAAGGCACCGACCTCGTTCCACGCGTGAAAACTATTAGCGAACCTATCAAACTTCCAAAATAACGACAGACTTTTTGTCCAATCAGCTTTCATGCAATCCCGATCCCAGTTGCAGACACTCTCCTATCATCCATTTACTACTTCAACGGTCGCACACGCACAAACTGTCACGCAAATTCAATGTCTGACCTACTTTTGGCACAATTTGCTTTTTTTCCAATAATCGCAGCTTTGAACCTCATGCCAGCGAGTCGTTCACCTTCTGATCCAATCTAGGAGCACCCACTTTTGCTGAAATTTGGAAGGGAAGAGGCTATCCCTCTTCGTGATCATGCACACACAATGACAAGTTAGGTCAGATTTTTGCAGAAGCTCAATTACTTCTAATGCTAAATCTGTGACTTGCTTGTGTGCTTCGGGCAGTCTGCATCAAGATTGTTCAAGATCCAGCCAGGGATTGTAAAACATTCAATTTCCGTCCGGGAGAGAACATCAGCAAGTGGAAATGGGTTTTGGCCAGTAAAAACCTTTTTATGTTTAATGTATTTCAATTCGGTCCACGAACCTTTTTCCGGATGAATCTAAATACGGTCCAGGCCGTTCAGGAACCTTTTTCCGGATCAATTTAAATACGGTCCAGGAACCTGTTTCCGGATCAATTTAAATACGGTCCAAGAACCTTTTCCGGATCAATTTAAATACGGTCCAAGAACCTTTTCCGGATCAATTTAAATACGGTCCAGGAACCTTTTTCCGGATCAATTTAAATACGGTCCAGGAACCTTTTTCCGGATCAATTTAAATACGGTCCAGGAACCATTTTTTTGAATCAATTTAAATACGGTCCAAGCACCTTTCTACAAAGAAAAAATGCGCAACTTGGACCGAATTCAAATTGTGCGAAAAAAAATGTTCCGGTCCTTTTGCGAAACCCGATAGAACCCATTAGAATCTATGACTTCCTGGACCTTTAACAACCCTGGCTTGCATTGCAATACATTGACACTACAGGGGGAAGATGATACAGGCAGAACTGAAGAGTTTTGGAAATTTCTTCTTCTTCACCAATTTTGTCCCTATTAACAAAGTAGTCGATCTTGGACAACAGAACTATACTCTATCCCGGAACGAAAACAAAGTCTATTGCGCAAGTAGTAACTCGAGAGGAGTCGACCAATGAACACGTCAGAGGAAACGGGATTGATGAAACAGATGATAAGTATCGCATATTCTGTTTATTAACTTTCCCATGAATATAAACATTAGCAATGTTACGTCACTGTGAAGGTCTTATTATTCTAATGGAAATGTCACACTGTAATTGTTCGAAACAACCATTCATAATGATCATCTCTTCGTGGATGTATCCGATTAAAATTATGTCAAATGGCACGCGAACTTCTCACCGTAGATGTCGGTATGATCTCGATGCGATACTGACTCGTGACAGGCATTTTAATGCTTTTTTTTTCTAGCACCTCGAAAAGGAAGTAATGGGTACAAGCTTTCATTACTAACTTGTTACTGGTTAAAAGATACGTCGAAATAACATTCACCACTGCATTTCTCGTGAAATTCTAGCCTGATTTGATATATCACATCACCCCCTTTCCATTTAAAAATTTTGAGTTGAATTCAATATGGCGGACGTCCCCTTGGAACGCACCAATATGGTTCCCCCTTAGCCTAACCTGTTTCTATAATGATCATTTGTACCCAGCCTAACTCCTTTACATTTTATATGGGGTGTTAAGGGACTTTTGTGTGTCGAAACTAAAAAATAAGCATTTTCGTCTGTAATGGTGATATGTTCCATGGCCTACCGCCGGTGACGTTGCATGCTAATGAATAGTCTCCGCACAGGCCTTGTATATAAGAAGGTCTTGCCTTCTTTCTTTTTTTTAACCCACAGCTTTTGGCTCGAGCAGTGAAACCCTTCACCTCTACATCACGATAAGTATCTCAACTCAGGCAGCTTACAAAACCTGGAAGCTCGAAGTCCCTAGAACTTCCTTATCTAATACTACGTAGCATTACAACTGCGGACGGACTTCCCTACTTTGCCGCGGGAATTCACCGAATTCCTGAAGAAGAGTATTGGATGACAGGGAATCCCTCCCCCGGTACCTCGGGGGGAAAGATTAGTTCGCCCAAGATCTTCTGTATCATTAGACGAGAACAAAAACTACAGGAATTAGCATACAATCTTGCGGCAAAGAGGGAGGCCTGCCTGGGACTTTTCTTTAACGGAAATTATTCCGTTCGCCCGCGAGGAGCGCTGGAAGTTTTAGAGAAGTTTCAGACACGGAGGGCTTCAAGTTTCGTTATTTACAATGCCGCCTCCGGATAGAAGACCTCTGAAGTTTAATGCAAGAATTCCTCCCCCCGCCCCCGTAACTCTTTCTCCCAGCGCCACATCAAGAGACGCAACAATGCGTATCGACGGGGTGGATTGAGAGGGGTGATTGTTGTGGTGTGCGAAAACTTGCTTGTGCATCGTAATGATGGAGCAAAGAGTTATTCCTTTCCGTAAGTGCGGATTTCCAGAGGTTCTCTGGGATCTGCCACCCCCTTTACCGGTAGTATGATTTTTATTTTTAAAAATACTAGTCAATTAAAATCCATTATTATAACTTATTGATGAATTTACTTATTTCCCATCGCGTTTCTACCACTTTTGTCTAATTGCGATGATGGGATGAATGGTGATGAGAGAGAGATGAAGGTTGGTTGGTTGTTTCTTATAGTATGGGCATATCAGCAAATACGCTATTTTTGCCCGCCACACAATACGGTAATAATCCCCCATTCTATCGCTTCCTTCTATGGCCGCAGTGTTGCCAGTTGATTCTCAACTGATCCATCTGTCCGTATTCTGCCTAAATTTCAGACACATAAATAAATTACCAATTTTGCATTTCATATTTTTTATCAACTTAAATGTGTACATTTGCATTTTTAATACAAATATACCACAATGCATCAAGAGCGGTGAGTTCAGAAGGCAATAATTCACCGATAGCCGGCAAGTCGAGGTGTCACATTATGTAGAATGCTGCCGCATGCGTCATCAAGAAACAAAACTCTGTTTATCAAGTAATACATGTCGCATGCTCGTGTAGTATTGTTGCATCAGTTTAAACATTCCGACCACGTGCGTCAAAGTCGCAGGGTTCGATTGCAATAAGTCGATCCTGCAAAATTCAACATGTACTTGAATGAAAAAAAATAAAAAATAGAGAAATAATATATGTGAAATTGTTTTTTCTACTTACTGTTAGGATCGTGAATCCATCGCTTCTTCTCCCCCGCCTTTCCCGATCGCGTCTCCTCCTGAAAGAAACAAATGACTGTGGTTAAAATCTCATTTACAACCAAAAGCGATTGAAATTTATAATATGTTCACACAAATATAAAAGCAAATTTTTCTGGAATTTCTCGGAAGTGAGTGTGTTACTGAAGACAACTTGCATACACCAATTGATCTACGGGATCCAATGATGGTCCTCTGGTCAAGAGATATAGCTTCAGGGTATCGAATGAAGAAATTTAGAAAGAAAGACAAACTTAGGGGAAAATGAAGGAGAAGCGAGGAACAAGTACAGACTGCAACAGAAACAGAGAAATAAAAATAAACAGAAACTGAGGAAGAAATACAGAAAGAGAGAAACAGGAATAAAAAGAAAGAGGAAGACATATAGAAGGGAAAAGAAAGATGAATAAATAAAATCAAAGAGATACGGAGGAAGAAAGACACAGAACCACAAAAATAAAAAACGGAGGAATAAAAAAAATAAAAAACGGAGAAAGAAATATAGACGGAAAAGAAACAGGAATAAAAAGGAAGGGAGAATTCACACCGAAGAAACACGCGACACGCAACACGTGGCATGCGACACGAAACACGTGTCGCTTGGAAGCCAACACTCGGTAATCAATGCAACCTTTCGAACCTAAGAGACACGAGAAGATGCACGTGTCGCTTGTCGCTTACGTGCCTCTCGGACTGTGCCGTTTTCTCAATACCGTGCATCGTGTTGCTTCAGTTTGTTGTTCGCGCATGCGCAGCGAATGCTTCATTCCAACGAGCTGTATTTAGACTCTAGAAGAGAGGCCAACCGGCATTATGTTTGAACTGTTTTTATTTGAAAAAGTCAGCTTATGGAGGCACTTTCGTCCAAAATATATGTCAACATGATGAAGTACTCTAGTGCATTGTTTATCAACCGCCGTGCCGCGACCCGATACCGTGCCCTCGTATCAACTATACTGAGCACCGAATTGTTCTGCTGAAACTGGTTGACAACTATCATAATCCCAATATCATATTCGAGTGGTGAGTATTCGTTTCTTAAGTCCACTTTATGCACAAAAAGACTAATCAGAACTGGATCTGCCCGGTGCCTCCCCGGTTATCGAACCCGGGATCACTTAATTACAAGGAGACAACGTCACCACTTTGTCTTCCATATTTTTATATTTGTCAACAATCCTACACACGTAATCAAACTATTATTACTCTATGATTATGCTAGAATTTATTTATCAATATTTAATTTCATAGGTACATGTTAATTCATGCATAAAATCTTAACTACTGTAAACATTTACGAGGAACATTCTTCGGCTAAGGGCATTGACTTAAAAAAAAAATACCGTGACATGGTTTCACGAAGGTTGAGAACCATTTCTCTAGTGTTTCGGTATTCGCTTTATTCAGGCTGAAAAGTCTAGCGTATACAGTTTGAGGTTAGTGCATATTATTTCTCAGTCTTCTCGTGCACAACATGCCTCTCCCAAGTTTCAATACCTTGCACAAATTTTACAACGCAATCTACATGTAACAATGTCTCTTGTTACGTTATTTTCGGGTGACTAATAAACTGATTAATGCAATTATATCGGTACCATCATGGAAACTGAGCAAAGAAACCAATGTCGCTTGCCGCGTGCATCTTGTCTCTTCGGCGTGAAACACTCGTGTCGCGTGTTGCATGTTGCGTGTCGCCTGTTTCTTGGGTGTGAATTCTCCCAAAGAGACACCGAGGAATATAAGAAAAAAACGGAGGAATAAATATACACGGAAAAGACAGAGGAATCAGAATTAATAAGAAAGACACGGATGAAGAAATGTAGACGGAAAAGAAACAGGAATAAAGAAGAGAAACGTACGAAAAATGTAGAAGGAAAGGAAACAGAGGAATAACAAAAGAAAGAGAAACGGACGAAGAAATACAGAAGGAAAAGAAACACGAATAATGAGAAAGATAGAGAAACGGAGGACGAAATATACACGTATAAGAAACAGAGGAATGAAAATAATTAACGGAGGAAGAAATACAAAGATAGAGAGAAGAATAAAATGAAAGAGAAACGGAGGAAGAAAACAGAGAGAAACAGGAATAAAAAAGAAGAGAAAAGGAGCCATTTCTATATTTTACCACATTTTTATTGCCACTCTTCATTTAACAAAAGCTTTCCGCCTTCTTCGGGCATGTCATTGACTGGCATGAAACATATTTCGCCGAAGAAACGACAAAAATATTTTCAATGAACTTCCACAAGAGATGTTTAGCTTCAACAAGAAGTATCTATAGCTATGAAAAAGACAACAGGTTAACCAAAGCCAGGAAGATCATTCCTAAAATCCAACACGTGTGTCCACAGGATATGATGAATGATGTTTCCTCTGTGCACGTGTCTTGGTCACGCAGGCACTAAATTTGCAGAACGTGGGACTCTCATTTCGCATTCGTACTTTACGAGAGAGAGAGAGAGAGAGAGAGAGAGAGAGAAATATACTGGCCAAGGGAACGGCACGAAAAACCAAATGTCTTCACGCACCGCCAAAGAGGAACAACGGCAACAATGTACCTAGTAGTTTATTATCCTAGATCTAGATGACTTCCCCCCTTGGTGTATAAAGTAGCACATTTCCCCAACAAGATAGTGTTGCCAACTGTATAGGAATTTTTCTAGCCTTCGTAAATTTGTGATAAAGTGTGACGACATGACAAAAGAGATTTTAAAAATTTTCTTCACCCACAATTTTTGCAAAGGTGAATGTCCTCTCATTAGTTTCATCTAATTATGACTCATCCTCATGGTTGGAATTTGCGAAAAGTAGAAAAGCACGGAAATTAAATGTATTTTATATTGCATAAACCATATTTAATAAATCAAATAAGTTTTGTTGCTCAGATAGATTTGAGAAAAAATAAGGAACTCCTTTTTAAAAAAACTGCTCATAACGCAAAAAAAGTGCTATGTAAAGGCTGAAACTTTTATAAACTTAGCCGGTACTTTAGTAATAAACGGACTACCTCATTTCAGACCGTCTGTTTTCTGGGAAAGCAAAAGAGATTACTTAAAATATTGTTCAATATATGCTTTCGTCGTTAGGTTAGGCAGGTCAGGTTTGGTTTGGTTCTCTTAGCATTAAAATAAAGTCCCATAAGTGTTTCTTTTGATTTCCCAGAAAACAGACTGTCTGAAATGAGGTAGACCGTATAATACTAAAGTACCTCCTTGCCTTAGTAGATGGATACGACCCAAGTACCTTCAACTTTGCAGAATTATATGGTACTTGCCTCATCCCAGTGCAAATAACCTTTAAAAATATCTGAATGTATCAATTAACAGGCAAATATGTGAAAAAATAGCTATAGGTGCAAGAGAAGACGATAAATTATTAGCCTGAAGAAAATTTCGTCACAATGATTAATGTCACTGCATATCTAAGTGCATTGAAACTCTCTCTTATCCACATTTCCTTTAGAATTAGGGCTCTTAACCTGAATGCTATATAAAATTATTATTGTGATTACAATCAGATGATTAAAAGTGCGTGAAAGTTTATTTTTGGAGGGGACAGATTGTACAGTCACCGGCAATAAAAATAGGACACCTAGATTCTAAACACTTAACCTGCAATGTGTTATGTGTTTTGCCTAAATCTAGGGCGGTGGTAAAAGTTGCCATTGAAAATTTGCTATTAAAATCCACTTATCGTCGTAAAGTTAGCCAACAGGGAAGCGAGCATTTTAGGATCTTGGTGAATGAAATGAATACCTATACAGAGGATAATTGCAACCTTGTTGTCCCATGAATGTAATTTGTGATTTTCATGTATCTTACTAGTAATTTAGGACCAACGCCTAACACACTTCTCTGAAATATTTCCTGCCTCCATTCCTGTTGAATCTCAGGGAGTCTTCACCCGGTCGTCCTTCCTGACACACCAGGAGTGACAAGCCTACAGGAAAAATTTCGACGGAACAACAAAAATGGAAACTTACCGTCGCGATCCCCGGAAAGTCACATTCGTGCTTTGCTGGTGTCCAGCAGAACACACCACTCCATGCTAACCTAATCTTAATTATTTTAATCATTTATTTTCTCTCGCTTTGGTGGTAGTGTTAATTATAATATTAATAATCAAACAGTGTAAATAAATGTCAAATAAAAACACCTATATTGGGTAAATCAATTTGAGATATGTTCTTGGTCTGATAATATGGTCGCAATGTTAACTATTAATCATGTAATATGTAGCTTAATTATCTGTTGTAACTATGGTACGTCAACACCAACATTTATAGAAATATGTGAATACACGTATGTATAAATAAAAACGATAGAATATATATAGTATATTTCGAAATATTTTCCAGAACAAACTGTAATCCTAGCCTGTACTGGAAACCAGAATAGGCGAGATGCTCCAATCTCGTAACTTGGTTATGTAATATGTTGACATGTATTTTAATCATGTAATTCAATTATCTATTGTATATGCTGTACTTTAATACCAAGAGTTGTAGCAATGTGTACACAAGTATATATAAAGATGTTGGAAGATACACGAATAACCTGTAAACCTCTCCTGTCCTGGAAACTTCGGACATGTATTCTAACAGCAAATGTAATCCCGAAATGTAACAATGAAGAGCAACATTATTCGACAAACAGACGCCCTGGCTTAAAGTTTTTTTAGGTAACAGGATGAAATACAATGTTATGATATTCTAATATTGAATGTTGCAATAAACGGATCATCAGTCTCGATCTTGTTGTTCAACTTTTATTGCCGGTGACCGTACTTCAATTAAATTTTGACAAAAAAGTTAGTTTGTGTGGTTTTTAACCGTTAACGTTTCGCGTAGTACTGTGGGAAATTTGATTGCTCCTGCTTCTGTAAAGGATAGTTTGCGATTAATAGCGACATTTTGAACCTTACGTTTAGCAACACTGCAACAAGACATTCGTCTGGCTAGAAACTCAAGTTGACTTCCGCGCTACCCTTGCACATACTGCTCTTAAATCGCCCTTGCACAGTTTGATGTAATCGCAAGCTGCTGAAAAGATTTGCTTTGCATGGCTAAATATAAGAACTGTAGGCTTGTCTTATCAGTTCATCCGCACGGAACTTTACATACAGCTTCCGTGCTTGCAACGGTCAACACAGAAGAAAACATGCAGCATTAATGCTATAGTTCGACACCGGAAACATCATGTTAAGAAGCTTTCCCTTGGGTACAGAGTAGCTACTTGGGGGGAAGAGGGAAGTAAAGAGGGCGCCGATAGAGGAAAACGAGGAAAGGGTAAACACCTTGGCAACGTATACAAATACTGGGGCTCTATGAAATTAATACTATTGCCATTTTGCATAGAATTAAATATATATATATATATATATATATATATATATAAAAATAAATCTTGGTCGCTTCGCTCGTATAGTCGACGCGCTAGCTTCGTTAACGACCGGCTGGCTTTGGAGTCCACGGAGCGCGCACACCAGCTGCAACAATCACATTCAACGCACAGTGTTGCCACACATCTACTCTATGCCACCTTCTCCCTCCCCGCGTCTCCACATTGAAGTTGCAAAGTACGGCAACAGCGTATCCGTAGTCATGTGACTGAGACTCCACGAGACGAGCAGAATGACAGCTGCGCCCATTGGCTGAAAGTTGAGTGTGATTGGACGAAAACAACTCACCCGCTGTTTAACCCCACCCACGTTCGTGGCGGCGGCTTCCTTCAGTTCTTGGACGTTAACGAAGTAAACGTGCGGACTATAACAATTCCTACAACAGTCATTAAATTATATAATAGACACATATACGTAATGCTTACGAACACATATTGCGTGAAATTTG
Organism: Lepisma saccharinum; assembly: GCF_977018435.1. Lineage (NCBI taxonomy): Eukaryota > Metazoa > Arthropoda > Insecta > Zygentoma > Lepismatidae > Lepisma > Lepisma saccharinum. The sequence continues at coordinate 69,087,178 of NC_139239.1, read as the reverse complement.
CTCATGATGATATATTCAAGGTTCCGAGTGATTTGCTGGGGCGTATCTATTGATTGATTGACTTGGCGTTTCAAGACCACTTTATGCACAGTAAGGCTAATCGGGACTGGACCTACAGTTTAAAGTGGAATCCGAACCACTACGTGCCTCCACCGGGTATTGAACCCGGGACCCCTTGGGGCGTTTCTAAAATTGAAATTGGTCGAAATCGGGAAATGTGTGTTTGGCGTTTTCATGAAGTTCTTAGTTATAAAAGTTCAATCAAGAGACATAAAAAAATGTCAGTATTGAATAAATGAACTTACAATTATGATGTGTCAGTGTCAGCACTTCGGCTATTTGCGCCGGCCACATTATACCATACCATTGCCATACCTAAAATCAACACGTGTTTCTGGCTATAAAGTGGAACACAGAACAATGAAGAAAAATAGGCAGAACAACACACAACCCCACATTGGATTCCGCAAAGAAATTACATTGCACAATTTTTACATCAATAATTCGACGTTTAGGTTTGGAGGAAATACTGAATGTAAATCGTATCCTCTGCTTACAACAATCTTAATTAATTTTTCGCGTCCCAGTTTGCTAATTATATCCAAATTTAGGAATAAAATAACATGTAACAATCAAAACAAGAGATTTATTTAATACATATTGGACTTTCATTTTTACATTAAGCAATATAATTACAGAAAAATGTACATGAATAACAATAATTATATTGTTTCCTTACCTTAGTTAAAGGTCTTTTCTACTGTTACGGCGGCCGATCCTAAGCTGGCAGGGGAAGTGGGGAACGGGGAAGCGACCAATCCAGCCCGATAAGAAACGCAGCAGCCAGTAGAACGAGGTTCACGTAGTACTTTTTCCCGCTGTGCCGTGTCTCTCACTGCTGTTCTCTGATTGGTCTGCGGGGTAATCTCCGCTACCCTTGCCAGAACTAGGACCGGCCGCCGTAAGAGTGGAAAAGACCTATAGCAGAGAACTAACTTTATTTGTTTCTGCTCATTACAAGATGCAGTACTGTGAAATATTATTTAATAATTTTTCATGACTCATGTGGCACATACAGTATAATATCTGATTTATGTTCTTCGTATGGATTCATTGTTTAGACTTCGAGTCCAGCCTAGACAGTTTATCCTTAATAGGAATATGTATTTCGCCACTTAACGCACCACTAGGCGTTTCGCTCAATGTTTGCACTAAACTACAGTACCCTATTGAGATAATAAATAATAATAACAACAATAATACTGCACCAGTTACGCCATTAATGTCACATCGATCATTTTTTAATGTATTTGAAAATATTACACTATTTAATTCTTAACAGACAATTTGCTTCACTTCGGAGCGTTCTTGTATATGCTTTCGCGTGAAATACAGAATTTTAAACAAAATCAATTACGAGATTTTTATAATGAAAATGATTATCAGAATCTCTCTTATGAGTTTCATTTTAATAACCCATTCAACACAACTTAACAACAGTACAAAACTAATGGGGCGATTCACGATATTTACATTCAACGTCGTATTTCAATTGTGCATATTTGAAAACAATAATCCCGCAACTAACTAACTAACTCTCTAGCCTTCTTAAACCCGAAGGTTCATGGCTGCAGCAACACAGGCCTTCCATCTGTCCCTATCTTGTGCAAGATCTATATACTCTTTTCCATCCCTACCCATTTCCCTTAGGTCCATCTCGACGTTGTCCCTCCATCTTCGTCTTGGCCTTCCTACTGGTCTCTTACCATCAGGTTTCCCAACAAGAATCCTGTAAACTCCTCTTTCCTCTCCCATTCGTACCACATGGCCTGCCCACCTAAGTCTTCTTGATTTAATTATTCTAATAATGTCTGGACATGAATACAAATTATGTACTTCTAAATTATGTAACCTTCTCCACTCACCTGTTTCCTCATCCCTTTTAGGTCCAAATATTTTCCTAAGAATCCCATTTTCAAATACTCTCAATTTATGTTCCTCTTTCAATGTAAGGGACCAAGTTTCACACCCATATAATACTACAGGCAAAATTACTGTTTTGTATATTTTAACTTTTAGTTTCTTAGATATTAAACGAGAAGACAAAAGTTTATGAAGAGAGAAGTAACATGCATTTCCTGAATTAAGCCTACTTTTTATTTCCTCTTTAATATAATTTTCATTTGTTAATATTACTCCTAAGTATTTGAATTTGGAAACTGTTTCAAACGAGTTGTTATCAATAATTAGATTTTGATTATTACCTAACACTTGGTTTTGTCCTGTAAGCATATATTTAGCAGTTTTGAAAAATATTTTAGCATTATTCTTAATTGTATTCACATCATCCCCCAGTAAGTCTACATCATCTGCATATGCTAACAACTGAGTCACACCATTTAATTTTAGTCCTTCTTTAGTTTCGTTTACCTTCCTAACAGCATATTCTAAGGCAAAATTAAAGAGCAATGGAGATAATGCATCTCCTTGTTTTAACCCATCATGAATTGTAAATTTGTCAGACATATTAATACCCACACGAATTTTACTTTCTGTTTCACTGGTGCATATTTTTATCATACTAACAAGCTTCTTAGGTATTCCAAACTCTACTAATATATTATATAATTTATCTCTTTTGACTGAATCATATGCTTTTTTGAAATCAACGAATAGCTGATGGACATTCTGATTATATTCCCACTTTTTTTCAAGTGTCTGTCTGATGTGAAAAATTTGATCTGTAGTTGATCTGTTGCGTTTAAATCCACATTGATAATCACCTATAATTTCATTAGCATATGGGGTTAGTCTTGTTAAAAGAATGTTAGATAATATTTTATATGTTGTTGAGAGTAGAGAAATTCCACGGTAATTATTGCAGTTCATTTTATCACCTTTTTTAAACACAGGAACAATTATGGATTCTTTCCACTGTTGAGGAATTTCTTCTTTATTCCGTATTAAACAAATTAATTTATGAATTTGACATATTAATGAATTTCCACCATATTTAATTAACTCAGCTGGTATTAAATCAATGCCAGGTGCTTTGTTATTCTTTAGCCTTTTAATAGCATCATTAACTTCAGTCAAGTTAGGTTCTAGAACTAAAGGTTCTGCTGTGTGGACTTCATTTACTTCTGATTTATCTCCTACATGGACATTTAAAAGGTAATTAAAGTAGTTCTTCCATCTATTTAGAATATCGCTTGGGTCAGCTAGAAAATCACCGTCTTTATCTTTTATCAAGTTTACTTTAGGTTGCCACCCCTTTCTAAACTCATTTACACCTTTATATAAATCTGATATTTTTATTTTTGCTGTTTGTTTCAATTTCGTTAATTTTGCTTTTCAAGCAATCTCTTTTTTTACTTCTAAACGTGCGGTTAACTTCTCGCTTTATTCTATTATAATTGTTTAGATTTTATCATCAGAGTTATTTAACCACCTAAGTCTAGCCTGATTTCTTATTTCTATTAGATTATGACATTCATTATCAAACCATGGCTTACTTTTTCTCGGTTTATGGTATCCTATACTTTCTTTAGCTGCTGATTCTATTGCATTACGTATGTGCTCCCAATTCTTATTTATGTCTGTTTCATTTATATTTTCATCATTATTTAAATCCTGCAAAACATCAAATCTATTTGACAGTTTAATTTGGTAATCTTTCTTAATTCTTTCATCAGTAAACTTTCCTGTATCAAATTTTAGAACTTTTAGATTTTGTTGTTTATGATTTATCACTGAGAGTCTTTCTCTTAATTTAGCAATTACTAAATAATGGTCACTGGCACAGTCAGCACCTCTATGTGTACGAACGTCAATTATACTAGTATGCCTTCTCTTATCAATGAGAATATGATCTATCTGATTATGAGTTTTACCATCTGGAGAAGACCAGGTATATTTATGGATATCTTTATGTTTAAAAGTGGTACTTTTCACAATTAAATTCTTTGAGGTTGCAAAAGTAATCAATCTTATACCATTATCATTACTTAATTCATGAAGACTTTCTTTACCAATCGTGGATTTAAATGTCTCTTCTTTGCCAATCTGTGCATTACAGTCACCTAACAGAATTTTCATATCATACTGAGAAAATTTATCAAAGACCTGTTCTAACTCTGTATAAAAATCATCTTTAGTATTATCATCTTTATCTTCCGTTGGTGCATGTATGTTTATTAAAATAATTTTACACCACCTACCCTGTAAAACTGCATATGATATCCTATCATTAATAAATTCTACTGTTTTAAGAGCCGAGATAATTCTATTATTTATGAAAAAGCCTGTTCCAAAATTATGATTTTCAGTACCACCATAGAAAAAAGTATAATTTTTAGTTTTACAATTCCCTTCTCCTGGCCACCTAACTTCCTGGACAGCTACTACATCTAATTTATACTTAACTATCTCATTAACTGTACACTGAAATGCCCCAGGCCGGTAAAGGCTCAGAACATTCCAGGTGCCTAATTTAATATCCTTATTCCTAACGTAGATCTTATCCTTAGTCCAGGGACCTCCCAAAGTAGTCCCCAACCGGAGATCCGAACGGGGGACTATTTTACCTCCGGAATATTTTACCTTGGGAACATCCATGGTCTTATATTGCTGATTCTTGACATGGCTTTTTACAGTGCAGAGTTGTCAGCTCTACGCTCTACGCCTAACCCCCAATATGAATGGAGGAACTACTACAGAAGACAAACACATTAGAGAGCACAACTACTACACAAGACATACACAAACACATCACAACTATAACACAATATAAACACAAACACACCACAACTACTACACAAGATAAACACAAACAAATTACTACTACGCAAAACATATTTAACATACTAAACAATTAAAATCATACAATAAGTGGGTGCGTATCAACGCAGTGCGGAAAACCTTAAGGAAGTTATGGCGAAAGTGCGGATATTTTTTGATTTTCCCCCGTAGTAGGCAGTTACATACTCGTAAAAGGGAATAAAATGTTAAGAATAAATTGAAAATAGTTATATCCAAGGTATTGGATATAATTGTACCTGTTTTTCCCGCAAAGTTTTCAAAATTTCAGTTTCCAACACTGTGAACATCAATGGAAAGCGAAACATATTCCTTTCATGTTGTAATGGATCGAGAAAAAAGACGATTTTTTTTTCTCTTCCTAAAATGAGCTCTCCGTACTTATTTCCACCCCAGTATTTACATGCTACTGATAAACAACAAGGATTAGGCAAACAAACTGCATCATTACTAAAAAAGGATGACATCCATGATCCATCCAATTGAACAAAAATCGATTTTTATATGTAATCTGTTGTCACAAATGAATGTTTTATTTACTTGCAAGCGAGATGAAAAGCGACAAATAAACATTTAGTTTCAGGGGAGATGAGATTCCTGTTACAAATGTTTCACATTTGGTATGTAAAGTATAGCTGAAATCTGAGAAAAAACATTTTCGAACACTAAAATTCAATTCTATAGTAAATTGTGTGCATGTTTTATAAAATAACAACATTATTTTAAAAGTGACGTATAACGTTTCTCCTGTTATTGAAATATAGCTTGAATTGTTGTAAGTGATGCAAGTATCACGGTACGTTAAGTTATTAGTATTACAAGAGTCAAATGAAAACTGTAAGGCAAACTGTACACAGCTCAAATTTACATGAGATATCAATTCCTCATGAATTAAGTAATGATAATGGTATCAGATTAATTACTTTTGCAACCTCAAAGAACATAAAAATATCCATAAATATACCTGGTCTTCTCCAGATGGTAAAACTCATAATCATATAGATCATATTCTCATTGACAAAAGAAGGCATACTAGTATAATTGACGTTCGTTCACATAGTGGTGCTGACTGTGACCATTATTTAGTAATTGATAAATTAAGAGAAAGACTCTGTGATAAATCATAAGCAACAAAATCTAAAAGTTCTAAAATTTAATATAGGAAAATTTGCTGATGATAGAATTAAGAAAGATTACCAAATTAAACTGTCCAATAGATTCAATACTTTGCAGGATTTAAATGATGATGAAAATATAAATGAAACAGACGTAAATAAGAATTGGGAGCACATACGCAATGCAATTGAATCAGCAGCTAAAGAAAGTATAGGATACCATAAACAAAGAAAAAGTAAGCCATGGTTTGATAATGAATGTCATAACCTATTAGAAATAAGAAATCAGGCTAGACTTAGGTGATTAAATAACTCTGATGATACAAATTTAAGCAATTATAATAGAATAAAGCGAGAAGTTAACGGCACATTTAGAAGTAGGAAAATATATTACTTGAAAAACTAAATTAACGAAATTGAAAAAAAGAGGCAAAAAACAAAAATATATGATTTATATAAAGGTGTAAATTAATTTAGAAAGGAGTGGCAACCTAGAGTAAACTTGATAAAAGATAAAAACGGTAATTTTTTGGCTGATCCAAGCGAAATTTTAAATAAAGGGTGTTCAAATTTGAATGTTACTTTTAATTGTACCTGTTTTTCTTTGTAGGAGAAGCAGCAAGAATTTGTGAGAGTTGGGAAGGAGGGACCTTGTCATGAAATGTCAGGATGTCATGAGTGAAGGAATGGTCAGATGATGGTGCAGAAAATTCACAGCAAGCAGCACCAATGTGCACGACAAACACCGTAGTGGCCGACCGTCTATGGTGACGCCCGAATTGTAGAAAGTGTGCATCTAGTAATGCTGTAGAACCGGCGGTTCACAATGTCCGAACTCTCATGTCATTTTCCACAGATCTCCCATTCCCTGCTGCACCAGATCGTCACCCAGCGACTGCAGTTTCGCATATTGTGTGCACGATGGATTCAGTTCTTGGCGGCAGAATTCTTTGACACAGGCATACAAAAGCTGGTGCCGCGTTACGACAAATGCCTCAACAAGGATGGTGCATATATTGAAAAGTAGGTTACTCCACAGTAATAAAATCATTGTTTTCTGATGTTCGTCTTTCATTTTACAGTCCATCGGAACTTACTTTCTGGATGCGCCTCGTATTTAGCTTCAAAACCCCGGAGTTCTTTTATAGACACCCTGTATATGTAGATCAGCAATAGATCTGTGTTAAAACGCAGCAAACGAGTGCAACCACACACATACAGAAATCTGCTAGATAAGAAAAAACAAATTAAGGATATCATTTGACTCCCTTGTATGTTACTTTCAGTTTGACTTGAAGGTTGCATATGATACACCATTGAGCAGTATGTAATATAGTTATTCCACTCTTATGGCTGCACTGTACACTCCAGAAACCTTAAACTGAGCAATAAGCCAAAAAAATGCCTACAAATTCAAAAGGACGTTTCCTGGTTTAAATAAGGCTACCAAACTATCCCGATTTAGTTGAAAAGTTATTTTAATCTCTGTTCCGACCTTTCTTTTGTCACTGCAGTGGAGTGTGGAATTCTTCCGATTAGTTTGGTAGCACACATTCATTTTCGTCACAAGAATCACTGGTAATTAGCAACGTTAACTGATTGAATTGGTTTATTTTACTTCGAATTTCTTCAACCTTTGGCTAATCATGAAGACAAGGATGAGTGATGATATGATGAAATTAATGAACGGACAATCACAAACAACGCCCAGGACCGGATTCGAACCCGGGACTCGTGGTCTCTAGGGCACTGTGCTAGGCCAATGTTGGGACACAACAATTTGTGTATTTACATGTCAGGTTTCACAACTTTAATGCAGCGCTTGATTTATTATCATGTTTTGTAAATGTCATATTATAATAGGAATTATACTGATCCCCATTGCCTTTCTGGAAGTAATACTCATGATCAATTTAAACCACTAAAATCACGATGCTCTGACCCCTGGATGTAAACAGCATTCTGTATGAAAATATAGAAGCCTAATCTTAGGAAACGGTACAGTCACGGACACTTCTGGGTTGTAACAATCCCCACTGAAACTGAATCGTTACAACCCAGTACTGTACGTGACTGTACAAGGGACAGTAATTGACGAGAACTTGGTAAACACAAGATTTGTCCAAATGTTTGTCCCTGTTCTTCTGTGATCATTAGAGCCTGGATTTGTATGTAATTACATATTCTATTCCTTTCTAACTACACAACTTCAGAAGGAAAATCTCAACGAATTATATAACTGGCATGATTTTGCATAAGTTTTATGTTACATATATTGCCACAATATTACATATTTTACCTAATTTGGTAATTTACTTTACATAAAACGAAATATTCCGGTACTTTTTTACTATCTTCATAATTTTTCCTATATTTTCGATCTCTGAAACAGGATAAAAATTTGTAATTCATGTTATGTCATATTTTCTAATCAATGAGATGCATAGTGCTTACAGTCGCCTAAAATTGACTGACAAGACGAGAGACAGGCTGAAGACCATTAAATAATAATAATAATAATAATAATATTACGGAAACTGGAGTTGCACGACTGAGAACATGGAAAAGTACCTGGTACACTCTGTAACAAAACGGCAAGTTCTGTATGCATTAATTCTTCTTGAATCTGCGCCCTACATTTACATACTCCACAATAATTTGCGGTGTGAAATGTAATTAAAGCTGACAAAATTAGTTTCTTAAACATGTACACGTTGCTGTGCTTTCTTGAGTTTATAAATTTGATACAACTTTTAATTTGAGCAACTCTTGTCATTAAAATTATGTTGATTATGTTCAAATAAAATAAACATCTAGCAGAATTCTTGAAATTGCTTGGATACTCAATTGTTATTAATGTTACATATTCTTCGATGCCACACATTTAGTAACACTGTTGAGCCTTGTTTCCATGTTAATATTACATAATTAGCTACATATCCTTTTGATAATCAGGGTGGCTACTCACCGGGAATTCCTTGAATTCCGGGAATTATGCGTCAATTATTGGCTCCGGGAATTATGCGTGAATTCTACTTGATTTTTTTTCCGTAGACGTGAAAAATTACAACTTGTATTAATCCAAATCCTATTCACATTTTATGCAAATAAAAATTATTTTCGTAAAATGTTCTTGCTCGCTTCGCTCGCAATTCCTGATTTTCTTAGACTTATAAAGTTTATAACAATAGCTAGGGGGCAGCGGGAGTCGGCCCTGGGCGCCGAACTAGCTAAATGAAAAAAAAGTTGTAAAATTTTATGATTGATTTGTGATTTTAAGTCCATTTTAGGCACAAAAAAAATAATCGGGACTGGATTTACAGTTTGAAGTGGGATCCGAACTACTGTGCCATGTGCCTCCACCGGGTATCGAACCCGGGACCCCTTGATCACAAGGCGACGATGTTACCACTACACCATCCGGGGGGCACAAAAGTTGTAAAAGGGAGAATGCATTGGCGTCCCGTGAAATTATTTGCGCCCTATTAAATCAATATTGATTACAGCCTGCAAAAAATTAGATCCAAAAAAATTCTTCCTCGTTTCGCTCGCGTTCTTTCACCGTAATGCACTGTGTTGTAAATTTTCAGACAGAGAAATAACACTTGTCTTAATTGATTTTGTTTTAAATGCACGAATAATTCGTTTGAGGAAAGGGAGCGTGCACATTTTAGACAATTTATGTATTTTTTGTTGTTGGTTTATTGTGAGATAGATGAATTGGTAGTGTGAAGTATTTAAATAATATATGTTGTATATAATATGTATTAAAGTAACTTTGCATATGTACACAATTTAGTGTCCACGTCGCTCCATGTTGCATATATGTGAAACATACATATATCGTGCATGAAAGTTATACATGTTAATGTAAAAAAGAATTATATTTGGAATGTATTTTTTCTGTCTCAAAAATAGTTTGCGAGCTTGTTTTCCTTCATGAAATTGAACGTGTTGAAAAAATAATTCAAATCGTTTGTTCGAACACAAATGCTTTAGCACCAACTTCTAACCCCTTTTTGCATAATTCACGAGGATAATAACGTCTTTGATACTACTACTACCACTACTACTATTTATAATAATAATAATAATGTTGGTCCCAGATTGGGCATGCATGTTTGTGGCTGTCCATTCATCAATTTCATCATATCACTCATCCCCATCTTCGCAAATTAGCCAAACGTGGCACAAGAAGCGAAGTAAAATAAAACAAATCAATAATAATAATTATAATTAAAATATTACTAACACTATTATTATTAGTACGTTTATCCTGGCACTTTCTCCCCGCCCGCCCAGACAAAAATTTGTGGTTGCGCCTCTGATTGTAAACAGAAACTCAGCACCTTAAATTAAATATTTTAATTATATTACGTATACCGTTTAATTGAATTATAATTTTTGGATTTCGGAATCACATAGACCCTTTATATTATTAAGATATTTGTGTGTGGATGTTGAGAGGCGGTAATACGTAAGGTTGAAATAGAGAATACATCTGCTGGAATCTTTGGAAAGTTCGTCCTGAAAACCGAGAATTATACTTGAATTTTATCATGGTCCTAGAGTAGCCACCCTGATAATACATATTTAGGTACATATTTTATCAATTATTTTTACATATTTATGTACATATTTTGTACTTTGATATTACATAGAATACCTGGTAAAGTGATCATCAACGTACATGCATAGAGGAATTTCAGTTCTAAATCTCACAGTAAGCGCTTGTTTTTTCTCGACCGTGCAGATCCATTTGCAAAAGTCCTAATTAGTAATAAAGGAATCTGCGTCTTCACATCAAAGAAACTAACCCGAAGCTTCCTTTAGACTTTTATATATAGATTCAATTTCTGAATACGGAAGTAAAAGTAAAGATTAATTTCCGCTGCGCAAATTTCTTCGTCGAAACTTTTCGGGGCAGTTTCCCTGAACCTGACTAATCCAGATTTTCATTTCGGAGACACACACTCAACTTCCCAAATCGCAAGATTACTTTTCTTCATGGTTGAAGCTACTTTTCCACTGCGCCAGTTCTAGACTGCAACTGGAAAAAAGTGACTTAACTGTTAAGTTATCAGAGCGTACTAATGGACATATTGCATGAGTTTCATGTCTTAAAAGCCTTAGAAATAGAAAATTATAAAGAGAAAGTTGGTGGAGTGCCCTATAAACAAAAACGCAAATGACAGCGTAATCTAATGCTCTTAAGAGGTGGTATCAAAAATTTTCTGGACTGGTGCTACCATCTGGTCAAAAACCAATATTCGGCCTATCGAAGTAGTAGAGTGGGTTGTGTAAGTATTACCAAGCAAATTGTCCATCCCTTTGTTTTGCACAATGAGAGCTTCAAGAATTAAAATCAAACACCAAACAAGTTGATAACAATGTTGATATCAACATGTACACCAGCATACACAAAAATACATTCCATAAACACACGTAGGATGCAAGAGAAAAGTTAATAAAAATAGTCATGGACAATTTGCCGAGCAATACTTGTGCAGCCCACTATACAAACCTACTCCTACGCTTCTGTTGTTTCAAAAATGCATCCTGGAAGTCGTATTATGTGAGGGTGTTCACCACTGACTCCGTCTCTGCATTTATCATCTCAATCGTATCAAACCGGCGACCTTTTAGCTTGATATTCAGTCGGGGTAACAAACGTCACAGGGTGTCAAGTCAGGCGAGTAGGGTGGATGGGGCGACAATCCAGAAAATCTCTGGAGAACAAGGAAGTGTGAGACAATGCGTTGTCGTGATGGAAAAGGCAGTTCTTTTGTCATCCAAGTTCGGGTCGACGTCTTCGCACACTTTGACGCAGCCGCCGCAAAACACCACAGTATACTAGGTAGAATTGACTGGCCTGCTGGGACGAATACTTTGTGTACAATCCTCTTGCTGCCACAGAAAATGTTGAGCATACCCTTGACTTCACTCTTCACCTGTTTCGCTTCTTTGAGTCTTGGTGAGTTTGCAATTCTCCATTCGGAAGATTGTTGCTTTCAGTTTTTGATCTCTTTCAAAGCACGTTTACCCCCTTTGTATATGGAAGTCTCGGTCTTTAATCCCCCAATCCCCCCCCCCTTTAAATCCAGGTCTGCATTTTCCTTAAAACTCATGAAATATTGCACGCTTGTAACTATTATTACAATAAAACAATGCCAATTGACTCGTAGAGCACAATTAGGTAAATCGTGTTATCAAAAATTATGCCTAAGTGCTCGACTTTCGATCTCGCCACCAAAGTTTCCTGGTTCGAGTCCCGGCTTTAGCATGGGTGTGTCTTCATCAACTTCAACTATCACTCATCCTCATCGTTGCGAGTAGCTAAAGGTGGCAGATAGGCGACGTGTAACAAAAATACAGCCACAAAATTATATCGCACCTACGATCTCGAATTTGGTTGTAGATGCTGCTATATCCACAAAACTAATTTTGAATGAACAGAGATTGCACATCACCATTTAATGCTTTGTTGATTTAACTGGTATTTCTTATTATGTAATTCGAATATTTGGTTCTCCAAAACGAAAGACACATTAAAAACAGATATTCCATCAATTAGCTAATAAATATCAATATCCAAAAGCAACTAATCTCTAACGTCAATAACACATTTCCAGAACATACGGTGATTTACAATTATGATTTATGCACAAAGAAACTTAAAGCCAATGTCCAGCTCCTAACATAAACGACTGTTTAAAGAGTATTACGAAAATTATATCCAATTCAAGCTACTGTTCTCATGGAATTAAAACAAATTTGTTGCAAGCATCGTCGTGTTTGGATTAACTTGTCGGAACATGGATGAAACAAGTTTTTCTTTTTTAAATGATGTGTTTAAATCCCCTGTCAACTCCAAACATTTGGAATCTGCTTTGCGATTAACTAGTGAATCGAAAACAATTGTAAACATGATTGATTTCACCCCATGGGGAAATGTTAAAAAAAAATCTCATGTAAACATACGATTGCACGTGTGCAGGTATATATTTTCGCATTTTTTGTTTCAATTTGCTGATATTGTTTTTTAAACGCTTCGTATTTTCTTATTTCTCCATATCGAGTTATTATGTTAACAATAACGACTATGATAAAACGAAAGACGAAACAAAATGAAACTGCAATTCCTTGTCCAATTTCCAACCCACGGCTTATACGGCGATACCAAGATCTGAAATTGCTCGTCACTTCTTAAAATTGCGTTTCAATGGTAGTTAAAAAAAAACAATTGTTACTAAACGTAAGGCCATGAAATTAGGCGGGTGGCAGAAGTTCGCGGTGTTGCCACGTCGGAGCACACCCCGTGTTTTCGGAGTTTAAGAGAATGAAAGATCTCGTTGTAGAGTTGGTCTTTGTAATCCACGTGATACAAACGACAGCATTGCTCGAAAGGTAAGGGATGACACGAAAGTGCCCCGGAGAGAGGTCGGTCTGACGCTCGAACTAGGCAACGCAGCCCGGTTGAGGTTGCCACACAGTGCGCGGGAATCAGCGACTTTTGTCCCACTCTCGTTTTTCTTTTCCCATATGGACATCTGAATCGCCAACAAATACGAAAGAGCAGATCCCTTTACTACAATATGTAGAAATGTATCCGATATCACGTTTCCTTATTAAGATAAAAGCTGGGGATGCTGAAGGAGGTGCGCAAAGCAGCCCCCTCCTTCGGCGCCGCCTATGGTAACAGAGCTTTGGAATATACACTTGACGCGGTATTCGTACCATCTGCCATCTCTTATCGCAACATATGCTTCCACTGAAAACTCAAGTATGATTGCGACTCCTACACAACCGAAGTGATATCAAAAGGTGATCAGTAAATGTGAGATTATTTTCGGAACATCTCAGAAACAATCTTGCGTGCAACTCTCCTACGAGTGTATCGCGTGCAAAGTCCTACCATGGCTAGGTTGTAGGTGGCGACACTGGAGAATATGATCAGCTGAATCGCTGCGTGACTGATATAGTCTGTGGTGTTTGACCACCACGGATTATTCTGCTTTTCAACCGTGGCATTGTTTCGGCACGTTCATTAAAATTATTCCAGTGCTATAGACAGGAATACAGGGTGTATAATAAGTGAAAGGACACGATAATAGAAGCAAAAAAGTCTCAGTAAACATGGGTCCGCAACCGAGCCGTTTTCGAAATAATTGCGAATGTGTGGTTACAAGTCGCCACTGACTTCATTGTTTATAAACGTCGTCCTAGTTGGTAAAATGCTAATAATACAGTAAGAAAAGTCATTGGAGATCTCATTGCTTTTATTGAACATTCTACTTACTTCAACAAACGTTAGTATGTTACAATTAATGTACACTCGTACCTGTTAAAGGAGGTGTTCAAAGTGTCATCCTTGCATGTGGATGCAATAGGGTACGCGATTCCGGATCGAGTTTCGAATTCTTTCGAACATCCTTGGTTCATTTCAGAATTGATCACAAGCATGTACAATTCTCTGTACTGATTGTATACATCCTGTTTGATTACAACGCCACCTCTCGGAAATGTTCTGTTTTGTAAACAAAGAGCAAACCTCGGAACGCGCAAGGAGTAAAGCACTCTGTGTTTACAAAAGGCAATCAGTGACGGCTTCTAAACACATATTCGCACACATTATTAGGATTTTACCAACTAGGACGACGTTTACAAACAAGTCAATGGCGGCTTGCAACCACACATTCGCAATTATCTCGAAAACGGCTCGTTTGCGGACCCATGTTTAATGAGACTTTTTTGCTTCTATTATTGTGTACTTTCAACTGTGTCAGTTTCCGCTATTACTTATGATACACCCTGTATAATTACTGTATTATTTCTGTCCACTGGCACTCTATTATACAGTGTGATCCGTAACAGAAATATGGGTGGGGAAACACGAATCAAATATCGTAATATGGGAAAGGAGGAAAACATATTAACAGTATACTGTACAGGGTATGTGCGATTCCAATGTATACAAAAATTCTAATTCAATTTAATTAAGCGGTATATCTACACGATTTAAAATATTTAATTTAAGGTGCGCAGTTTACGTTCGCCATTTCACATACTCATACTCTTACGAAAAATTGATAATTGAATTTAATTCAATTCTTGTTTTAAGTCCACTTTATGCACAGATAGGCTAATCAGGACTGGGCCTAGTTTAATGTGTGATGTGAACTACTGTGCAATGTGCCTCCACCGCATGTCGAACCCGGGACCACTTGATGGCGTTACCATCAGGGAGACCACTAAAAAAATAGTTAATTGTATAGGAATTTCAAACTCAAATTTACTAATCATCTTCAAGATATCTTGCTATCATACCCGCGCAGCTTTCCCTTCTTCCGTTCAGCTCGGGCCATAATGAGCATTGGTCCACTCTTCCCCTCCCCTCCACGCGGGAGTACGGTGCACAGAGTCGGGAGTCTGCGCAGTTTTTTGCTTGTGGTTCCATTATAATAATGAGTACGGATTGAGAGAATTCGGTTTTATTTTCCATGCAGCTTTCTTTTGTTTCCTCGATAAAAGAAAAGCTTGACAGTCAAAAACTTGCCTCAGGCCATTTATAAATTCAATGGGATTTAGATTAATAGAAGTTGCAAATTTTCACGTTTGCGGAGAAAACTTCACACAGAATTAAAGCATAATTCCAGGAGCTAATAATTCTCGCATAATTCCCGGAATTCAACGAATTCCCGGTGAGTAGCCACCATGTGTTACAAACATGGCGACTATCTTGAAGTCTGCCATCTTGGAGCCAACTTTATTTTAGAAAATGAAAAAATTGTAATTTGATGTGACATATTAAAATGGGCTAGAATTTCACGAGAAACACGTTGATATGCATAATTTTAACATGACGTTAACCCTTATTCTGCTGAAGTCATGCTGTTTTTAGTAGCCCATAGGAGTGCTGTTTAAAACAAATATGGTTACGGAAACAGGAATGAAACAACTTGATGTAAGAAAGGGGGAGAACTTGTTAGGGTATATTACCAATACGGCGGTCATGTTGAAATCCGCCATCTTGGAGTTAACTTCATTTCCTTAAATGGAAAGATGGTCGTGTGACATAACAAAATGGGCTACAATTTCATGAGAAACACGATGATGTGATTCATTCCAACGTAGCTTTAACCTTACCATGAAGCTATCTAAACCCCAAATATTTTTCATTTCAGTTTGCTTGATGGGGAACGATGTTAACCGAAGAATAACTGATGATCGATCTTATTGTGTAGTGTTATTGTAAAATACCTCAACAAACATCACTCAGATTAGAAAGTTGATTAAGAAATTTCGATAAATGGGCACTGTTAACATGAGGATCTATCAGACCACCTGTAACGATAAATATTTAGGGTAAATGATTGAAGTTACATTCAAACTAACCACATCAACGTGTTTCTCGTGAAATTCTAGCCCATTTTGATATATTACACGAACAACCTTTCCATTTAAGAAAATGAAGTTAACTCCAAGATGGCGGATTTCAAGATGGCCACCATATTGGTATTATAACATCCTAAAAACCCTTTCCCCTTTCTTCCTCTACACGCCAATGACTATATTTTTATTTTCCAAATAGGAATTTGTTGTATGGTGATGAACATTTCGAACAATGCTTTGTTCACACAGATTAGACTCTTCTTTTATGTACGTTAGGATCTTGAATTGTTCGTTCATCCGGGTCCATATTTAGCATTCAATCGATCATGGCATTCAGCGCCATCTGTTGATGCAATATTTTTTGCCTTCCAGCGCATGCGCATCAGAATTACATTCACAGATGTAAACGTCATAAGAAAACTATAACTGTAATAAATAAATGAGAGAATGAGTACGTTTGGAGGCGAAACATAGTGATTCCTTGAATTCAGAATTTAGTTCCAAGCTCAGGTATAGCCCGTTAATAACATAACAAAGCGTCAAATTGCTGAAATTCGACCTCACTCGCATTGAACGATAGTCTAATGAGAGTTCCGCCATGGGATCGTGTTTCAAATTGCGCAAAATTGACTCTACGTCGTGCGGTTTGTAACGATCAAACCACGAGGACACTGCGCGGGATCCAGGGACCATGGGATGGTCCAGGCTGCTGTCATGCTTCAGTGTCCTGGGAGACGTAGGATGCTGCTTTTTTTAGCTGCGGTCGACAGGTGACCATGAAATAATTGCTGCCACCAATGATTAATAGCACGGGGGAAACCTTTGCAAGGAAAGGTCAGTTACATCATTGTTCTCTCTGTATGTGATTGATTGCAAGGTACATCGCTCGCAGTTGTTGTTCTTGCTTTGTAGAACAGGTATGAGAGCATCGCCCGTACAGTACAGGGTGTGTCTAAAAATGCTCGTCCAGTTTAAGATATGACCGATTCGAACAGCGAGCTACACTTGTGCCCATGGCGTACTGGAAGAGGTCCTAGCACATCAGGGTTGCCAGTAGGAGAACTTACATGCGACAAGCAATACTTGTTACTTGGAAAGAACCTACAGAAAGAAATGCAACCTTCCGTACCGAAGTGCGTATGTCACTTGCGTGCCACTCGGACCGGGCCGATTTCTCGTGTCGCCTGTCTGCTGATCACGATTGCTCAGTGTTGCCTTCTTACAGAGTGGAGGGGGGCCGTGTCGTTTCTTTATAACCAATCGGTCTCTACTTTTGAAATGAGCTTCGTATTATTTCTGTTCTTGATACTATATACAAAGGCTGTCGCAGAGAAGGTGAGACTAATTCCTGTATAGGAAAACAACGACCTCCATTGGCTAGCAAATGTACTAGGGTGAAAATTTCTTTCATTAGCTGCCGATTGAGACCAAAATGAGGTCAAAGAGTCGTGACTGCGTAGCAGTTAAAAGACAAGAATGTACATGGACCCCTCCAAGAATCATTAAAATGAAACAAAAAAAAAAATTACAAACCACAAAATTGTTATTCAGAATCAGCCATATCGAGTAGACGTACATCATTTTCAAAATAGGCACCATTGACAGCTAAGCAAGCGTCCATACGCTCCTGCCACTTTGTGAATGTCTTTGAAAATTCGTCGTCAGGTAGCGAACTGAAGAAAACTTGCGCTGCGGTGATCACTTCTTTGTTCGTCATGAAATGACAACCACGTAAAGCGGCCTTTAAAAGTTGAAATATCCAAAAGTCGCAGGGTGCAAGGTCCGGGCTGTATGCTGGAATATTTATATTTTTCTCTTCGTCACGTAATCCTGAAAAGCCCGCGCGTTATGCGGGCGTGCGTTATCGTGGTGCAATATGAAGGAGTTCTTCAAATGTGACCTCTTTTTTGCTACGTGCTGGCGCAGAGTCTCAATGACTCCTTGGTAATACTGTGGCTCTACTCAGTCTGTCTTGATTGGCATATGCCTGTTGGAACATTGCATATGTTTCCGCAGCACTTTTCTCTAAACGCCAACAAAATGTTATGGCATGTCGCTGTTCAGCTTAAATACTCATCGCGAAAAGCAATGTTATACACAAAAACCTGGAGGGGTAAACGAAACACGTTTCACGTAAATCACCACAGCTGCTCACTAACGTGGTTTCGCAACATGTGACAACTTGCTACGGAAACAGAATGCGTCATCCTACACAACGCGACTAGTGCCGAAACCATAGGCAGTGCTGCTAAGCCAGGGAAAAATCTGTCTCACCTTCTCTGCGACAGCCTTTGTATTAGTGAAATATACAGTCAAAGAGAGCTATATATGTTAACTTCCATTCAACGCTTGTATCCTTGATCCATCCTTGATCTCAGAATAAATTTGTTGTTGAGTTGTTGTTTTAAGTCCACAGATAGGCTAATCGGGACTAGACTTACAATTCAAAGTGGGATCCGAACCATTATGTACCTCCACCTGATATCGAACTCGGGATCGCTTCATTACAACTAACTAGTTACATCCAACCAGTGGTATTCTCTGCGAGTGTCCTCTTCATCAACTTCATGTAATCTTCACGCCTCTTCATCGTCGCGATTATCAAAAAGTGGCCGACAATCGACATGAAAATAATAAAAATGCAAATACCAGTCTATGAATACAGTGTCCTAAAATAGTGTTTACACTCCTTGAATGTTAATAACAGAGAAAATATTAAATATAACTTGATGGACTTGTTGTATTTGAAGCTGCAATATCTACATTGAGAGTGTCTGTGAGCGTGTATAGGCATTGTGTTGTTTTTAGTTCCATCAAAGCCCACCAGGCGATAGGCATGCGGGCACCCAAAGTGACAGGGTGAGCCATTTTCATTTTGAGCAATGTAATAAGTGTCAAATAACCACCCAGATCTCTCAATTTAACACCGTTAGATTTCTACCTGTGGGGAAACTGAAGAACGATGTGTACCCCACAAAGCCATGGTAACTGGATGACATGAAACATGCGATTGACACTACTTGTGCTTCCCTTCCTGCGGAAACCATCTGCTGTTTGTTGATTTGTCGATCTGTTCTACACCATTGCTGCCAATGAACATCTATAATTTTAAGATATGTGACACGCAAAAAAGTCCATACTTGCTGTTATTAGTGTTCCCATTATTAACGCTCAAAGAATGTTAACACTATTTTTGGACACTCTGTACATACGATCAAGAAAACAGAGGATATCACTAATGTAAAGGTAGCATATGAATTGTGCTTAAGCACTTCGCATCCGTCGATAATGTCGCTCTACAAGAACAAACTTCGGCCAGGGACGTAATTCAGTGTAACACACGCGTTCGTGGAGATCGCTAACTTTCGGGGATGTGATTTAGAGGGTCGTAATTCAAACACCTCTGATTGGTTCGGCGGGAGCCTTTAAAGGAAAGAGCGACCAAAAACGACCAAAGAGGAAAGGCTCAAAAGTTGACCAATTTGTTATCCCGGATGATGGTTGGCGTTTTTCGAACGTGTGAAGAGACTCGAAAAACAAGTCCAGAGCCCCCCCTCCCCTCTTTATTTACGTCTCCGCAAACAAGTTTCTTGGACGATGCAATAATTTTTCGTCGACGGAGAAAAATACCTTACCCCTTGCATTTCTCGGCATCATAAGAAGATGAAACGGTTCCGCTGGTCGCTATATGTGGATGGAAGACATTGGCTCCGTGTCTCGAGAATACATTTCTGGTAAATAACATTGTTTCGTACAGCAGTAATATAACAGAAACAGTATTATTAAATAAGTCTTGCCCCCGTTCACACGTCGCGCACTAAGTTTTTATTTGTCACCTACAGATTATAGTACGCCACTGGCTAAAGGACCTGCGCAGAACTGCGTCCTGTGCATCGTACTCGCGCATGGAGGGGAGGTGTACGGTGGTGCATGCTTCCTTATGACCCGAGCTGAACGGATGGAGGGGAAGATGCGCGAAGGCTTTCGATCGAAGGTTCTTTTGTTTGAGGTAGCAAGGCCGCGCAAAACGGTACAGAAGAGGAGAAAGTTTGAGTGGGCGGAACAAAGCAGTGCGCGCTGCTGCAATTTGCTGGTAGAAAATTAGTAAAATACAATAGAATTACAGAGAATAGTTCAGGATTTATTAGTAACATGATTTCGGTTTATGGGTTATAAACAAGAATTAAAATTAGAAATTAAAACTGCACAACACAAGCCCTACAGAGTATTATACTCGTTGTGAGTCTAGACGCCAGGGCCTTGTTAACCTGCGACAATGCAGTCCAGGATGTACTACGTGGATGTGTGGTTTACACTTGAGTGTTTTCTGGAAATGACACTACTTACGCCCTAGATTATTTTGCAAACAAACAGGAAGCAGTGACTTGTGTTTCTTGCTTCACCAGGTGTATTCTCCCAAAATTCTACATCGCTCGCAACGAATCCAAAGATCTCTGGTACGAACCTTGGTCAAAGCACTGTGTTTCTTCAAACGTCCATTTCGTCTGTTCATCCTCGTCGTGGTGATTAACCCACGAGGTAGAAAATAACCGAAATAGATGCAAGAGAGACCATTTCTTAAACTGTTTCCTCTTTCCATCTTTCGTATTACAGTAGTGTTGTAAAAATACATCGCAAAGTGTGCGACGATGATGTTTATACACCCTGATGCTCTTCCAGGTTTTTGAGATTTTTTTACGAAATTCCCTGACTTTTCCAGTTCACTGGCAACCCTGATAATACTTTCACCAATTACTCTCTCTGTTAATACCAAATTTCATCGAGCATTTCTGAGAAGCAATGCCAGTGTATCTAATTACAAGGATCGGTACAGTTTCCAGATCGATTTGACTTGTAATTCCCCTGCGCCGCCTTCCTTGCAATTTGTGGCGTCCTGGAGAAGCACGTACTCCGTTAATTTACACCCAGCCTCTGGAGGATGATTCTGACGAATACATTCTCTCCTCTTGCTAAAAAAAAAAGGGGGGGTGGAAGGGAGGCGTTTGAAATGCAAAGGGCCCCGCCACTTCCATTAGAGGCTTGGGGGACGAAGTTGGTCTTCGTCAGGCGCGAAGACCTATGGACATGGGGGAAAAAGTTTCTCCAAAAGGAGGGAATTCGTGAACGGCGTACTAAGCTCCCCCGCAAAGGGACGTTCGCATTCTCTACCCAGAGGGATGGTCGTTTCGTTTAGGCTCTGTATCACACCACGGCAAAGAACTGTTCATTTGGCAGAATTACTTAATATACGAGGAAACGAACGGACTACGAGATATGGCACAGTTTATGCCTGGAGCGTCTGTTAGTGTGGCCAGTAAGAACTCCTGAGTTAAACCCAATTAATCACCGTATCAGATACATACTTTACTAGCTATAAACATTGTCCCTTACCGTGGCTACTTTTACTACTCAATATAATTGCTGCACTAATAGTGCATATGGAATCCCATGTAGGCAAATGGTCAGCGCTGTGCCTCTGGTGCGAATGGTCCCGGGATCGATTCCCGGTAAGTGTCCACAAAATGTTCGGTGTTGACCCAGCGTCGTGAGGAAAACTGGGGATCTACTGGAAAAGAATTAGGGGACTCCGGTCTCGAAAGCCAGAAAACAGCGGTGATGGGACCCGAAGAGCTGACCACGGGTCATCCAATGAAAAAGCAGCTTGGCAGGCCCTGGACCTCAGAGGATTGTTTGCGCCATGAAGTTTACTTTAGTTTAATAGTGAATAAGGAATTCTAACATATTAGTAAATCTGGAGATGTCTGGAGAAGAGTCAAAAAAATTAGGTGGGGGAGGGAATGAGTTGAGAATGACATGGGATTGTACTAGCGCGTAAGGCTTGATTCACATCTACGCTCAAGCAACACTCAGGTCACAGTCCCCTAACGCTCCGCTCACGATCACGGGGTATCCACACTAGCGATCAAGCTTCTCTCCCGTCAAGGTACGATCAAAGTCAGTCTGGTGTTGGTTTCTTCACAGAGTACGCCGACTTTTCTGTATAAAATGCCTGCCGATTGTGCTAAGTACAATGTTTAAGATATTTTCAACCACGGACTTGTCTGTTACAGCCCTGGCGTGAATTAGAAGAAAATAA
Organism: Lepisma saccharinum; assembly: GCF_977018435.1. Lineage (NCBI taxonomy): Eukaryota > Metazoa > Arthropoda > Insecta > Zygentoma > Lepismatidae > Lepisma > Lepisma saccharinum. The sequence goes on along the minus strand of NC_139239.1, from coordinate 69,064,756 downwards.
AGAAGAAAGACTTGCGAAAACGGGGAATGATTGATATGGTTGATTTACTTCGCTTTTCTGCCAGTTTTGACTAATTGCGAGCACGAGGGTACGTTGTGATATGACGAAATGGAGGAAGGGACATCACAAAGAACATCCAAGCCCAGGGCGGGATTCGAATTCGGAGCACCTGACGTCGTAGTGCGTTGTGCTAACCACTCGGCCACGGATTGATTTAGTTTATTTTACTTCGCTTTTTGTTCCGCTTTTGGCTAATTTGCGAAGAAGAGAATGACTGATGATATCATGAAATTGATGAATGGACACTCACACTCTCTCATGCAGAGGCCGTGATTCGAACCTGAGACAACTCGGCCGCGGAGGTCGGCTATTAAAATATAATGCTGTTTATTGATTTGAAATCGGCAAACGTTAATTTGCAACTACTCGTACAATGTGCAAAACTGTAAATGTCAACAGTGGTAAACACTACTTTGTCGGTCTAGGTTTGGCACGAACATTTTCGGCCTCGGATTCATATCGACAATGTTGACCAATTCTTTTATCAGAAAGTTTCAGACACAACACGTGACAGATAAACATCAGGTTTCAAGGACCCGGTTGTTACGCACATCGTGTGAAAAGTCGTCTTCCTCGACTAAAATATAGGAATAATTTTCTTTAGCATTCCGTAAACTAAGAACAAGTTCCTCTAGATATCAAGAATTATGTTTTCCCTTGACAGAGGGTTGACCAACACCTCCTTTCCCTTTGCACACACACACACACACACACAACCGACAATTTTGTTGTCCCGAAAAATATGACCGTCAAAAGGTTAACTTTTTGATTCAAGGATTTTAATTCAAGCAAAACAGGTCAACTACAACTAGTGCTCATGGATCATATTTGTGGTTAGTTCCATCTTGAATTTCTTTCATTGGCTATAATTGTAATTTGGTTGTTTTGGTCAGTTTTGTTTCTTAAATTTATTTTACTCGGGTTCATGAAATCGCATATTTTGACCAATGTTTTACAAACAGAATTGAGAGGAAAATATTTTGGGATTTTCTTGCGCAATGTCCCCATCAATCAATTTTATCTATACTCGCCCTTCAATGGGTTTTTGACTTCTGCCCGCTCATCTTCTACGCACAAAACTGGGTTATGTATCCTTTGCAACGGGGCTGAAGACTGCTACTGAACCGTGGGTGATAGAAGTTAAGAAAAAGATAAAAGATTTTAGAAGATATACTGTGAACAAGTCTAGTTGGAGAGAGATTGTCTTTTGTCTTTGTTGAATGTCTTTCATGTAGTTTTTATAACATGAAGTTATAAGTTAAATAAATGTTGTTTTGTTGGTTAACGTTTTGCCTAATTAAAGATCATTACAGTGGGTTGAGCGATACAGATGTTCACATCAACGATCAAGCTTCGGCAAGTCAAGCTCCGCCCCCTCACGCTCCGGTCAAATATTCTTTCCACCCGATTGTAACCGGACCCAGAGCTGAGCGCGATCGGAACGAACTTTGACCGGAGCGTCAGGTGTGAATGCTTCTATTTAAAAATCATTCAACAACATTTGACCGCACCGTGAGGGGAGGGTGACCTGAGCGTTACTTGAGCGTAGATGTGAATCAAGCTTAAGACTCGGCGACATGCAAATGGGCGATTTTTTTCAAATTTTCCTTCATTCGAAAAACCTCTTGGATATTTCAAAATATGAAAAAATTACATACGCTTAGGATTCCTTCTAGAGCATTGACGTGATTTTCGTGTAGTTTTATTTCACTGTTGTCTAGATATTACCAATAGTTTCGTGATTACGTAAGACTATCAAACTAGATAATATCTAGCTAGACAATAGTGAAAGAAAACTACACGAAAATTTACGTCAATGCTCTAGAAGGAATTCTAAGCGTATGTAATTTTTCATATTTTGAAATATCCAAGAGGTTTTTCGAATGAAGGAAAATTTGAAAAAAACCGCCCATTTGCATGCCAAAGGTCCAGCCGAACCTTAAGGGTAACCAACCATCCACTCTACCCCTATGTCCTACCATAAGCCCATTCTGGATTTTTAAAGGCGGGGTTCAGCTAGTGCATAAAAGTTTTCAATGTTGGGAATAATTGTAGTGGCCTATTTAAAGCAGGGTGGATAAAAATCATGATTTTTATTTTGATGATTTTTTTATATTTAAACGGATTTTTTAAATCCATTCTTTGATTTTTTTTAAAAAACACGCTTAAAATTGCTTGTAGGTTTTTCGCACCATACATACAGATATGTGTTTCCTTATATAGAAAGGCCTTTTCTGGTAAACGGCCCTGTAAAATATTTGAACAGTTTGATTAAAACAAATAAAAAATTATGTGTAAATACACATTTACCTTATTCTGATACTGTAAAGATGGACCTACTATGAAAATGTTTGTTGAGTGTGTTTATAAATTTCAGTAACTTCTCTTCCAGTGAAAATAAGGCACTCTTGGTGTACTATATAATTGAAACTTAAAATATTTTTTAGTCTTTGTAGCTGAATTTTGGTGATTTTTCTAATGGTAGTTTGCAAAATATCAGCTGCCAAGTTCATTTGCAGTTTAATGATAATGAGACTATTTACGGTTTAATATGATTAGTATTTTGCGTATTATTATTCTACAGTAAATGTGTTCTTCTTAAAGGTTCGCATAACCACTTTTTGTATGTGCAAAATAATATAATACAGTTACAGTTCTGTCAAGTGTAGAGAGACTGGCCGTATGAGTTTGTGTGTTGTGTTTATCTTGGTGTAAGCTCGAAATGTTCTGGGAAACCGGGAGGAAACGTCGCAGATAAAATAAAAACCACTAAAGCAGGGTGGCTACTCTAGGATTATGATAAAATTCAAGTATAATTCTCAGTTTTCAAGGCGAACTTTCCAAAAATTCAAGGCCACAAACACATATTTAAAATATATAATTTAAGGTGCAGAGTTTACATTTTGCCATTTCACATACTCAGTTTCGAAATACATGTACATCTACAAACACAAGTCACAAACGTTACAGGATAAACTAATTTACAAAAAAAATATTAATTGTATAAGAATTTCAAACTCAATTACCTAATGAATTTCAAGATATCTTAGTTTGCAATAATTTTCAATCAGTTAGATAGATTGTTCTGCAAAGGACACTAACAAGGTGAAATTTTTCACGTCTACGGAGCAGAATTCACGCATAATTCCCAGAATTCAAGGAATTCCCGGTAGGTAGTCAACCTGTCAAAATAACTATTATATTATTTTGCATACACCAAATATTTGCTATTTTTGCCTACAAAAATTATTGAATTTTAAATCAAGATACATTTAAGTGTGTTTACATTTCTTTCGTATGAGCTTCGCCCCATCAGTAGAGGAAAGTGACCAAAGTAGGACTCCCGTTTTGTTTTCATCGCTGGTGTCATTATGGCATATTATTTCTATTGGGTTCTTTGATATGTTTGCTAACGTTTTGAGTAACTTAATCCACCTTAAAGTGCATGATGCTTTGCCAGTAAGCATTTCTGTAAAAAGGGACGAAAAGTAACAACGGAGAAAATGTGGCCAAAGTCGGACCCCTCCTTTAACAAGTTCCAAAATTGGAAAAGACGCAAAGAAATGTAAATATATGATAGGCTATGTAGTAAATGAATTACATTTATTGAGCTTGCGTAACGAATATAGATGTGCAAAAGTAATATAATATAGACTACCAATATCCTAACTGCGTCAATCGCCCTTTCCATTTGTTGGACATCCCACCTTTTCCCAACTGCATTGCCTTTTCCCTTGAACATCTGAAACAATATGTAAAGGGACCTAACTAACGGGGAATGAACCTTTGCATCAATTACAATTGTAATGTTAGGAATTCATTGAGGGGTCCTACTTAGGGCATTTTACTCGTGGAGTCTTATTGTTTATACAATAAAACCACACGTATCTTCAAACAAACCATTTCCATAATTTCGAAGTACAATACATACTAGTGTCTAAATTGTAACAAGATTGCGACTTACCTCTCTCTTAATTAGCAAAATTCCCACTGTTGTGCACCGATGTACAAAGAGTTTCATTCACACAAAAACAAAACATGGCGGACTACAGCACCTGATACTTGCACGTTACTGCTGATACCTTCCCGACACAATCTTTTCGTTATTCTTGACGTGTTTCGCCCATTGCCACCACTTGGCAGCACCTACTTACGGAAACAGGAAGGGGGTCCGGCTTAGGGAGTGGGGTCGGGGTTTGGTTATTTTCCTCTACAAATATATTGTTTCCTTTATTTTCCTTTCTTAGAGCCTAATAAGAACCATTACATGATTACGAGATTAATGTACTTCCACCAAAAGTGATTCCGACATCTACAAAATTCTTATGCACATTATTCTATAAATTATTTTTTTCAAGTGATTTAAATCAATCAATCAATCCACCTTGATTTAAAGTATATGGGGGACTGTGAAGGAAGGGCTCCTCACATACACAATTTCGGCTCTATGTGGAGGTGATGTGATCAACACCATGCTCCTGCCCATTTATTAGAGGCTTTGTGAACCCCAGAGCCGTTCAATGCAGGGGCACCGCTGGAAAAAAATTCCCACCTCAAATCAGTCACACCGGGACTTGAACCAGGTACTCGGCATAAGCGTGTGCGCTGGGGCTGCCAACGTTACCTGGGCACAGTGGCGGAGATTGGGTTCCAAAACTGCGTGGGCAAGGTGCCAAAACTGGGGGGAGGACAGTTTACTCTCCCTTGATAGACAAGGTTTAGCATGGAGCGGGGGCGAAAGGGGGGTGGGGGCAACTGGACGACTGGACCACCCCGGTTCTTAAACTGGCCAATTTGGTTAATCAAAATGAAGTTTAAATTAGGGAGTCTAGCCCCCATACCCCCCACTTCAGGACGCCAATGTTCTCTACAACAAGCACAGATGTCCTATTAGTGACTACTACAGTGTCAGGCCACTTACAACAATTAACTTTAGGGTGACCATCCGTACTGATTTTCGCAGTACAGTCCTTTTTTTTGATGGGCTGTCCTGCAGAATGCGAAGCCATGTATAAAATTAAGATACGTCCTTTCTTTCACATATGTCCTGCGAAATGTCCTGATTTCTACTCCGGTCTCCGAAGTCCAAATATTTATTTTCTATTTATATTTTCTTTTGTTTTTCCATGTCAACAGTTTATGCAGTACATACTTTTCTGTTGTAGACGGGCTGGAGAGAATGAACACCCGGTTAGAACAATGCGTAGTTACCACAGCAGAGAGCAGGTTGTGGACAGTTGCGAACAAAAAGGTCAGGTGGCGCCGATCTGTCCAGTTGTTGCGGGGTGCGTAGAGTGGAAGTCTCGTTCCTGAAGTGCACGTCTCGTATTTCAACACTGTCGGGTGAAGATGCCTCCTAGGAGGATATGTGCATTTAATTCAGAACTGAAATCTCTTTATCCATTTCTTAAGAGAGGCAAAAGAGATAGTGATGTTCACTGTGAAAAATGTTCAGGTGAGTTTTCAATTGCAAACAGTGGAAGGTCTGAAATAACACGACATCTGCAAACGGCAAAACACAAATCTGCCGACGCTGCTGCTGCATCTAGTGCTACTCTTTCTACATTTTCTCGAAACAAGAATTTTGGCTAAAGAACAAAAATTGGCAGCAGCAGAGCGTGTTTTGCATTTCATACAGTGCAACATAATCAATCGTTTCGTTCCACAGACTGTAGTTCGAAACTTGTTAAGAAGTGCTTCGAACCACAATATGCTTGCGCAAGAACAAAATGTGAAGCGATCGTGACAAATGTGATAAGCCCCTATGCAATTGCAGAGCTTCAGAAATAGTTGGATCAGGTAAATTACATTACAGTTTACACAGATTCGTCGAACCATAAAGTTACGAAATTGTTTCCATCGTTGGTGCGCTACTTCCTTCCTTTGAGCGGAGTGCACGTTCAAGTTCTGGATTTTCAAGATCAGTGTGGTGAAACGTTCGATATTGTGTCTCCGTATATCCTGAAGACATTAAATGAATACAACATTGAAACTAAAGTTGTTGGATTATGTGCTGACAACACCAACTGCAACTTTGGAGGAGCAAGAAAAGGTAAAAAAAAAAAACGTTTACAGTATTGTTCAGAAATGCTTAAACAAACCAATTGTAGGTGTAGGTTGTTCTGCACATATAGTGAATAATTGTGTACAAACTGCTATGAACTGTTTACCAATTTGCATAGAAAGTGTGGTGCACAAAATATACTCATATTTTTACATATATACAGTACGTGAACATGCTTTACGTGAATTTTGTGACTTCGTGGAGATAGAGTTCACAAAGCTTCTTTCTTATAGCAAAACTAGGTGGCTCTCTTTGTTGCCAGCCGTAGGGCGCATACTTAAACTCTATCCAGCATTGAAATCATACCTTCTATCACAGGACAAGTGTCCCACAATCATTAAAATGTTCTTTGAGGACCCCCTATCTGAAATATGGCTTTATTTTATCCATTTCCATGCAGCACTTTTTAATGACTTTGTTCACTTTCTAGAGAGTCAATATGTTTCTATGATAGAAGGTTCTGCATTGATTGCAGAACTTAAACAAAAATTAGTTGACAGATATAACTGCCTTTTTTTGCCTCTTGCAGTCGAAACTGAAGAGTCTGGAGGAAAATGGGTTTGTTTGTATGTCAAGTTTTAAGGAACATGTACGTTCATTTTATTCAACTTGTATTGAATATATTAAGCAGTGGTCCTCTCCCTTTTCTGAAATGACTGTGTTGGATTGGGTAAAACTGGATTCGATTATCGAATGAAACAGGGTGCAAAATAGCGTACAATTTTTCAACAAATGGTCAGGAAAGCAACTTCATGATTCTTATCTCTTTGATGAAATTTCAAATGTAAGAGCGTATGCTACTCTTGAAAAACTGAACGCATGGAACACTGCTCAAATGAGAGTAGATTTAAGATGGGGTGAGATATTCAAATATTTTCAGGATAAATGTATTTCCTTTTATCAGGTATTTGATATTGTAGAGTTCAGTTTGTGCCTTCCAGCTACAAATGCACCCACTGACAGAGTTTTCTCATTAATGAATAACATGTGGACTGCTGAGAAATCTAAATTGAAAACTGAAACTCTGAAACACCTAATAATAACTAAATATAATTTCAGTTGTACCTGTAGTGAATTCCATGATATGGTTATGGAAAATACAAAGTTATTACATGATATTCACTCGAAGCAAAAGTACAGAACCATTAAGGATGTTAAATATTGGTACATTTGATTATGAAATATTTGTTAATTTGAAGTTATTGGAATTGTTTTAAATACTTAAAGTGTAAGTGACATGTTCTCAACAAAAAATTTCTCACAACTGTAGTTTATTTAATATGTCAAATTTTAAATACATTTAGTTTTCATTTTTGTTTTATGCCACTCATATACTTTGGAGATTCATCAAATAAAAGAATAATTATTTTTAAAACATTTCTCCTTTATGTCTTTCCTTTGTTGAAGAAAGTTTGTCATGGTATGTGGGTGTACTGTTTTTTGCTGGTAAGGATCTGGTCACCCTAATTAACTTCGACCGGAACATTCTCATATTACGTTGTACTCCCGAGCGTTTTCAACAATGATGCACGTTCCAGTTATTGTTGCAGAGGAAGGTGTACGTAACACGCCTCAGTTACATAAATTATAGGATTACAATTTCAACAGTTGCTGTTTTGACTTTTAAAAGGCCGAATTTCCATTGTCGTAAATGGTGGAAAGGAAGGGGCGAAACAACTGCGGAGGCGCTTAATTCTTGCTAATGTATTAGCATGCATTTTCAGAGTAATATTGTGCTTGCGATAATTAATGGCGCATAGCTTGTAGCATCGCGGGAAACCCCCGCCGTCGGTCGGTTTATTATTTGGTCTTTCCTTCCCTTATTAAGCATTCCCATGCATATTTATCAGACTATTCTTCACCCGGCTGGAACGATAATCTTGTTCTTTGTTTCTCTACTGGAATGTTCCCTGGACAAATAGTTTCCCGAATACTGAGTGTCCTAATTTATTACCTTTCGTCGAGGGTTCCCACAGGAATTGTTTATCCAGATAAGGTGTTCATCAGATTAGTGCACACCAATGTGCAGAAAGTTGTAATTACTAAATTTTAAAAGTAACTCATTTACAGTTACTGGTACTTGAAAAGTAATTGAAAGTTACTTCTAACTGACTGACTTTTTGGCACTCTTAAACCCGAAGGTTTATGGCTGCAGCAACACAAGCCTTCCATCTTTCCCTATCCTGGGCAAGATCAATCCACTCTTTTCCATCGTTAACGATTTCCTTTAGGTCCATCTCAACCATATCTCTCCATCAATTTATCCCTGCCTTCCTGCAGGTCTCTTACCATCAGGTTTCCCAATTCTTCTTTCCCATTCGTACCGCACGGCCTGCCCACCTAAGTCTTCTTCATTTAATCATTCTCTACAGGGTGTTCCATTTACAACGCAACCCGGAGTTGGGGAGGGGATTGATAGTATGTACAACTTTTGAACCGGAAGTGGTACACATATAATCCTTATACCAAATTGAAGCCTTGTTCATGCATGTACTTTTAAACCGAGGAACAATGATTGAATTTCATTAGTGTCCACGCAGTGTTGCCAGATGTAACGGGAAGTATAAATGAATTTTTTTTTACGAAGTATGAAAAATCGCATATAACGCGCATGTACAACATGCCGTTGGTAATTTTCAGTTTGGTTAGGTGGATTAGCTCGGCACCTATGACAGTGAGAAATGAAATGTTCATTTCTACCTATAGCCAATCGGATGACTTTTTGGATTCCTGCACATCCGTTGTTTGCGGAGTCTACTCCTGCTAATGGGATTCCAATTTTCACGCCTGACAGCCTGAATGCAATAATTTTGGCGCCCTAGATCTCGAGGAAATGGATGAAGGGAGATCTGTGAAAGATTATTTAGCCCTGATCGTAGTTTACATCCTCTTCGTACACACCCATTCGTTCCTTTGATACATGACACAATCTCAGCTCCCTTTAGCGGCATGTTGTGAGCCTACGAACCGGAAGTTGTTGTGCTACAAGTATGGCGTCCGCGCGAAGGTACTTCCTTCCGGTGGATAGCCCCTATACATCATGAAATTACTGAAAACAATAAAAAATAAACTTGGAAATTTTCATGAAAATAGTGTTACTTACATGCACCAGGCAACCATGCGATGCATCAGGAATGGAACACGACTGGCCTTTACATTTTCCCCCGCTTGTAAAGAAACAGTAATCTCACCGCATGGTTGCCAGGTGTATGTAAGTAACACTATTTTCATGAAAATTTCCAAGTTTCTTTTTTATTGTTTTCAGTAATTGCATGATGTATACAGTTTCGAAACACACCTTTTGCGGAACTGAAACACCAGCAGTGTTGCCAATGCACAGTCTTAATTTCTAAAAACAACGATTTTCCTAGTTCCCCCTTAAAGACGCCTCATCCGATTGGCTATCGGTAGAAATGGACATTTCATTTCTCACTGCCATATATGCCGAGCTAATCCACCTAAACAAACTGAAAATTACCGACGGCATGTCCGTACATGTGCGTTTTTTCATGCTTTGAAAAAAAATCATTTATACTTCACAATACATCTGGCAACACTGAGTGGACACTGATGAAATCCAATCATTGTTCCCCGGTTTAAAAATATATGTATGAACAAGGCTTCAATTTGGTATAAGGATGTGTACCACTTCCGGTTCAAAAGTTGTACTATCCCCAACTCCGGGTTGCGTTGTAAATGCAACACCCTGTAATAATATCTGGACATGATTATATACACCATTTTATGTCCAAATATTTTTCTAATGATTTTATTTTCCAACACACTTAAGTTACGTTCGTCTTTCAATGTAAGGAACTAAGTTTCACATCCATATAATAGTACATAAAATTACTGTTTTGTATATTTTGACTTTTAGTTTCTTAGATATTACACGGAAAGATAGAAGTTTATGAAGAGAAAAGTAACACTCATTTCATGAACTGTCTGCTTATTATTCTCTCTTTAATATCATTTTCATTTGAATTTGGAAACTATTTCAAACGAGTTAGAGTTATCTATAATTAAATTTTGATTATTACCTAACTTGGTTTTGGCCGGCCATAAGCACACATACTTCTGCAGTTACTTTCTGTTTAAATTTTTCTTACAAACCAATACAAAAAACTCAACTATCATTTACTGTAACAAAATAAATTTATGGAACTTATTTATGCAAGTCTTTATTTATGTCCCTGGTTCATTATGTAAGTCTTCATATGTTAATATTATTAGAACAAATAAAATATGATGGAACAAAACAGTAACATTTTCAAGTGCAATTAGATCGACTGCAGCTAGATCTATTCAGTGCAAAACGTGCACCTACAGTCTCAACGCACTCCTCCAAAGGTTTCCACGTGTTTTCTCTTCAAAATCTGAAGACCGAGAGAAGCCGGTGCAGTGGTTACAATTTCCCGTAAACGATCCAGATCCAGGATATTCACAGCATACACTCCAGATTTCAAAATGGGAACGTCTATGGGATGGAGGTCAGGCGACCGTAGTGCCCATTCAACAGGGACCCTTCTCCCAATACCGTGTCATTCTATAGAATGAAGGGATCTGAACCAGTTAATTGATGGGGTGATGTAAACTACTCTCATTCTTCGGCAAACAATACCGCCACTGCTTCCACTGACTACCTTATCAATGCTGCAGCCATAGCTTTAGTACCTAATTATAACGCTGTGATTATTTCAACTTCCATATCCTTGAACTTAATTAGGTATTCTCGACGTCCGATTCTCCCTGCATCCATTTCTAGCAAAGATCATGCTTGGGTCAGCAGCTTACGATCCCCTCCATTTGTAGTTGCAACACATCGTAGCAGAATGAAGTGAAAATTGATGATTTCGAGTCGACAAGCTACGGAGGGGGGTTGAATGGTTTGTTAACCCCCACGTGGCTGCTCTTCAGTCCTCATTTTACGGCAATGCAATCCTCCACCCTTCCACAGCGAGCCGTGGGGTGTCCGTCTGTTTATTACCTCCATTACTGGCAGCGTTGCCAGGTTAAGTAAAATTATACCGTTCTCGCAGGAAAAATTAAGGCAGATTTATTTTGCCCACGACTCAAATTGTGGTGTAGCATTGTGATTGTGTGTGTGCGTACTCATTCTAGACACTTATGTTTATTTCTAAACTCACAATCTGATAATGAACATACTATTTCTTCACACCGAAAACGACAAAAATTCATTTCCTGAGGTTCAATAATTTCTCTCATACACGAACACACCGACTCCACTCATGCCTATTAACCATCTCTGTGCATGGGTCTGTCTCACTTATCGCACCAAACACAAACGCCTTCTTAGTCAAAACCGTATATCGTCTACTGGCGTCAGGTATAGGCGTGCGCAGACCCTCTGATTGGAGGGGGGGGGGCAAAAGCCTTGATGAAAGTTCAATCGGAGAAAGAAAAACCTCATTTCATCTCTTATATTGTATTGATGGGTCGAACAGGGGCGTATATAGAGCGTGCCTGGACCCACCGAAAATCACTGGATTTGAAGAATTCAAACTTTGTGGCACCAATGTTCTTTGGCCCCCGCCCTCCATTATTCCCCTCTCTGGTTCAGAAACTATTTTACATATAAACATGGTTTCGTATAGCAGATTCAAGACAACTACACATAATTTATCCACTTCCAACAGTGACGGCCATTTGAGGGGAACGGCTAACCCCCTCACTTCTTTTACACAAAAAGTAAACTGTCCTTCCCTCCCCCCCCCCAATTTTGGCACCCAATTACTGCTACTATTTTCCAATCCAATATATGGACAATTTATTGTGAACACACATCGTAACATAACTAACAAGTAAAGTGTGTGGGAGTGTTAATAACAAGAAATTTGCTAGAGAACGAAGTTGGATAGTTCAATTACAGAGGAAATAATGCACTTTCTTCCCCTTCCGTACTTGCTTGGAACTTTCGTCTACTTGAAAAGACTTAATTTTTTTAAGAGATAATATTGTTTAATAACAGTGATTTTTTTTAAGAAATAATATTGTGTAATAACAGTGATCAAATTCCTCTACACTAGATTTCTAAGTGAGAGTATTAAGGGGGGGCAACTGCCCCCTATTGCCTCCCCGTGTGTACGCCTATGGCGTCATGCTAAATGCCATCCTTTTTAGGCTAAAAGTAGTGTATTTATGCTAAGACATTAAAACGTAACAAGCCTAACCTAAACACGAAAGCAGTCCGCGCTTAGGCCAGAAGTAAAATGCCGCCCTGGTTTGTGTCGTCGATGTTAAGATACTGTAAATGGAAATACAATTGGAAACAATTAAGAAAAAAGCATGTCAATACGGAACTGACTTTTCTAATTATTTTTTTTAAAAAAAAAGTGTCTGACTGGCACGGGGAAGACCCGTGTTCGATTCCCGGGTGGGTGATTTCAGGTGGGTATTTCTCCAGTTATATTTCCGCATGGGGCGGCTCTGGGATTCACGTAGCCTCCAATAAATGGTTACGTGGGTACCCCTGGGGCATAAAGGCATTATAAGCGTGGTGCTGATCCCATCACGTAGCTCCAAATTCCCTCCACAGAGGTGCAGTAGGTAGGTTTACCTTCCGCATACGCATACACATACAAAGAGAGAGGATATATATATATATATATATATATATATATATATATATATATATATATATGTGTGTGTGTGTGTGTGTGTGTGTGTGTGAATGTGTGTGTGTGTGTGTGTGTGTGTGTACACATACCCCACAAATTTTACCAGTCTCTTACCTATCTTAATATATGATAGGTGTGTCCCCCTTCCCACCCATCTAGAAACATAATACTTATAACGAAAGTCCTCAACAGATGGTGCTGTATGTACTATACATCTCGATATGGTTGTGTGTTTGGGAATTCCACATACATTTAATAGTGCGCATGTTTATTATTCTTATGAATTTTAGTTTCTAATATCAACTAATACTGAACTAAACTAATGCTTCATTATTATTGATAGGAATGGCAATTTCTGATACGCACTGATATTGAACTAATCTACTACTTCAAAATGTTGTGCTACTCATTAATAATATCTTATTCTACCAACGTGGATTCAATGTATCGATTTCGGAGTTTTCTGCCATCTGATCAACAAAGATTTAAATATATATTTAAATGTATTTCACTGTATAATGGTCGCAGCGGGGTTCGACAATTATGTGAAGCTTTCTTTTTTCTTTCTTTAATTGTGCTGGTGTTACAGGTACTTAAAATCATTTATTACAAGGTAAAGTGACTTCGGTGTAAGATTAGGATGCACGGAATACTCGAGAACATACGTACGTTAAAATTGAACAGTGCAAATCAATGCACGTCAGTTCTTCGTGATAAGTTGAGTGAAAACTTTTTCGGTCTGAAAAAGTTAACACATTAGTTGCTATTGATATATGCATTATAGTCGAAATATTACATTTTGGGAAATTTACTAGTGTTGGAAGTACGAACTTTTAAAAAAAAATCTGTGTCCGAAGGTTCTGCGCCATCGTTGGTTTCGTTATCTGACGCGTTTATGCTACGATTTTGGGATGAAATACGATACCTATTACAACGCGGATGGGTCGCTAGTATGGAATCGTATCACGTCGTTTGCCCGACACTCACTTGCCCGACAACTCAGTTCACCGACGCAGTTTCCCGACATGTAGTTTTTTTTATTCACCACCAGATGGCAGTACTTGCTGTTCTTTTCACCCGTTCTTTGTATTCCACATAGCCGGCCTACGTCAGTGTGAGACTACGGCATTGCCTCGTGTTAGGTGGAGAAAGGTGAGTGTAAAACAGCTCAAGTGTGCGAGCTCGTAGCTTCAAAAAGGAGTCACCCTAAGTTAATTGTAGATGGCTATTTCATGACCAAAGATAAAAACAGAGGTGATTTGTTTTATTGGTGTTGCGAGAAGCGAAAAACTTTGAAATGTGGGGAACTGGTGAAAATGCAAAAGTACTTCCTCTTGTTTACGCTTTAATGACCAGCAAATCAGAAGTGTGTTACACTCATTTATTTCAATATTTGAACGACTTCGCAGCTGAACATGACCTTGAATTAAATCCTCAATTTATTATCAGTGACTTCGAAAAAGCAGCAATTAATTCTTCTAGGCACGAATTTCCAGATACTGCTAGTAAAGGGCGTTTCTTTCATTTAGGACAGATTTCTGGTCCGTATTTGATCGAGTAAATCTTGGTATTCCAAGAACACAAAACCGAGTCGAAGCATGGCACAGACGTTTTGAGACACTTGTTGGAAAATCTGATGTTGGTGTTTACACAGTTGATGAGCTCAGAAAGGAACAGTTACAAGTGCAACGTAGGACAGAGGATATCCTTCGTGGGAGAGCTCTTTCGCCAACTCACAAGGAATACGTTGAAAGAGAAAAACGCATCACCGCTGTTTTCAGCGATAGAATAAATCGAACAACCACGGATTTCTTGCGTGGTATTGCACACAATATTGCATTATAGACTATTAAGCAATTCTACTTAATGCATCGTCGACGAAAAGGAATTTGAAGCAGAAGAGTAAGAGTGACGGCCAATAATAATATCATCTTTTAATGCTACCCAGAATGAAATGTAATTCTGGAAGGTCCCAAGTCCTTAAAAAAGCAGAGGGAAAGATTACTTCTCATTATTGTTGTCGGGCAAACGAGTTGTCGGGTAACTGAGTTGTCGGGCGAACGTACCGGACCCGTATGAAATAGATAGCTACTATGAACGGTACGTTAAAATCAGAGTTGTTAATGGTCCAGGAAGCGATAAATTGTGACGGGTTCTGTTGGGATTCGCTGCAGGAGCGGATCCTTTTTTCTCACAATTTAAATTCCGTACAAGTTGTGTATTGTCTCATTGAAAAACTGTTCCTGGGCCGAATTTAAATTGATCCTGACAAAAGGTTCCTGGACAGAATTTAAATTCAGCCTGAAAAAAATGTTTCTGGACCGAATTTAAATTCAGCCTGAAAAGGTTAGTGTACCGTATTTACATTCAGCCAGAAAAAGGTTCCCGGACCGTATTTAAATTCAGCCGGAAAAAATGTTCCTGGACCGAATTGAAATACTTTTCCAGATAAAAAAGGTTCTTTACGGTCCAGAACCCATTTACGCTTGCTGATTTCCTCTCATGGACCGGAATTGAATTTATTTAAAATTCCTGAACCTTTAACAACCCTGGTTAAAATTAACAAGAAAAAGTTCTTTATGATGAAAAATGGCAACACTGATTAAATGGAGACATCTATACCTGAAAGGTTGCATGCATCACGATTCGTGAGCTCATTTTTTTTCCTTTCTTCCTGCCGATTCATGCACATGAAACCTTCATTCCGCAAAGTTGTCGACATTCTAACACCGCATCGCAATACAAAAGCACATCCCTGCATTTCCGACATAACGCCCATTAATTCTTTCCACAGCTGCGAGTGCAGGAGGATTTCGCTCGTCGGGGGACAATTAATTCACGAAACGAAAGGCTTAAGCAGTCGTAAAGACGCTTAGCTCCATGTACGCATGAAAATTAGGCATTGTCTGTCCTCCACTGCCGACACGAGCATGTAAACACTGAATGTTTAAATTATGACACGTGCTCTGATAAATGCACAGTCGAGTACTGCATGGGACCACTTTCGCTCGCTCGTTCGAGTCTGCAACACTCGAGCGTTTACAATTGAATATCTTTTTAATGCGACAATAATCGTAGACACATGTAAAATATCCGTCCTGGCAGTTTGAGCCCACAATCATCTTATTTCATTTATCACTGTATTGGTAAGATAGACTAAACTATATTTAACATGGATATGATGACTATGTTCACTTAAGTTTCAATTTCACTGCGTCTCTCACTTCACGGTCTATATTTGAGGGCCCACTACCACGAACAAATTAAGTTTATACGTGTACTACTGGCTTCGAGAGTATACCGCTCGTTTTGCCTGGTATTGGCTCGAGCGAAGAAGCTCTCAATTCCGTACGCTACCTAGCGTTGTTCGTACAAACTATTTGGCGCTCGAGTGAAATGCTCTCCGGGTGGGAATTAACGGGGTGTATGGCCAAGACCATCTAGAGGTTCAGGCCACAGCGCTCAGTCAAGACGTCATCATCTGGAGGCGATCGTCTTAATGCTGTAAACTCCTTGACGTAATTTTACCGTAGATAATTAAGGTATATTTATTTCTCTTATGAAGTTAAATTTTGACATTTACCCTCCCGACGAATATAGTTAGAAGAGAAATGTATAATATTGAATATTTACACCAAAATTTTCTTTCAGGAAGTCACTATGGCCACCACAAAAATTCCTAAGATAGCACAAAGAAAGAGTTGAAAACCGCTAGAAACGTCCTGTCGGAAATATTTAAACATTGTATATCTTTGAAAAATATTATCGGGAATATTGGTCAGCTACAGTAAAACTCGTAACAGCTTTTGTATGAACTTTTGTATGTAAAATCAATTGATTAAATAAAAAACATGTTAGGTTGATCGTAAACTTTCCAAGTTACCTAATCAATTAAATTGTGTTTAAGTTTACCCAAAATTAATCAACCAGATAATGCAGATATTCTGTGTAGCTATACAATCTCAATACAAAACCTTAATTTCTATATTCTTGCAGCAAAAGCGAAAGAAATTGGTACAAGGGCAATGTTACATTTCTGTGTATAAAGACTAAACGTAAATAATTTGTCACATTGTAATTTCGATCCTATTGACTTTATTTATTAAACGAAAGATAATAAACAAAATGAATCTTTTCATTGTCGTTAGTAAGATTTGTGACAATAACTTAAGAGTTTCATTGAGAGAAAAAGCAGATTAATATTTCCATTTTAACGTTCACTTGGGAAATAAACATTTGGAATATTTCCTTACACTGTTTTTTACATTCCGTTAGAAAAATCGTGAAAAATGTTAATAAATTATGAAACAATAAACATTATCACTGATTTAATAATCAAAGTTACGAACATTGAAGCTTCACAAAGACAAAAAATAAAAAGCAGTTCATATGAAACAGTTTTAAAAATGTAATACATTAGTAGTTCATATTAACATAGCTAGGTAACAAAATGCTTTCTGTGTGAAAACATTTGTATTTGAAAGATAAGTAATATATATATTCTTGGATAGTTTTACACACGAATATTTCATCGACGTTCTTGTTACACATCGCACCTTTGTATTTAAATGTACAACATATCTTCCATTAGCCTCCGATTAGCATAAAGAAGCATAAAGCGGGATAAAATAAGAATAAATGTACACATGCATCAACTTTGCCCCGTTGTATAGCTTTCTTTCATTAAGCACATTTTGAAACTGAAAATTTGTGTAAATAATATGAATAATTTATCGAATGCTTGCATAAAATTTACACTAACAAATTGCTTTGGTAGACGTAATATTAACCAACGTTTGTAATTCAGGGTAAATTATTTGATAATTCTAAAAAAAAATGTCGACATGTTGTCCACATTTACGAGTATATTTGATGCCTATTTCGGACACATGAAATGTTTACATCATGAACTATTACTATTATTTATTTTTTAATATAATACATTTGTTACTTGCATATTTTCGTAGTGACTGAATCACATGGAATTGCCCTAAAAATTTCTCATTTTTAACAACATCTTGAAGAAATGTGAATATTACTCTTACCTTTTTCATTGTAATTGCCTCTGCAATTGAGTACACAAGACTTATACACCATACCTCTTCCACATTTAAGCATATTTACACGTCATGTAAACTCGATTACAGTTCTTAAATTTGCATTACAATTCCATATTCACTAAAAAGGTCCAACATTGAATCCGAAGAGGCAAATCAAACATGGCAGCTATCTCGCCTCCAGTTGATGACGTTTAGTCACGTGACCGGAGCAAGCCATCAGGCTTTCATATTGAGAAGGTAATGGTATGGCCCGCCAGTGCCCGGGATTAGTGTTGCCCACGAGACGAGACAAAACGAGACGGGACGAGACGAGACAGAACCCTTCTAGACGAGACACGAGACGGGACAGGCTTTTCAAAATTCGATACGAGACGAGACACGGAACGAGACGATACAGCTCGTGAAAAGTCTCGTCTCGTCTCGAAAGTCTCGAAAAAAATATAAACAAAATAACTAATCAATTGCAAATATTTGGGCCTCCCCGTGGCGCAGTGGTAGCACCGTCGCCTTCTAATCAAGGGGTCCCGTGTTCGATACCGGAGGAGGCACGTAGTTGTTCGGATCCCTTTAAACTGTAGGTCCAGTCCCGATTAGCCTTACTGTGCATAAAGTGGACTTAAAACATTAAATCAGCAGCAAATATATATTTATTCGGAATAAAGCATTTCCTTTGGAAACCCAAATCAGCTTCTATTACATGAAAAAAGATCTGTAAGATTACCCCTCGAAAAATCCTAATTCGTCACACGTTGTCCGTAACGAATTTGCCAGACTTGAGCCTCATCTTGCAAAATGCCTACCCTAAGAGTTAGCTTCAATTCATCCTTGCGCAAAACGATCCGAAGGTAGTCACTGCAATTGTTTTCTACGGCCCTGTTCCATCCATACTGGCGACAATCGTCATAAAATTTCTTGCCCAAACAGACCCTTCTTTCATTTGCGACCTATTCTCAAAATCCACAGCAGCCTCGAGTGCTGGTTGCAAACTTCTAAGATTTCGTACTAAAAACCTAGGTAAAGGTAAATTTCCAAGTGCATATAGCACAGTGCCATTTACGGGATGTGGGGGAAAGGTCATTTTGGAGGCGAAGTGATTAGCACCACACTCCGGCCGCTTTTGTCGATCAGGAAAGCCTCATGCAATCATTGATATGAGGCTGGGAGCCCCGGACCTGCTTTATGCTGGAACCATCCGACATTTATTCACCCACTCTGGAAATCGAGCCCGGGTCTCCCGCCTGGCTGTCAGACGTCCTAACGACTACACTACCGAGGATCTAAAAACCTAATAAAAAGCTTAGATACTCTACTTTGACGTAACGAACATAAAATTGCCTGAAGTCATAGGAGTAATAAGCGACTTGCGACAGCAACAAGTGTAGCTTGGAAATGAACCCTCAGTAATAAATGCATCCTTCCGATCGGAAGCGACTCGACAGACAAGCGGCAGGGGTTGCTTTGTCGCTTGCGTGTCGTTCGTACTGACCCGTTTTCTAATAGCACGCATAGTGTCGCGTCTGTCTGTTGGTAGTGAATTCACATTGAAAGCTTGCTTATAGACTAAGGGATATTTCACATCCAAGCGACCAGCGACCCGTAACACGTGTCTCTTCAGGATTGCACCAATCGAATGCAAGTTTGTGCGGCCTGCCATGCCCCTACGCTGTGAAACGTTGCTGTTGATTGGCTCGTTCCAAAGCGACATTTGTCGCGTGTTGCTTGTCGCTCCGGTCTGAAAGCTCCCGAAATGAGCTTGTCGCTTTGGTGCGAAAACTCTGTGTCGCTTGTCGCCTGTTGCTTCAACCTGAAAGCTATTTTGGGGTAATTTCACACCGAAGCGACAAGCGACAGGTATAATTCGCACACAAGCGACAAGCGACACAATCCCCTTCAGTCTGAAGGAAAACATTCACCCCACATCCGTGAACAACGGACTGAGGCGTCATTTGACACGTGCAGCTTCTCGTGTCTCTTCTGTTCGAAAGGTTGCATTGACTACTGAAAGTTCGCTTCCAAGCGACTCGTGTCGCTTGTCGCCTGTAACTTTAGTAGTGCTTATTGGGCGTTTCAAAGTAGTACTTAGTAGGTATGGTCTTTTTTTACCAATTGAATATCACTTTTTGACATACTTTGACAATTTTTTGTCGATGTTTTAGCGTTTAGCGATGTTTTAGTACAAATTTTTACCATACTCATTTTTTCCCCACTCGTACTTGGTAGGTATATCATGATGTTACGTGATACAACTTAACCTATCCTTTTTTTTACGATTATTTAATTTTTTTATGATCCTAAGTGATATAACTTAACCTATCATTTTTTTTATTTAGGTACTGTTTGAACGTCATTATTTGAGGATCATATTTTGTAGGTATCCTCTTTTTTTATCAATCGAATATCACTTTTTGACATATTTTGACAATTTTTTGTCGATGTTATAGCGTTTAGCGATGTTTTAGTACAAATTTTCACTGCACTCATTTTTTTCCCCATTTATACTTGGTAGGTATATCACGATCTTACGTGATACAACTTAACCTATCTTTTTTTTTACGATCCTAAGTGATATAACTTAACCTATCATTTTTTTATTTACGCACCGAACTAACCTTCAAGGGGGACTCTGTTTGTTTTAATATTTCAGTATTATAAGGTTTTCACAAATTGTATATAACCTAAAATGTGTTGGATGTTGATTTTTAGTATGTGGCAATTTTTTATGAATTTTAAAACTGCTCTGTGACCCTCTCGTTCTTCACGTCGTAGGCGAAGGACTTCTCTGCAATCAGGATGACGCTGCATAGGGTATCCTCGGGCAGCGCGTCGTGGAACTCGCAGACGACCTTGATGTTGGTTCGATCGTTGACCACAACCTTCTTTCTCTTAGATGTGTTGATGACGGTCATGGGTCTCCGTGCTTTGAACTCGCTGGGCGTGTAGTACATGTCCACGCTTCCCTCGGTCACGCGTTTGTAAGCCGAAAACGCTTCGTAAAGTTTGAGGTAATCGTTTTTGGTCACGTCGAGGTTGTAATTCTCGCGCGGGAACACTTCGTTGCGTCCATTCTTCAGATAAACGTTCTTGATCTTGCAGTCGTCGAACTTGCTGGAATCTTTCTCCTGGTTGTTATCGCGCCCGGTCTGAAAAAGCACTACGACGAAATCTGGCATGTCGAACTGTATGTTGTTGAACTGCGTCGTCACGTCGAATTCCATGTGACTTCCCGACGCCATCTTCTGCACGCACTGGTAACCGTGAAAGTGAATCAATACCTGCGGACTTTTTAAGATCTCCGCTTTGTACTTGAGGGCGTAGTTTGTTTCGTATTCCACTACCGGCATTCTCAATTCCATGCTCCGGATGATGCATTTTGCTGCTTCGGGTAAAGTATTGGCTATCGGCGTGGTGCCGTCCGGACCCAAAGTAGCGTATCGCATCAGTGCGTCGTTGTCGTTGGCCGCTCTTCGAAACGTTACTCTCAGTCCTCCCTTCCACATGATCTCCTTGTAGTCCGAGAAGAAACCAGGCAGCAGACGCATGGGAAAGAGCACCGTGTGACTTTTCGTCGATATTTTGGTTCCGGCTTCGAATCCCCCGGCCTGGTAGTACGCTGCGTCCGTTTTGGATAATTTCAAAGTTCCCACCGCCGTCGACGTGATGCCTGGATAATCTATTCTGTCGATGACGGTGTTGTGTTTCCTCACCTCCACCTGCGAGAACAGGTGAGGCACGAAGTTGTCCACGAGTATTAAGTTTGCTGCTGCAGGAAACGCGTCTCCGCTTTCCTTCTTCACCACGTCGAATTGAAGGTAGAGGTCTGCTCTGTGAGGATGAACGAACCCGTCGCCTACGTCCACGTCGTATTCGATCTCCCTGTTCGCCTCGTTGAGATTGGCGAACGTGCGACGGTTGGGAGGGAAAGATTGCAATTCGTAACTTTCGATTTGCTCCATTTTACATGTATGGTTATTTATTATATGTTGATCTCCACGATGGCCGTCGTAGTGGCACCTGCGAAATCCACCACGTCTCCTTTCTCGTTCGTCACCACCAACTCTATGTCGTCTATGCGGTTGCGACATACTGGAAAATAGATCGGCGAAGAGGGCGTGTAGATGATCGGTTCCATGAACTCGGAACTTGGTTTGAACGTGGCTATGATTCCCGTCTGCTTGTGACTTCCTAACAATCCGTCCGAAGATTTCGTGATCATACCTTCGGCTACGTTACAGTGTACGTTCAGAGTCTCTATGGCCAAGAATTTAGGAATGTTGGTTGCTACGTGCTTGATGCCAGCTTCGAGTTTGGTGTTGTTCTCGAAACCTAAAAGTTCTCCCATGGTGCCCAGGTCCACGGTCTCCGTCGCGGATAGGATTTCCACTCTGTGCGTGACCGAATTTTGAGAAAGATATGTGCCTTTGGGTAATTGAGCTTGCAAAGTGGAAAGATTGTATTGTCCTGGCGTGACGACGATGTGTTCGCTTCCGACGCTAATTTTGTTGTTGTGCTGGGTGACGTTAGGTATGAGGTACATGCTGTAGAATGCACGCAGAGCCACGGATTTAGGATAGACGATGTCGTCGTGCAGCGTGAGTTTCAAGATTGAAGATTCGCTCGTGAGATGGAACACGCCCATCCTAGTGATGCTGTTTGAGGTTCCACAATGCTTTCTGGAAATCCTCGATCGTAGGGTTATTTATTTTAGAGAGAAACGCGAGCACGGAGAGGCAGAGATGACCGCAGTTCACGTCTCCGAAATCTTGAATGCGTTCGTCGTTGTAGTATATGGAGGTTTTGTTCGTTTTCAGATAATGAATTAAATTTGCAGGTGGAACACCTCCGAAAGAATCGAAAACGAATGCTTTATCATTGTCGTTTTTGTGGTAACATATCCAATGCGTGCCTGGATTTTCTTGACCGTCCAAGTTGACTACTCCGCATTCTTTTTTTTTCACGGTTGAAGGTAACGAGTCGGACATGAAAACTCCTCTGAAGTGTTTGATTTGTAACGGTTCGATCAGAGATTCAATGTCTCGGTTGGTGAGTGCTTCTGTTTCTTTTTTTTAAACTTTTTCATCACGCCCTTCCCCTTCTTCTCCATGGCCAGATTGTGACGTTTCTGTTCTTCCAATTCCGCCTTGTTCTTCTTCGAGTCGATGACGGTTTTTGCGATGGCGGCACTTCCGCCGGCTAAACTTCCAACGGCCCCCAATGCTGCCAGGATGGCCGGGATGCTGAATATGAAACCTCCGACCTTTTGCTGTTTCCGCGAACGCTGCAATCTTTTCAATTGAGGTGTGCTGAGCAGCAATTTCATTCCGTGTCCTTTCGACAAGCAAGAACGTTTCTTCTCGCGTTGTTTCTTGGTGAGTAACCCATCGAGAGCACCTAGATTTTTTAGATTGGAGTATGGTATCTGGTACACGACACCCTTGGGCTTCATGTTGATGCTCTATGTGTTATTTTCACGGTATGTTATTTATATATATATTCTGAGATTTTTTCTTGTGTAGTTTTTTACGGTATGTTATTTATATATTTTCAAGGCCTCGCTGTCGTTACACAAATTCTATTACGTGCTTCGTTTTCTTGCCAAGAAGTTCCTTTGTCCCCTTGTACACGATTCGAGTTTTGTTCTCGATTAAAATAGATAGCTTCTTGTCGGATAACATGTTAGCGTATCGATCTGGTAAAAATAGACTGTATTGTGCGTTGAGCAACAGGCGTACCTTGGGACCATACTGGGTAGAAACAATTGAACCGGAAGTTATCGTGTAAGGTTTGTCGACTTCCAATTCCTGAATTTTTACATACTCGACTGACAAATTTAGCATTTGTTTTAATGCTTGGAGATCACTTATTTTTTCGGTCGTCATATCAAGAAAAATTTCAAAGTGTTAGAGAGAAATTTAATTGTTTTTCACGATGTGTGTTATTTATATATACCGAAGATTATTTTTTTTTCACGATGTGTGTTATTTATATATCAAGTTTTTTTTTGACACGTATATATATTATTATTTTTTAACAGAGGAAGAAAGTTCGTGCTTCGGAAAACGCGAGGATGTGCGTAGTGATATCTTTCCTCTCCTGCATAGACTTGTACCAATCATCAGTATACTGTCTTCTTCCCTGCATCGCCTCGTACAGTTCGTCCGACCTATCGTCCAATTTTTGCCCTGCAGCCAAAAGCAGAATGTTGAGATCACCGCACCTCAGGCCGCTGATCTCCCGAAGAAGGTCCTTGAGAACCATTTCACAAGGGATGCGAAATTCCGGCATTGTTCTTGCTATGTTTACAAGTTTATTAACATCTCCGTTAACTACCTTTTTGAATATTTTAGATAGTAGCTCGGGTGGCAAATTAGTTATGCAATCCATGTTGTTTTTTTACTGTACGTTATTTATATACCCCACCCCAATTTTTGTTTCGTGTTCATGGCGATGGTGGTGCCTAGTGCGGCGACCCGTTCACCCAACGATGCGTCTCTACTCACGAATCTTTCGAAAGCTGCGTGCTCTAACTTTCTGTCTGCTTCGTGACGTGCATCCAGATCCGTCTGCGTGGTGTTGTAGGCGATGTCGTGATCTTTGCATGCGGCGTCCAACGGATTCACACCCTTGTCTCCTCTCTCCAATCTTTTCTCGAGTTTGGTACCCGGTCCGCAGTACTGGTAGCCAGGTAAATGCATCTCGAAAGGTAACTTGTTGATGATGTCGTTCACGAGTCCCTTTCCTTCGGCCACGTTCCAGAATTTCGGAGGCAGCGTGTTGATGATTTTGATCAGGTAACCTATGCCCTTGTCGTCGTTCACGATGAAGTTGGAAAGTTTCGTGCTGATCATGTCCACGATGCCAACCTTCTCGTTGTAAAAATTACGGTTGCCTGCATTCTCTTCGCCGGCTATCACCAACAATCGGTCCACGAGTTTCCTAACGTCGTCCACCCAAACGAATTCTTTGGGTAATGCGTTGTAGCGTTTGACGCCGCTGCCTGTTTTGACCTGGTTCCAAATCGGTTTGATGAGATTCCTGTACTTCTCACCGCTGCTCGATTTCACCCTATTCTGCGAGGCATCGTTGTTCTGGTACAAGGCATCCGTCATGATCAGAATTTCCTTGTAACTCTGGTAATCTTCGTCGGTGTAATCTTTCGGCTGCTTTTTGGCGACGAGTTCCCACAGTCCCACCGTACCCGGATACCTGTTCCAACTATCCTTGTCGCCTAAATTGACTTTAATGTCGTTGCCTTCGAAGGTCACCTTCGATTTCCCAATCTTCCACACCACACCACCACCCTCGCTGGTTTCCATGCTGGGATACAATCCGAACACTTCATCCTTGTCGAATTTCCCCGTGCTCAGGTAGTCTCGTGCCAAAGGTCCCAACTCGATTTTATCCGAAGACGAGGACGTGCTACCAATAGCTCGACGTCGTGCCGGTGCATCCTTCAGTTCGAACGGCGTCGAAGGAATGCTCGAAATGGGTGTGGGTACAGCGTAACTTTTAGCTGCGAGCGGTACGAGTTCATTAATCAAATTTTTATTTTGTTCCGTGACACTTTTAATTTCTTTACCTAGACTGCTGATGGCATCGATCACGGGTTGATCCTGACGTTTCTTCTCTTCGTAGAATCCTCGATTCTCGGATTTCCAACCTTTGAAGCGTTTCGCGAGGTAATCGCGAAGCTTGAGATTTTCGTCTTCGATTTTTCGTTTCGTCATGACGTTATTTATATACGTCGTTTCTCACAACGTTGCAACGTTTAGAAAGTCGTTGATTTTGTTTCTGTATTTTCCGTCGTTGGGTTTCCTCGTCATGTCGATCGTCACAAATCCGAAATCGTCACCGTTCCAGCAAGTAGAGCAGCCTTCCGAAAATTGATTGTAGTTCATGTCTCCGCCTACGTAGTCATCGTACGCGTGCTTGAGGTTGGTGTGATCTTGACGAAACAAACATATGAAATTGGCGTTGTCGCGCACTAACTGTTTTGGAATTTTGGAAAACGTTTGAGCTAGGTAAAAACAATCCATTCCTTTGTGACGACCTTGCGTGAAAAAGTTGCGAATTTCATTTTGATTTTCCAGGATGGCGTCGTCGAACACAACAACTGAATTTTCACGACAATCGTCGAGTGGTTTTATTTCCGAGGCAAACGTTGCAATGTCCAGACCATCGTACAGTTTCATCAGTTGCTGGTATTTGGATTGCTCCAAACTTTTCGAGAACACGTACAGGTGCCTGTTCTTCCAATCTAACCAATTCGGTGCGAGGAGAAAATTGTCCACGAGCAGTGTCGTTTTCCCACACCCCGAAGGACCTACGATCAGACAGCGGATGCTGTCGGGAAGTAACTCGCCGTTTTTTTTCTTTCTCGTTTGACTTTCCGGATCCGGTAGACGCTTCACCACGTTCCACGTACTCACAAGATCACTTCGTCCGCGTCGATCCAACTCTTTTCCGGAAGTCCCAACCATTTGACAAACAGTTTGTCACCTTTCCTACGCAATACTTTCTCGATGAGGTACGTGTCGGGGTGTTTTGTTTTAGAGAGTTCCTCTTCGTAAAATCTTCCTTTCAAAATCTCGTCGCTACTATCTTTTATTATATACGTGTGTCGGTTTCCAGGTAAAACTCGAACCACCGTAAAGAGTTCCGTGCTCCAATTTTTTGTGAATCCCTTCTCGAAGGTGCGTTTGAATTTGCTGATCCTCACCCGGTCTCCAATTTTGTATTTAGCTTTTTTTGTCGTGGGCGTGTACTTTGGGCAGTAAACAGTAGAAATTAAACGCTGCTCGTCGGACTTGGTAACGTCGGCTGGCTTCATACCTATCGTTCTGTGTACCGTATTATTATAGGTGTCGACGAGTTCCGGCAGGATGTCGACCCATTTGTAATTTCCCCGAAGCGTGAATCGTTTCCACATGTGTGTTTTCAAGGTTCGATTGAATCTTTCCACGATGCTGGCTTTGATGTGACTGAAGGTCGAATAATGTCGAATGCCATGTTTTTGAATAAACTTTTGGAATACGGCGTTGTAAAATTCTTTACCATTGTCCGTTTGCAGAAACCGTGGTCGTCTGCCACCGCTTTTGCGAAAAATTAATTTGAATGCTTCCGTGATGCACGTTCCCGTTTTCGCCTTCAAAGGTAGAGCCCATGCGAATTTCGAAAACGTGTCTATGACGGTGAGGAGGTACTTGTTGCCCTTGTTCAATTTATGTACGTTTTTCAAATTGCCGCTACTCATCTCCACGAGGTCACTTTGCCAGAGGTCGTCGATGCCCTTGGTTACCACAGCCAAACGTTCGTAGTTGCGGCGTGCAGGTTTATGCAATTCTTCGACGATGGCTTGCCTAGACATTTTTTGTTTAGAGATTACGTTTCAAGAGAAGCACAAGCGTGATAGGATTCAAAGAAGGTGGCACTTCGCTCGTGTTTTGAATGATCAGCTTATCGCCGGCACTCACGTCGAAAACGGTGAGATCTTCGTCTTCGTGTATTTCATATATGTTGCGCGTTTCGTTCCAACGTGCCAGAGGAATGTTTCCTGCTTTCTGGACACCACGATTCGATATCAAAGTCATGGTGGGAACGCTAGCTTTTCTGCCGTGAGACCAGTACGAAAATTCGTTTATCTGAATCGTGCCATCGAGGAGAAACTTGTAGTACGGATGATAAGGATGCAACATGTACAGTTTGTTACCTTCGACGAACGTGGAGATTCTTTGTTGATTGGGTACGCTGTTGATTTCGATGGCTTGCAGAGAATGCAGTTTAGCGAATTTAGTGTCGACGCTAACGAGGTTACTGTGAACTTGTCCGAGTTTATTTTCGATGGGCAGCAAATGCTCGACTATGGTATCCGTTACGGTAGAAAACGACGGTTTGATTTTCACTTCCACGTTCAACTGCTTGTAGTTTTCGTTGAGTTCTTGCAACTTGGCACCGAAAGAGGCCTGCGTCGATTCCTGCGTGGATTCCAGCACTCCAACTTGATCTCTGATGTTGACGACGATGCTCTGAAGGTTCTCGACTTGATTCAATTTCGAGCTCTTCTCGGTAAGATCGTTCACGATGCTTCGCATCTCTGTAAGCTGCGTGTGAAGGTCGACTACGCTCTAAGAAGTGGGCAGCGTCGACACCAGCGAACTAATTTCGTCTCGAATCTGTTCCACGTTCGCCGTTTCCGTTTCCAGTCGTTTCAGCATTCGAGATATGTTTCTTTTCAAAACGTGCAATTCTTTGGAGGTGGGGAGATTGGCCACTTTACTCTCGAGATCGCTCAATGAACTTTTGATGTCACCCGAATCGGATAGTGCCGTCACCGCCGTTTTCAATTTTTCCAAATCTTCGCTCGAAGGCACGCTCGTCCGTAACGATTCCAAGTCACCCTGTATGTTGTCGAGTACGTGATGAAAATGAGCGAGATTCGTTTCGACGTTCAAATTTTCTAAATATTCGATCTTCTGCTGAACCGTGCTCAACGTGTCTTGAATGCTCGTCAACGCTCTCGCTTCAGCGTGAATATTTTTAATTTCTTCGTTGATCAATTCCAAGGACGCCTGAAGCGTAGCGATGGTGGTTTGAATGTGTTCGAAATCTCGATAGGCCTCCAATTGAATTTTTATGTTCGCGACGCTTTTACCGATGACCTGCAGTTCGTCCGACGATGGTAGGATCGTCATGGTATCTTCCAAAGTCTGCAACTTGGATTTAATTTCTTCCAACGTGCTGGTGAATTCTTCTTGTAATTTGGAAACAACGACATGCAAGCGTTCTACATCAATATCGTTCACGACGGTTTGAAGTTCAGAGAAATTCTTTTCTATTGCGGAAGTTCGTTCTTCGATTTCGAGTTTCAATTTTTCCAAATCTTCATTTTTCGATTGAAATTGCTGTAATTTGGCCAAATCATTTTGAAGCGAATCCACGCTCAACTGTATATTTTGAACGTTGTCGTAAGAAGGTACGTCGACATAATTTTTTATGAGCGTTTTCAGTTCGGAATCGATTTTCAGAATGGGGTCGAGACATTGCGTTTGGAGCGTAGCGATTTCCGACTCTAAACTTTTGTTTAAGGTTTCCTGCAAAGCGATCAAATCGGTCCTCAACTTCTTAACTCGAATGTCCAACATGAGAATCTCTTCTGCGTGGTCTACACGCTTGGTGTTGCCGAAAATGTCGTTAGGCATTTTGTTAACGGTTATTTATAATAGGATAGACGATTCGTAATTCTACGAAGAGAGGAATAAGTTTGTCGTAATCTCCGAGGAGTTCTATGTAAAAATAATCTCCTGCAGACACATCGTACGTAATGTTAGAAAGCATCTTGTCGTGCTTGATTCGAAAAATGTTCTTGCCGGTAGAAATTTTGGTTTCGCCTGCGTTTTCCGGATTCACGGTGATTTGAAGTTTCCCGTCGATCGGAATTTCGTAGAAATGTAAATTGTTATTAAAAACATAAAACATCTTGCCCACATCGTCATTCAGTTTCGTCCAAATGCTGTTGAGGTGAATGATCAACAGACCGTTGAGTTTAGGTAACACGGAAGGTAAGACTTCATGATCTGGTATGGTTTCCATGATGATCTGTTTTTTGAAACCGAACAAGTTCATAGGCATGCTGGTTATTTAAGGATACGAGCATAGTTTTATTTTGTAATGACAGTCAGTGTTTTTTTTACTGAGTAACAAAAGGTTTTTTTTTGAGTTAGTAAAAATTGTTGTGTGTGGTGGTGAGTGCTAATTATTTGCACTGTGCGCAATTCTTATTTATTTCTAAACGACGATGTCCCCAAGGCAATGTGTGAATACCACACTCGAGAACGCACCTCTTGTCGTCATCGGGATCCAGCGCAATTTTTCTAATTTTGTTTGTTGTGATGATATGGTTGACGCTCTGGATTCTTTGTTCTTCTCTTAGAACCGACGACCTGGTCTTGAGGCAATCGATGTAATCGTGGAAGGTGAGTTTGTTCTCCACCGTATTTTTGCCCACACCTTTTGCTTTCTTCGTGACACTACTCTCTGTTTTTATGGCATACATCTTCGAACGCAAACCCGCGAACTCGACAATAATATCACCGTTACATTCATCTTTCAGTTTACCTAGGACTTTTTTGTTGAGGGATGGAATTCCAAATCTGTTGGGTTGAGGGTACGCAGAAGTATCGAAATACTCAAGCATGGAAGGATTTTTTATGTCTTCATAGAGGTTAGGTGTTTGTATGCTGTAAATGAAGCTGTCGGTGTCCGTGTACAAAAGTGATATTTTATCATTGTAGAAGGGTTTCATCACGTCGTAATGAAATTCGAACATGTAAAGTTTCGACAAGTCGAGAACTGTTGCGCCAACGTAAATTGGTTTTCTGAATTTCATCAATTTTATATGTAGATTGAAAAGTGCCAAATTCTCGTTGTAAATTTTTCTCGACTTGAATCTAGGATCGGCTATCCACTTCCGACATTTATTCTTATCGGAAATTAATTTCACGTCTACGTGCTTTCTAACATTCTCCATGGTCTTTCCGTACACCGCATTGTTCATTAATTTAAAGAAGTCCTTGTCTAAATCGGAAGTGGCAGCTGTTCTATGTTGTGTGTTAGTTTCTATGTAAGGTCTTAACCACGTGGAATGTTTAAACTTTAGTATTCTTCTAACATTTACTATCTGAACACCCTTCCCAATCAAAAACCGGAGATTCTTGTAGTGGACGACGTATCTCTGTTTAGGGTCCAATGTTAACAAAAGCTTGTCTTGAACCGAGTCGGGTGGACATTTGATTTCGGGAGTCGGAGGCAAATCCGAAAACGTGTCGTGCAGGGGGTCGGAGAATTGGAGATCTACCTCTGCGAAGAAACCACACTCGCTATCGTCGAAATGAATAATGTCTATCGAAGTGGGATCTAACCATTCGAATCCCCCGTAAGGAAGTTTCTGAACCATGGCATGTCCGTAGAGATTATTAACGTCGGCGTAGAAGATGTAATTCGATGCTCGATTTGAATCGTAATCTTCTTTCATGTGTACGTTATTAGCTTTTGCATGTCTCTGTACGCATTGCACCATTCCACCTCGTATCCCTCTTTCGATGAATAGCAACATGTCAACGTCCGATATCAGTTCCAGCTTGACCTTTGTCTGGAATAACATTGCCGACCACGCTAATCCCGGTAGACTGTAGAAATACGCTGGATCTAATTTATAAATATTCGTTGCCGTTTTCCTGAACGCTTGAAAAACATCCGCGAGTATCGTCACATCCAATTTTAAGTATGCGTCGTGGTAGTCTCCGAGTGTCCTACATTCTAATTTCTCCCACATGAGTTGCGCGTGTTGGTATTCTTCTTCCGCGATTCCTTTCTCTCTGAGTCTGCTGTAAAATTCTCTTGGAAGTGGAAGAGCGTCGTCGTTAAATTTAGAACCATCACTAACATATTCGTAAGGATAAACCCCTTTACGTCTAACGAGTTCTATGTCTACGTTGGGAAAACTAGCTCCAGTTATTTTAAATTGATCGTCGGTGAGTTTGTTCGCTAAAGCATCCAGACTTGCAGAGAGAAATCTATACGAATCCAGGAAGCGCATCTCGATTGTATTTTTCGTTCCCGGAATCGACACTTGCTTGCTGAGACTAATGTAACGTTCTTCATTCTCGGCCAAGACACCTATACGTTTCGGATCGTAGCCAAGATGTCTCACCAGGTGGTGAAAATCATATCCGCTTCCGTTGTGAAAGAATATGGGGATGAATTTAGGTTTCTGGATTTTAAGATTGCACGTGTTGCAAATTCCACCTATGTAGTTTCCGCTGAAATGATCGTGGTGCAATATTTTTTTGTTCTCATCAGTGAAACTTTGATCACATACCGGACACACCTCAGTGGAATTGTAATTTTGAAGTTCATTTTCAGTTAAAGGTGCCATCGGTTTTGATGTAAGCAGTACGCTACCAATTACCTCAACCTCCTCCACCATTTTTTCCAGGAAGTGTTCGATTACATTTGGCCCGCGGTATATATATGCTTCATTTATTTTATCACGTCGCACAACAACATAGCCGAAACTATTAGGTTGATGAAGCTGGTACGGCGTTGTGGAGGAAATTTCAGGATCCGGTTCGCAGTAGGAGAGTGGTTTGAGGAACGCCTCGAAATCTGCGACGATGATTGCGGGATGTTCCAACAATGCCTTGTGCATTTTGAATTCTTCGACTTCGTTCGTTTCGGGCATCAACATTCTAGCCGGTCTGTTGTCGCCGCAATAAATTTTATGTTCGGCAAGTTTCTCCAGAGCAATTTGACGTCCGGTGTAATTTCGATAATCGAGTTGTTTTCGATCGTCGAACGTGGTTAGGCATCTCGGGCAAACTTCGATGCAATGTTCATGCTTGGTTGATTGACTTCTGACCAAACGTGATAGTGAACGAATTAGCGTATAGTGATGAACATCCTCGTTGGAAATTAGAAGGAGATTTATTACACAGGCATCGTCATCGTCGATATCGCTTATCCTGACAGGGTGCACGAGATATTTATCTGACGTGAAGGAATACACATTAATAGCGATGCGTTTTCCTGTACGATTTTCGAACTTTGTTATATCCGACAATGTCACCGGGTATTCGATGCCAGACATTACACTTTGAAAGTCGGTCTCGTATTGTTTGTAATGAGAAACCTGTTCTGGATTATTTGACCAATGAACAGGATGCAGTGCAGCCAACACACACCAGAGAAAACACTTGTTATCGCTGTTCTGTATATTTAACACAGCCCTCTTGTGTTGAATGTTCGGTGGAAGAGGAATGTAGCTGGAAGCGCGAAGAGGCGAGAATCGGTTCACGTAAACGGTTAACGTGTGAGGACTTCCACACAGAGACCATCCCGACCCTTTAGCCTCGAAATCGTCATGTTTCTTAACCAGCTCATTGGTAACTTTATAATAGAAGTTGTCCAAATTTTCGACGTCCGCCAAATGAAGAGTCTGGTTTTTTGTACAATGATAAAAAATACTCGTTGTGCCATCAACTTTCTCGTATTCCGAAAACAGAACAACATATACTTTTATAGAGTTGTTTTCAAGTTTATTTTTTAGAATATTTAGTACAGATGTTTTCGTTTCGTCCAAGAAACTAAGGATGTCACGGCCTGGTTCTGACCTAATTGAAAAATCCTGGAGTTGGTCGTTGAATGCAGATCTAATTGGTTTGCGTTCATTAGATAATTTAATTTGCTTGGAAGTGGAAGCTTCCGTATCTGCATTATCGATTTTCCTTTTCAATGTTCCTCGTTCGATCGATAGTTTGCAAATTTTGAGGTGTTTACTTAAATTTGCAATGCTGATCATCTTTCCACATCGAGCACAAGACTTAGAAGGTAACAAACGATTAATTCTCGAATCTGTTTCGCTACATCTTGAACTGTGCTTGCTAATATTAGTTTTAGATATTAATTTTTCGCAAGTAACACATTCAGTTTTATCATTTTTTCGATTGAAACTGGTGGTGGATGCCATTATGCTTTCTCCAAAAAATCACAGAAATCAAAAAATGTCTAGCGATACAATTTTCAGGTATGTTATTTTATATAGAATTTCTTAGAGTGATTACAAAACTCAAAAATTCAATCTACTGTAAATAGAATTTCGGGTATGTTATTTATATATAATTTCTTGTGTGCGAATACAAAAAACTCAAGAATTCAATCTACTGTGAATACAATTTTCAGGTATGTTATTTTATATAGAATTTCTTGAGGTGATTACAAAACTCAAAAAAAAATCAATCTACTGCAAATATAATTTTCAGGTATGTTATTTTATATAGAATTTTCTCAGGGGGAATACAAAACTCAAAAATCCAAGACAGTTCAGTTTTAACGTGTTCATATTTGAAAAAAAAAATGCAAAAATACGCCTTGGAGATTTCAACCAATCCACTTTACTAGATTGGCGAAACTCTTAACTATTGTTATTTGGAACCTTTAACCTTTTTTTTGGTGACGTAGAATACGCGTAGAGAGGTTGGGTTTAGTGTGTCGGCCGAGTCTCGGTGTCCTCTGTCCTCCCATACCAAAATAAACACATCACAATACAGAAATAATGAGAGGCGTGTGTGTGTGTGGCAGAGAGATCACATCGTTCCGAGAGGTTTACAAAGGTCACAATATATAAACATTTGACCAGGACTTGGAAAATTACAATACAGTGCGTTCATCCTTCAAGGATGAGAAAGTGCATTATTTACTCATCACGCTGTGTCAGCGCAATAAATAAAAGCGCTGAACATGGAGAGAAAGTGGGAGTTTTTGAGGTTTTGGTGAACCTCAATTAATAAAAATAAGTTTTTGAGGTTTTGGCGAGTTCCAAATAATCAAAATGAGTTTTTGATGTTTTGGTGTTGTTTTCTACGCTGTAAAACATCGTCAGC
The DNA here is from genome assembly GCF_977018435.1 of Lepisma saccharinum. Classification (NCBI taxonomy): domain Eukaryota; kingdom Metazoa; phylum Arthropoda; class Insecta; order Zygentoma; family Lepismatidae; genus Lepisma; species Lepisma saccharinum. The sequence goes on along the minus strand of NC_139239.1, from coordinate 69,030,501 downwards.
GCAATAAATAAGGCGCAGAACGTGGAGAGAAAGTGAGTGTGTGTGTGTGTGGCGAGCTCCACCAAGCCCCACCGAGCCCCACTTCCGGTTTGTGAACTCTCAAGCAAGATTGCCAGCTCCTTGCTGTTTTAGGTTAGGTTAGACCAAAAACCTTGGTGATTTTTTCAAGTGAGGAGTTGGTAACACTGCGAGCGCCACCGAGCGCCATTTTCGGGCTGTGAACCGGGGACACTACACTACTAGTTATCTTGGAAACAGTAAGACTTAGGAAAAATCTGTTTGCAGATTCGTCATGTACGCCTATATGTAAGTAAAATATGAATAGAACCTATTCTCGGAAATCCAAAATGGCGACCGGAAGTGGGGTTATCTTGGAAACAGCAAGACTTAGAAAAAATCTGTTTGCGGATTCGTCATGTACGCCTATATGTAAGTAAAATATGAATAGAACCTATTCTCGGAAATCCAAAATGGCAACCGGAAGTGGGGTTATCTTGGAAGCGATAAGACTTAGGAAAAATCTGTTTGCGGGTTCGTCATGTACGCCTATACGTAAGAAAAAATATGGATAGAACCTATGCTCGGAAATCCAAAATAGCGACCGGAATTGGGGTTATCTTGGAAACAGTAAAACTTAGGAAAAATCTGTTTGCAGATTCATCATGTACATCTATACGTAAGAAAAAATATGAATAGAACCTATGCTTGTGTGTACTCGTACCAAGTATGAGTGGAAAAAAAAAAAAAATAGGAAATTTTACAAAAACATCGCTAAACGCTAAAACATCGACAAAAATTTGTCAAAATATGTCAAAAACTGATTTTCAATTGATAAAAAAAAAGCTACAAAAACACTCGTACCAAGTATTGCGTTGAAACGCCCAATATGCACTACTAACTTTGGTGTGCAATCTTCCTCACAGGAAACTTTTCGAACCGAAGTGATACAACAAGTTGCACTTCTCGCTTGTCGCTTGCATGTTGTTCTGCGTAGGCCGTTTTCTGGATACCGTGTATCGTCGCGAGGGTTGTTATCCGCGCATGCGCGGTGAATGCTTGCGTATAAACTGAAGTGCCCTTGTCGTTCGTTGCTTCAGTGTGTTACTTCCGTGTCGCTTGTCACATTCAACAAGCCACAGGAGAGAAGCGACAAGCAACATGTCTCGCTTGGAAACGAACTCTCAGTAAACGTAACTTTCCGGACCGAAGCACCACGTGTCCTCTTGTCGCTTGCTTGTCGCTCAAATTTAGTAGTTTTCTTAATATCGAGCGTAGAATCGCCTCGATCTGTTGATACTGCCCGAGCGGTGAATACTTTTATCATAGACGGAACGGAAGTGGATCCTGTCGCTTGTTACTTCAGTGTAAACCCCCGTGTGGCTTGTCGCCTGTCGCGTGTTCCTTGTCTGAAAGTTCCTTACGTGTACGATTGATAAAGAGTGGATGGGAGCCAGAAAAGTAATGCAGATTCTATACACTATATAGCTATTGATAATCAACAAACTTTATTTGAGATACTCATGTTCTTATGATTAAGGAATCATATTTATTTTCACTATACAGTGAGCAAAGTTATTTAAGGTTTAACCCATTTTCGAGAATAACATTTTGACATGTCTCCCAGTTTTAACTTTTTTTGGTATAATATCCTGCATTAATTTTCGAAACAAGACGAGACAAAACGAGACGGGACGAGACGAGACAGAACCCTTCGAGACGAGACACGAGACGGGACAAACAAATATTTTCGAGACGAGACAGCATTTTCACGAGACGAGACAGCATTTTCACGAGACGAGACGAGACAGACCAAAGTCTCGTCTCGTCTCGTGGGCAACACTACCCGGGATTAAGGTAAAGTTTCATCCTCCCCTCCACAGCAATACAACAATCCTATTTTAAACTGCAAGACAAATCTTTGAACTTGTTCATGATAAAAGTATCGCTTCGCGTTTTCAAATGACTTGAGAGTAATGGACGACAACACATGCAGCAGGATGGATGGAACATTCCTCTACCAATTTAATCATTCATCCTCATCGTCGCATTGACCAAGAAGGGTCAGAAGCGACGTAAAATAAGATCAATACAAACAAGTTGACGGTTAATTTGCGGTAGACTGGCAACACATCCTAAATTTTTTATTTTGTTTCCTACAGCCACTGCTTTAGTTACAAAAAAAAAAAAAAGACTTAATTGAAACGCAATCTCGGTCAAAGAAGAGACAGGGCCGGGAGGCGGTATGGGGTGAGGGGGCGGACTGATTTGTTTATGCCGTTGGCAATATGCGGTTTCCGAAATACCGGGGCGCTTCTTAAAGAATCCCCGCACCGCTGGATCTCTTCTTCCCCCTTGCTAATTTATTTTTCCATCTCCCAGTTACGATTCGATTCATGATAACTCCTTTTTCTCCATGCTTGCTTATTCATCCTTTCCCCCCGTTCCTGTTTCACTGCCCCCAAACCACGCTGCCTGCTTTGAAATTGAAAACAATGCCGTTGCCAAGGTTACGCAATAAATTTCTTTTTTCCGTGACAAGAGAACGGCAAGGGGTGGCCCAAAAATCGAGGAAGGGCAGGAAGAAAAAGACCACCCGAGTCGGGCCACTCCTCGTCTACTCTTTGGAACATCAATATCTTGGGAATGAAGACGTGATGTCTTCATCAGGAGACATTCTTCAAGGTTTTTCTTCTTCTTTGATCCCCTGGTGCCTCCTTCCTTCTCGAATTATCTCCTTTTCCATTAACGACTACTTAAGAGAAGACGGTGTAAGTAGGCAATGTAGATGGACGCTTTACCTACAATGCGACGACATCTGTAATCCTACAAAGGGGAGGAACTGGACTTGGAACAAACGAACGGAGATACTGTAGCCATTGTCTGGAAAGGAGGTGGCACTCGCTGCCCCTTCTGGAAATTGAATAAGGTCAACGTGGCCACTATAGGACCATGATAAAATTCAAGTAAAATTTCCGGTTTTCAAGGCGAACTTTCCAAAAATTCAAGGTTACAAACAGAGGTTTTCTCTATATTTGAACCTTACATATTACCGTCTCTCACCACCCACACACATACACGCACAAATATATTAATATATAAAGGGTCTGTGTTTCAATTTAAAAAAAAATTCTAATTCAATTCAACGATATATATATATATATATATATATATATATATATATAATATAGATAAGTTTGTTAATAGTTAAAGTGCAGAGTTTACATTTTCCATTTCACATACTCAGACATTAATTACATGTACAAACACAAGTCACAAACGTTACGGATCTATACGTAGTACTAATCTACGAAAAATTGTTAATTGCATGAGAATTTCAAACTTAAATTTAACTAATCAACTTCAAGATATCTTATCTTGCAATAACTTCCAGTTTGTCAGATAGATTGTTCTGCAAAAAACACTAACAAAGTAAACGGGTTGAGACAATTCTGTTTTATTTTCCACGCAGCTTTATTTTCCTTCCTCGATAAAAATAAAAACTAAACTGTGAAAAAATTGCTTCAGGGCATTTATAAAATATGCATATATTCAATGGGATTTGGATTAATAAAAATTATTCACGTCTACGGAGAAAAATTCACCCAGAATTCCCGGTGAGTAGCCACCCTGAAGATGTAACCCCCGAATTTTTCCAGGGTGGTACGGCATCCCCCCCAAATTCCTAGTTCCAAATTGTACCCTCCTCTGAAATAATTTCAAATATGTGAAGTTGCTGTTAATATAACCTATTTTTTGATAGCTTAACACCAAAACTTTATATTGTTTTCAAATATTTCCTTTCCAAAAGAATTCAAACACTGCACTCTCGTACACCTGTCCTACTACATTGTGGTACTAGCTAGTTCATCTCCCCTGTGTCACATGTATAATTGCTAGGGGGTGGCCTGTTGTTAATGTGTCTTTCTATTCCTTTATAGCAACACATGGAACCAGTTCTAAATTCAAGTATTGTCCACTAAATTCCTGTTAAATGGATAGAACCTTTCCACAATATAAGAACATGTTAACAGACACTACACTATCATTTATAATGGAATTAGTTTTTAAAAAAAAAACTAATGATCAACTACTACAAGTCAATAAGAATGTAAGTGACAAATGAAATTGATATAAGTCGAAAAATGTTTGCTTCCTCTTTTGGTGTCTATTTGCCTGCCTATTTTAGAAATATTTATTGCCTACAAATACGCCAAGCGGTTTTACAGAATCCATGTCTACATCAGACTGTAAACAACGCTTCCTCAAAGAGGTTTACAGGATTCCTGTAATTTGTCTAGCCGAAGTTGAGAACACCAATGGCAGCTTAAAATAGTGTGTCATATTACAGTTTTTAGTTTGAAAGTCTGAACAAATTATTGCATCCTTATTTTTCATTTGATGTGAACATTTAGTTTCAACTTCTGAACGAAATAATTAAGATTCTAATTTCATCTGATGTGGACATTTCTTTAATTTAACTGCAAGACTATACTTTAAGTAGTATTACTGGCAATTTTGTATGGTACAGTCAACGACAAAGATAATGGTAAGGAAATGGTCCACCGCTATTTTCAATACTTTTTTATTCTACATCCTGTGTTGTTTTAAGGAATGAAACTATTTTGGTTAGAAACAGGCATTGTTCTCTGGTTGTTGACGCCTTTACTTCAATTCATTGGCATCACATTGTGTAATTCAAACCGAATGAAAACTGTGGTAGACAATTCGCCTACTGTTTCTTTCGCCATTGGGTGTACAATAAATCGAAACATATTTGCTTTAATTATAAATGTATTCAGCGCATAGTTAAGTACATATTTTGCCATTTTTAGTAACTATCAATTCGCAACTTTTGAGCGTCCTACAATGTTTTGCTGCGTTAGCATATCAGTGAAGCACTCTGTAGAAAGAACCAGCGGTAACATTAGGGAGGCAACAAAAAAATGACCATCTTTAAAAACATCGTCGACATCATCTACAGCTTCCGCGAAGGAAAAAAAAATCTTGTTAGGAGAACACGAAATTGATAAGATTCATTTTCGCTCACTCGACACCACACCACACACACAAAAAAAACAGATACGTCACCTGTGACGTCATGTCATTATTACTTAGTCATGCAGGCGGCGCGAGTGGCTCTCAGGCATGCAGATTGGGGTTTGTACCAGCGGGCCAACCAAATCTCCAGGCCTCGTGGATCTGCATGCGTAATTGTTTTACCAATACGAGCAGCCATCCTCTATCGGGATGCGCGTGGCTAAAGAAGCTACGGACCAAGAAGCGGAGTCCAAAACTTCAAAAGAAAGTTCGATGTTTGTTGACAAAGGAAAGCTGCCGCACCCCATGGTGGCATCCAGTGGCCATTCTTGTATTCTTTCTTTTCCAGGAATTTTCAAGAAGGACGGTTATTGCTGTAGTGAAAACTCACTTCAATTTGTAGTGCTCAGATTTTTTTTTTGTTACGAATGCCAGAGAACCAGTGGCGGCGATTAGGTACCAAAACTAGGGGGGGGGGGGAAGGGCAGTTTACTTTCCCTTGGTATATAAGGTTTAGCATAGTGCGGGGGCAAAAGTGGCAACTGCCTCCCCCCCCAGTCGCCGCCACTGTAGAGAACTATTAACGTAACACGTGTATCTGATAAATACATATCATGGGATAAAAGTGCTTTTTATTGTACGATTAGGACATGAACTCTAGAATAGTTACATTCTGTTTAACATTGTGCAAGATAATACAGGGTTATTACAAATGATTGGAGCGGTTTCATGAGTTTGCTGTAGCTATAATATTTGACATATTGCCATGAAATTTTACAGTAACGTAGAAAAACTCAAAACGTTTTCTTCTCTTGCAGGCGTGCTTCGGATTTCTGTCGGGAGAGCGCAGCACTGAGCAGTGAGTAAAGATGGCGACAGACGCTGAGAAAGCTTATGATGTGCTGGAATTTCATGCATATCAGTCGGTCAAAACAGTGCGACACTTTAGAACAAAGTTCAAGAAAGATGCATCAAGTGCCAACTCCATTCGGCGATGTTATGCACAGTTTACAACTACGGGATGCCTCTGCAAGGGGAAATCAACGGGCCGGCCTCCAGTGAGTGAAGAAACTGTTGAGCGCGTGCGAGCGACTTACACGCGTAGCCCACAGAAGTCGACGAAGTCAACTGATGTAAAAGGATGTTTTTGTGAAAAACTTGTTTATAGTGATGATGCACTCGGTGCATCTTTCTTGAACTTTGTTCTAAAGTGTCGTTGCAGTGTTTTGACCGACTGATATGCATGAAATTCCAGCACAGCACTGCTCAGTGCTGCGCTCTCCCGACAGAATTCCGAAACACGCACGAGTTTCTCTACATTACCGCAAAATTTCATGGCAATATGTCAAATATTATAGCTACAGCAAACTCATGAAACCGCTCCAATCATTTGTAATAAACCTGTACCTTATATGTGGGCTGTAAATTTAAAAGTGGCAACACTGTCAGGAAGATGTGATAACACTGTACATGTGCTATCAGGCATTGAGCATTGTCAGTTGGGACCCATGTCGATGTGTGGAGTACGAAAAGTTGTCGGAGCAGCGAGTGCTGTTGTATATGTACAAGGTTGAAATGAGCACCATTTTGTGTACTGCCCTAAAACATGTTTACAAAGGTAGAACAGCGATTGTGGATGAAGATCCAGGTGGCCGTGCCAAAAATGCACGAGAATGTCATCAAGACTTGCATGAAGTCTGTAGCAATAATACTAGCCAATGGGTAGGCAAGTTCATTTCTTGAGGAGGTTGGGATGTGTCAGTGAGAACAACCTCAATATGAGGAAAATTGCATTGTCACCTATGTGCATCCAGCAGATACTCCACACACTGATAGCCTGATAGCACATGCACGGTGTTATCACCTCTTCCTGACAGTGTTGACACTTTTAAATTTACAGCTCACGTATATTTAGGCTATTATGTTTTACTCTCAGAATAAAAATTAAAAAATGTTTCCAACATTAAACTATTATTATGATTTCTTGTGTAATGTAGAATTTCCTTTCTTTCAATATTAAAGATTGCAAGTATACATGGTTCCAGCTGCTGCATTGAAAACACTGGAAGTGCTGAAGCAAAGTATAAGCTGAAGTGTTCTTGCCCTCCACCCCCACCCTCCGGAGAATCTGGTGGGTCTATCCAATCTGCTACTCTACTCCAACGTAGATTTTTTTTGGTGATTACTTCATAGCCATTCGCTCCGTCCAGAAAGCCCGCCAGTACGGCACTCAAAAGATGGAACGCCAACAAAAATCTTCAACAATGGCCTTCTAACCTTACTCCTGAATGATCCTCCCATTGTTGTGGGCATAGTTTTCATTCCCTGTCTGTCCTTTGGTAAAGCCCCACCTCAACATACTTCCAGACGTAGTTTTATCCCGCCTCCCGCCATTTATGAACTTCGTTTCCCGCCCACTTTCATCCCGGACTCTGTGTCGTTTGACATTGCCTGGAATTTCATGGCTAGATGGAGTTGCCCTGCGCTGTAAGCAATGGGAGAAGACACGACCGGAGCTTCGGGATTTGCATACAGATGGCAGCAGATACGGCGATGGAATCATGGGAGGACTCTGGGGTCCTCTGTGGATGCTGGCCAAACGACGGAGAAATTCCTCTGGGAATGAAACCCGTTCTTTTCATTATACGAGTCGAAAGATGAAAATTGGAATATTTGAAAGCTCTATAAATACTTATGGGTGATTATCCGTGTGTGCTTTATCAAAAATTCATTGGTAAAAGCAAGGCATTTTTACCCATACTCTAGTAATCAAATGTCACAAAAATTAAAGATTTAAAAAAGCAAAAATGATTACACTGTTTCAATTTAACTGAAATAATTCTTCATATAAATATATTTTTAAAAAGATTAATAAATAATGCAATAACAAAGGTTGCAAATATAAAAGGGCCTGTGTTTTAAACGCTTAAGAATAGTTGTCAACATGTCAGACTTGGCATTGAGTGAAGTCTGTGTTGGAATTTCTTCCAGGGAGGGGCAAGAACGGATTTTTTCCCCAGGAGGATAAACGGGCACATTTCCCCCATAATAGTGTTGCCCCCTCATAAAAAAAAAACTCTACGCAAAATTACTGCGACTGAAATGAAATTATATGCATGAAATATATAATTTTAGGTTGACAGTCATTTACCAGGGGTACCTTCATCAATTTCATTACATCATCCCTCATCCTCATCTTCGTTAAGCCAGAAGTAGCAGAAATGCGAAGTAAAATAAACCAAATCAATCAATCGATTTACTCCCCTTCCCGGCGTTCATGCCCCTTGTGCATAGAATGTTGAAAGCGACTGAGGCACAGGCTTGCAAAGTTCGCTAGACAGGTCGGCGAAGCATGCACCGGAATTACCATTGTTGATGAGCACTTCCAGACGGAGAAGACCTGAATCCCGATCAAAGATTATTGGTTTCATTTTCCTCAGGCGGCCTCTGATAGGGCCGGAGGACAGGGGGCGTTCATGAACTGTTCTCCGAATCATTTTCAAGATCCATTAAAGGCTTCTAAGAGCTATATACTCGACCGAAAGTTAGAAGCAGCCATCCTGATGCCTAGAATGCTTCATTAATTCTCATCGTTCCCATAAGCTCAGAGAAGTAGATAAGTGACGTGCAATAACCAGGATGCAGTGCAATAAGATTACTTCCAAAACTGCCCCTAATGCGTCTAAGTAAAGATCTTAGGCCAATTTCTAGTGTTGCCCACGAGACGAGACTTTGGCCTGTCTCGTCTCGTCTCGAAAATATTCGTTTGTCTTATGACACATGGTCAATCTCGTCTCGTCTCGAATTTTTAAAAGCCTGTCCCGTCTCGTCCCGTGGGCAACACTACCAATTTCCACGGTTTCCGTTTACCTGGAAAAGTCAGGGAATTAATTCACGATTCAAGGAGTCAAAGAAAAGTCTTGTGATTTCTTTTCAAATATTTCAAATATTCAAACCCTGGTAAAGTTAAACATGATTGTTGATTGCTGTTTTATCGTATCTCCAATTTTCGACGGGGATGAGTTGATGACGTCATGGTGTCCCTTACAGGTTAGTGCGTCACGTTCCGAAGCAACGTGCCTGGCTGTCACGTGGAAATTATCAGCATTAATAAAATGTTTGTGCAAATCGTGTAGTACATTCAAAATTCACATATGTCAAACTTCAAACAGCTTCTCCTGCGAAGTCAGTGCAGATGGACATACGACAATACAGTATTCAGCCGGCGATATGATGGTAGAGGAAAGGAAGAATAAGGCGTTGTAGAGAGAGATAGAAAGAAAAGGAGATAGATATAAAGAGAGATAGAGAGCATCCTTCTCTCTATTATCCATCTTCTCTTTCCATGTTTCTTTATCATTTTCTTCTTTTCATTATTATTTCTAGAGAGAGAAGAAAGAAAGAAATATAAAAACAAGGCAAGCAGAAAGAGACAGAGAAGAAAAATAAATTGATTTTTTATTCCAATAACACATTACCCTGCGTAAACTACTAATGATGTACATGAAAGGGTATCTCTATCAGGTCTTGTTCCATTTGATGCATTAAGTATGCCAACTGTGACAAATTATATATCCGACAATTTTCTATCCGGATTTCAAATATTCAAATATCGGACGTCCTGATATTGGAATATACTTACGGATTATCCGGATATCCGATGCATTCATTATCGTTTGTTAATTTTACGGGCTATCCACATTCTTTTATTCGACATGTTCGTATATTACTGTACGGATTTTCAACAAATCCTTCATAAAATATGTAGCCTACTATCTGTATTATCGGGATCTGATATTGTATAATGTGAAATCCGGATATCCGTTATCCGGATTTTGTGGTTATCCCTATTATGGGTATGGCATCGACCACGTGACCACACTATCCTCGTCCAGTACCTGTTGCCGCTGACAGTTTCTGGAAAAACTAAAATGTATCGCAGCTGCTTGCCGTTCGTCTCCCTCAAGAACCCTGGAAATATCGAATGCATAAGACAATCTCCGAAAGAAAAATGGCGACCATATATAATACTCGCGACAAGCTATTATGTTGGAGCGCCACCCGGAGCTGACACCGTATCAAAGGTGACGAAGCACGGGTCCCCTTGGTTCACAAATCATTCATTTTTTCTATTTTTTTCAACGTCGTTGCGACGTTGATTCTGTGCAAGGAGGAAAAAAAAACTGAGGCACTTTACGAAAAATACGGTAATGTCTTCTTAAGAATGGGGTGCATATATTATGTAAGGGAGCAGAGTGGAATGACAATGCAGTTGCATACAGGATGCAGAAAAATAACCGACATCCCCAGCACGCACTTCCGTTTCTCTCTTACGGAAGAAAAATTTCGTGTTTTCATGCTTCACGTGCTATTTCGTGTTTATATAACTTTCCTGCCTCTTTAGGCTGAACACAGTCATGGAGATGATTGATGATTCGATTAAATTGATGAAGGGGCATTTACTCATGTCCAAGCCTGATTCAGATCTTCCATAGCGAGATCATGAGTTCATATAGTACGCTTGATAAATGTTTAAGTTCATTTTTTGCTCAAGCAAGCGAATCGGTAGTATACCCAGTCTCAATTATCTCAGGAGCAAGGCCGCGCGCAGAGAAAAGAAGGAAAAGGGGGGAGGGTTGAGTGGGCAGAGCGAAGCAGTACACGCCAGAGATGTCAGCATCCGGAGAGGCCCGGCCTCTGCCTCCAAGAGCCTTGCTAGGCCGAACTCCTCTCACGTCTTCATTGGTGGAGTCCTCTCGCGTCGCTACTTGCGCAGACACTTCTTTTCGTTCGCTTGCTCTACAGATAGCTGGGACAGAGTGTACGCCTACATTTTCTCTCTCGGTAATCTCTGGAGGAAACGAACAAGTGTCTGCGGAAGAGGTTGAACCAATAAACGGGTGATAAGGAGGTGAGTGTAAAAAAGTGAAGGGAAAACGCGGCTAAAGCTATAAACAGTTTGCAGCAGTGCGGACTGCTGTTGCCCGTCCATTCTTTTTCTCCCCTTCTTTGCAGTTATGTGCGGCCTTGCTCCATAGATTCCCTGTGACGGATTGTTAAGTTGTCCGAAAGACTAAAGTAAAGAACTATAAACACCCCTGCAAATGGACTAGGTCTCGCGGAAAACAGCAGTGTCAGTTACTTTTTGGCGCTAAGAACAGTAGTGAGTGATTCTGTGTGATTCCAATGTATCCAAATTTTTTTAATGCAATTCAATTAAACTGTATACATACATACATACATACATATATCATATTTAATATAAGGTGCGGAGTCTACATTTTCCACTTCATATACTCAGACTCGAAATACATCTACAAACAAATCACAAATGTTACTTGATGTACTAATCTACGAAAAATTGTTAATTGTATAAGAAATTTCAAACTCAAATTTAACTTATCTTGCAATAATCTTCCGTCTGTCACATAGATTGTTCTGCAAAGTACACTAACAAAGTAAACGGATTGAGAGAATTTTACTTTCCATGTAGGTTTATTTTACATCCTCGATAAAAATAAAAGATCAACTGTGAAAAACTTGTCTCGGGGCAATTATAAATATGTTATTAAATGGAACTTAAGTTGATAAAAGTTTACGGAGAAAAATTCAAGCACAATTCCCGGAGTCAATAATCCACGCATAATTCCAGGTGAGTAGCCACCCTGAAAACACAGCTAAGGACATTAATATATATATATAATTAAGTAAAGTGCTCGCTCCCCTGTGCTTTGCGCCACGCCATAAACGCGTATAGAGGGTGCGGGGTTAGGGCCCTACATTTCTTGATCTCGGTCGAGCTGGGGGTGATGTGATCAGCACCACAGCACCACGCCCCTGGCCGCCTTTACCCCCAAGAGATTCCTCCAGGTACCCACTTTATAAGACGCTGGGTGGGTGCCGGAGCCGATTTACAGGTTGAAAAAGTCCCGGTTCTCCCCCCCCGGGGATCGAACCCGGGTCTCTCGCATGGTAGTCAGACGCCCAAACGACTGAGCTACCGCGGCTATATACGAGTATATATTTTAAGAAGACCTCCTAGAAAATTCACTAACAAAGTATACTTGCAAAGGATACGGGCAAAAAGTGAGAAACTGTTTAGACAAAGTAAAGAATTTCGAAGCTGTGGGGACTGATGTGGCAACACTGGAAAAACATGGCGCCGAGCAGCTGTTACACGAAGTTTTCAGCACAAAAACGTGCAACGGATTTACGAGCACTGCTAGTTTTGAAATAAAAACAATAACAAAAAACACATGCTCCAAACCTCGTGGGTATCTATCTCAACCTCGGAAGGGATCTGACACGTTAATTGCCCTAAATTCCAATATAATGCCATGGACAAGAAAGAGAATATCTTAATCGTGAGTTGGAAGGCATCCGGAATTTCTCTTCTTGTTTCTGATGAACAAGGCACTGGAGAGGAGGCGAAAGCAACTACAAAAGCTACGTCGACGGCAAAAATAGTAGAAGGTAAATCGTGTCTCGCAATTTTCGATGGTTTTGTATAATTAGCTGACGGTTTTAAAATAACATAAATAAAACGAACACGTTTCACTAGAGCATATTATGTAAATGCAATTAATTGTACCATTCTTTGAGATTAAACCCCCATAAAATTCACTGTTTTGACAGAAATTTTTAATACTTTCTGAAGAAACATAATTAAAGAATGAATAAATAGAATTTACATCAGTGATGTGAATTAGTGGATGCTGGTGTTCAGTGTTTTGAAAAAATTTACATATGTATACATACATATGCTAAACACCAACAGCCATTAACCAATTCACCTTCTACTTACATCAAAGTCATTTATCATCATTAGACGGGCCTCCCCATGGCGCAGTGGTAGCGTCATTGCCTTGTAATCAAGGTGTACCGGGTTCGATCCCGGTGATTCGGATCCCACTTTAAACTGTAGGTTTAGCCTTACTGTGCTTAAAGTGGACTTAAAACACCAACTAAAACCAAACTCAACATTAGACAGAGCTCGGATTCTTAGGTTTCAGAAAGTGTGCTTTTAGATTCCTAAAATAGGCTCTAAAAATCCTAAAAGAGGATCGAAAAACCCTAAAATAGGTTCTAAAAATAAAAAAAATAAAAAACTTAAGTTAGGCTCGAAAAATCCTGAAGTAGGTTCAAAAATACTTCAAATAGTTCAAAATTCCTGAAAAATGCTGTTTAGGTATAGTCACCGGTAATAAAAATGGGACATCTATATCCTGAAATACTCACTATCTTGCATAACGTTAGGTGCATTGCCTAACCCTATGGCAATGGCAGAACTTACCATTGGAAATTTGCTAGTAAAATCCACTCTTCGCCATATGCATAGATAGGCAACAATCGTTTTTCATGTTATCCACAGTGAAACTCGGCAATTTTGTCTGTGAGGATCGATCATCTTATATGCTGAAAATAATCTTTCAACAGAAACATAGTCAGTGGTGCAAATTTCAATACTGAAATGTTAGTTTGCAAGACGTTAATGCCACGTAGCACCGAAGTAACCCGAAAGTCAACAAGACCACACAGATCAGACCACTTTGGATTGTACAGGTAACAGTGGCACCAGACATTTTGCTTCGTTTAGAGCTTTCAAAAATCACCATGGGCTTGGAGGAAGGGAAATCAACAGAGAGTATGTTTCAAACACGTTTGTCATTGAATTTTTTTGTGACCAAACAAAGCAAATGCCTCTGTGTGACATAAAAATCCTGTAAAACCTTTAAAAATATATACTCCCTCTGTCCCATAATTATAGTCCGGTATGCCAAAATGGTCGCTTTTATTTATGTTCTTTTGGATACTTGATCGGCAAATTTGTACTGATCCTTGAGTAATAACGTTGTATGGTTCATTCCCGTGTTTAATTTTCTTCTTCTGTATACACCAATGGCACAGTTTGAATATCGGACAATTATTATGGGACAACAAACAAAGGTGTACCGGACAATAATTATGGGACAGAAGGAGTAAAATCCTTAAAAAAAAAGGCTTGATTTAGGCACATAAACCTAAAATAGGTTCTAACAAGCAAAATAGTTTTTTAGGCACTATACAACTTCATCAGTTGTTGCATTTTTAAACGAAACGCTGACATAACTTATTATTTCTTAAATACCTCTAAAGGGGAAAAAATAGGTTAAAAATAAAAAATCCGAAGGTCTAATTATTCTGTGGAAAAGGACAAAAAAGACGACTTATTGCATACGACTGACTGCAGTTAACGACTTTTAGTTTCAACTTCCACCTGCAATGCCTGGCCTTGGGGAAAAGAGGTAAGTTAACTTCTCAGCTTTACTTTCAGCATTAAATTTGGCTAATTTTTGTTTCTTCATGAGTCAATGCGACAAAAGTGAGAAATAGTGTTCGGGGCAGGTGACACCGGCTAATTTTTAATGCCTTGGTAAATGTGCGATAACGCCCGGAAACCTTTCACTCGTAGCCCCAAAAACCATCCACGGATAGCCCCACAAACCATTCACACAAGGTTAGGTTAGGCCTGTTAGGTTAGGTTCCATTAGCACTCAATTCACCCCTAAATTCATCGAAAAAAGAAGCCTTGGTAAATGTGCGATAACGCCCGGAAACCTTTCACGCGTAGCCCCAAAAACCATCCACGGATAGCCCCACAAACCATTCACACAAGGTTAGGTTAGGTTCCATTAGCACTCAATTCACCCCTAAATTCATCGAAAAAAGAAAGCGCGGCGAACATAGTTAAAAATACGTCCGAACTATTGCAAACTACAAAATCGCCACTTCAAGCGGCTGTAGAGTCGTAAATACTTCTTTCCGCGCTCCAATGTTTTTTTATTCAGAAATAGGATCACATAACCTTCATAATGAAAGAAAAAAAAATTCAAAATTCGAGGGTGTAGAATAGGGTACCCGACCCGGTCTAATCATCATTGTCAACACTTTTTCGAGCTAATCCCCAACATCGACAAATATCCATTTCCTTTATCAATACCGTCGACTATTAGAATAATGTGAGAAGCCGGGGTTGCTCAGTCGTTAGGGCATCTGACTACCACGCGAGAGACCCGGGTTCGATTCCCGGCGGGGGAGAACCGGGACTTCTTCAAGCGGTTCCGGCGCCCACCCAGAATCGTATAAAGTGGGTACCTCTGGGGGGGGGGGGGGGTAAAGGCGACCAGGCATGTGGTACTGATCACATCACCCCCAGCTCGGCCGAGATCAAGAAATGTAGGGCCCTAACCTCACACCCCCTACATGCCTTCATGGCGTTGTGCAAAGCACATGGGAGCACTTTACTTTTTTTATTAGAATTATGTACACTGGTGATACTGTCAACAACCTTCAACATTAATATAGAAAACGTAAAAGATAGTTATAATAAACATTTATACCTGAAGTCTAAAGCGGGTCCACGTTTACTGATATTCAACATAAATTTATACAAAAATGCATTGAATTACATATAAAACTTCCCAACGCAACGGTGAAAATTCAAATAGTTTCCACGAGAACTTGAAGTCTCTTTCTGCAACCCCCTCTTCCCTGCTCTGCGAGTTGTCGCTAGCAAGACTTCGAACAGTGCACAGAATACAAAGTACGTAGTTGGCTTATTGTAGATGAGAAAAGGTTTCCCCCTCCTTCATTTTTTATTGTCATCACGTAAGATTTTACTTCCATCGATTTAACCCCAACATTCTAACGCGGGAAATACCAAACCCATCTTAAACAAAATTTACCGAATCCTATCAGAAGATGGCAGCACCAGTTAGCTATCTATATGTTGTGAGACAAAAATCCGTGTATTTATTCCCTTTTAAGGTGAATTAAAGTTTCAAATACCGTGAATTTTTCTTGGTAGCAAATTCATGTTCAAGCCCGCAGTTGCCATGAGAGTAGCTACAGATATACAAGACTTTCTTAATTCTCAGATTCAAGAATTGTAATATACGTAATAAATTCTTGACCAACACCTTTAAGTTAAAATAGTGCATCGTTTCACCTATAGGTGAGAAAGAGAAGACAGCGCTGAGATTAAGTTCGTTAAAATTTGCGAGTTCAAAATAGAAAGTTGTGAAATTGTCGGCCCTCCTATCCCTCGTTTCTATCCGGCCCTCTGGATTACTTCCTACTTTCATCCCTTAATCTCTCCTTTCACATCACCCTTGGTGCCAAGCGAGCAGATTATATTTGCGCCGGAATTACAAAAAGGGGGGGGGGGGTTCACATAACAATTTATATTTGTATGTCCCTGGTTCGTTTACACATATACAGCAAGTGAATATACAACTGGTTAAATGGACAGTACCGTAGTTCTTGAAATTATAACATTCTCGTAGGATATATTGGTTTATTATACGTAGTTATATATATACATATTTTACAGAGCGTTTCCCACGAGTGTCTTGCATAGACCAAAATTACCAAATCTCTAAATCAATATAATTGCGCACCTATGGTATAACCATCGGCACTTCCCTTACCACCGAGTTAGCATAACTATCTCGGTGGGCCTATCCTCAGCTTAAATGATATTCCGTTACAAATGCGTTTCCTTACGCCTTCACTCCTTCCTTTGGGCATCAATTAATCAAATACGGAAATATCCACATAATCAAAGCTTTTTCTAAAAGGGGACTTGGGACAGCAACAGGGGCTGGCATAACCAGATGCTACATTATTATATCCAGTTTAGCCACCATAAGTGGACTAAACTTGAGGAGACGTTCCTCTTTCGTCGATCACTGGGGAAACACTGTCTTTTTGCTAAAGCCCACTTGCCTTTTTTATAGCCGGGGTAAACGTTCGTGGACGTGGACCCCGTAGCGTTGGAAAATTCCACTGCCAACGGTCTTTTGTAAGACAGCTAGCTCCCCCCACCGGGGAGATAAAAAACAGGGGAATCTAACATCCAGCAAAGCACAATCCAATAATATACACTTACATGCAATAATAACATAAAAGTACACTCATGGAAACATATTACTTAACCCAACACCTTGTAGCTGGCCACCAATTAATTATTACAATATACCAAAACCAGTAATGGTCAATCCGACCGTTACAAAGTCAACATCTTGTTGCCTAGAACTCACGCTGTTCTTAGAAATTATTATTATTATGATAGAGATTTGTCCCATTCTCCTACGAACCTCTAGAGAACTGCGTCCGAAGATGTTCCAGGCAGCCTACTAAACATATCTATCTTATTCTTAGAAGCGGGATTTAGCTGATTTTGAACAGGACAGGAACCAGGGAGAGTAAATATAATATCGAGAAAAGAACAAAGCTTACTTATACCTATTCTACATGTATGATTGGTCAGAATTCAAAGGTAGCAGTGGGTACTCCTCCAATCCCATTTATCGTTTGCTTGTGTACACGTGAAGAAAGTTGAACTAACAATAACACTGATCGTATAATTGGATCTTGTTGCCGCCTCGATGGGCCAGTGCGTTGAGTGTTCGGCTCATGACATAGACATCCAGGGTTCTTCCGGGCTCCTGAACCGGTTTGAGTTTGGTGACTGTCCCTTCATTAATTCATCCACAGGCGTAGCTTGGGACCTAACTTTCGGGGCGGGGGGAGAATCGAAAATTTGAGCTAATATTTGCGGGGGAGGGGGCGGAATCGAACATTGAGCTTAACTTTGCGGTAGGGCACAATCGAACTTGAAACTTAATTTTGCAGGGATCAGAATCGAACTTTGAGTTTAACTTTGCGGGGGAGGAGGCAGAATCTAACTTGGGAGTTTAACTTTGCGGGAGTCATCGTTTCGATTATCTAAACGTGAAAGAAAACGACGCAAAATTGCTCGACAACCAATTTCAATTCTACGTGCATATCTGTTTTGAATGACATCATTTAGGCCTATGATGTGCGAACGTGACGCCTTCTTGCGGCGTGGAGCTTAACTAACAACATGTTTTTGCCTCGTGTAACTCCCTGTGGAGGCGTTTGCGGTTCGCCTTGCTCATAAACTTTGTGACGCCCCGTCTCATTAGTGTGTATGAAAACAGATAAAAAGTTAATGCAAACTCCTGCTCATTCAAGAATTTAAATTATCGCGAAACAGGCAAAGAGAACAAAATGCACTGGGCAGTTCTTTAACACCCTACAGTGCCAAATAAGTGAATAGTCTTCACTTGTCAAGGCATTCATCGCTGTGGACGTTTCACACAAGGTTGTTAGAGGTTGGGTACATGGATTGTTTTCTTATGATGACGTGACGATGGTAGAAGGTGAAGTTATCTACGAAACGAATGCGAAATCTATGCGCTAGTGTTGCACTGTGTAAATAGAGTAAAACGTCAAATACACAAATGCGCATTTCCTGATGGCTGATCCTTTCTCTTCATAAGCAATAAACCCATTTAGATGTTTTCCTTCAGATATATTGAAATTACTGTTGGGTACTTAGTATAAGGAACATAACATGAAATATAAGCTATTGCCCGATGTTTTCAAAAACAAATATGACAATTTTTTCAACATTTTACATTGTAGACAAAAATACACGAATTATTGAGCAAAGTCAAGTTAGGTACCTGCGAAGCAAGTGGGCCTATCCGTAATTAATATATATATATATGTATATATATATAAATTTGTAGTTTTGAAACAATCTAATATTTTGATGTTAACGGTCGTTTACAGCTGTGCCAGTTTGGCTTAGTGGAACCATTTTTGCTTTGTAAGTTGAAGATAGCTGTATAAACTTATGTTTCTACATGTTTAAATATATATATATATATATATATATATATATATATATATATATTAATATAGCCTCCCTTAATTACGCATGGCTGCGCATGTAGGCTAATAGACATGCTCGCCTTACACGTCAAATACGAGTATTAACACATACTTGTTCCACTTTTTAAAGTCGAGGAAGAATACTTTTTCCATAGAGCTTTTTGAAACACATCTGTGTTTAACAAATACATGAATGTCTTATTTTAGCAATCTCTCACGCAAGCCCGAGGACAATTTATTTTATTTATTCCTTATTATAACCACAAGATATTAGACTCTTAGTCGTCATTACATCCACGAATGAAAAGATGCCTAAAGCAGAGGCACCTGCTGTGGTGTCGAAAAATCTCATGTAGCCTACTGTTTTCTCTGATGGCAGCAGTTACCAATGGGGAGGCTGTGTGACTTAATACATGGTAAGCGTTTGTATTGTTTGAAGTGCAAAACCTTATGTAGGCCTATATGTTTTAACACGTAATCTTTCCATTAGGACTAGACGAAATCCTCGGGGAGAGAAGAAAACGAGCCATGTATTTGCGCCTAGATGCGAGATTCATGGCCGTATTTAGAGGGAGGGTTCAGGGTTCAAACCCCCCTCCGAAACTTCTGGCATGTTGGATTAATGGAACTTCAGAAACCAAAATTTGTAACACATTTTCTAAAATGTATTCGCAGTTTCACAAAAATACAACAGGAGACAATGCTGAAATGATCGAGCTAGAATTTTCAAAACATTCTGAATTCTGAAATTTGAGGGAAACTGGTTTAATTCTTGCAGCTCATCTGCAACCCCTTCATTTTCACTTCTGACGTCCTCTTTCCAGTGCTGTTCCTGGATGAGACTGAACAATCCTTCGTGATTGTCCCAATATTCCCAATGGTAATGGTAACACTGTTAAGCCTTGATTCCATGTTAATAAAACATTTAAATGCTGTCCAAGGCAAATTTATTGTATATAAAAATAAAAACTAAAATCGTAACGTTTCCACCCTCTAACAGGGTCTTCTTCAGACAAAGATTAGTTACGTTTTTAGTGTATATTTGTTTATACAATAAATTGGCTGGGTTAGCATTTGAACGTTGTTTTTTTTTACAAAAATTCCCGTTCAAACTTTTAATTCCCTGTTCGATATTGGTTTAAACCACCTTGATAAGAGTTCAAACCTAGGATCTCCAGCTTCGTAGCGCGTTACATTCACTAACCATCACCCAGTGCTCGATATAGTACAGTCACGGACAGTTCTGGCTTGTAACGACCCTATTGACGAAGCACTGAAGCAAGCCATCCATGTCTGACCACCAAGCGCCTTGTGACTAGACAACCCAACCAGCATTGCAATTCTGCGGCTTGTATACCAGTCACGGGTATACATCTCTGTAAATTGAGTAGTGATGCCAAAGAGAAATACGAGATGAAGATTGTCGATCGTAATGTCTCTTGTTCTCGACATGGAATAATACTCGGTCCACGTTACTTTCCATTATTTAATGTTGTTTGGGAAAGAACCTGACGGACTGGGTTTATATTTTCACTCCTTGCATTACAGTAAATTCCATATTTTACAATTATATTAATGATTTGAACATAAATAATGCCCAGAAAAACATCGAACACACGTTCACACCATTGTTCTCACACACATGCACGTGAAAACAAGCACACAAAGCTAAGTTTTAACTTCCAAGTGAATGTCCAAATAACAGTAAATGGAGAAGCACGATGTGCGAAACATGGGATTTTTCACACAAAGAATGCGTCTATTTGTGGTTTCTATTAATAGACAATGAAACAATTATGTGAGAAATTAACATGCATTTTCGTCTTCAGGTGCTGAGGAAGGAAACAGACTGACTGGAAAAAAAAAACATGGTGTCATTGATAGAGTGTTGGTTAGCGTACGGAGCTTTCATCAGTGAGGTCTAGGTTCGATTCCCACCAAGGACAATTTTTTTATTCTTTTCTATTAGTGAAGAAGTATGTAATCTTGTTTTCTAGGCATTTTGACGAAAGGATACGCATCAAATTTGCTCGTTTAATCTGTATTTTCATTCTTCTAATAAGTTCTCTATCACAATGGGATATAGAGATTCTCTATCTAGGCGATGGATATCTTCTCAATGTTTACGTAGCTATGATTCTCCGGTCCCTTCCACCCACTTGTCTTATTTATTTACTTCATTTCATAACACACAGATATAGTTAGAACAAGAAACACACCTCGCGTCGAAGGTTCCAGACTCGAGTTCTGGCTTTTTCTTGCAAGGGTGATTATTCTTGTGTGTCTGTTTGTCATCTTTGTCAAAACAATATTCGGGCCTCCCCCATGGGGCAGTGGTAGCGTCATTGCCTTGTAATCAAGGGGTCCCGGGTTCGATACCCACTTTAAACTGTAGGTCCAGTCCCGATTAGCCTTACTGTGCATAAAGTGGACTTAAAACAGTAACTCAAACTCAAACTCAAAAAAATATTCCTCATTATTGCCGTGATTAACCTAGGGAGAGACCAAAGCGACTGAAATAACAAAAGTACAGAAAATGCAAGACACATCTGCCTAGGCATGTTATACCTTGGGAATTAGTAATCTGAAAATTAACTTGCGTTTCAGTCGACTACTTGCGAAAGAGTTTCGTGTTGTCTCGTTTGGAGTGTTGGTTATCGTGTCGGACTAGCATGCGGGTAACCCGAGTTCGAGCCCAGCGGAAGGAAATTTTTTTTTTTTTTTGTCTAATTTCATCCAATCTTATTTATAAAACTGAGGTTTTTGCAAAAAACCTTTTGAATTGCATGCCACTTCGTATGTTGGTAATCTGAAAGCAGCAAAGATGAAAATTTGATGTTCCGAAGCGACGATGTATTTGTGTATGTGTTGAAAAAACGCAGTTATTTATTAGCGAAAAACATGCAGCCACGTGATCATTGAGAACGCTTCCTAGTTGTCAGTGCTAATATGGCAGTAGCTACAGTCTGTCAACACACACCAACTTTCATGTTTCCCGTAAAATGATTACCTTTCCACGTTTCAAAATCATGAGTGCTGTCTAAAGCAATACTTTGATACTTGCTTTTGCATGTTCGAATCTAAAGTAATACGAAACTTTTTTCCCAACAAATGACATTGAAACCATTAATAACTGTTTGCAATGTGATACTGATATCATATATGGAAAGAATAAAAATGGAGAATTTCGCTTAATACAACTTATAAATAGGGAGCGGAAGTTGATGAAATGTCATCTTTTTTCTGACATCTCGGACACGATGCCCATTAAATATACACAATATTACACTTCATCTAGAACCCAAAAAAGGTAATTTTAAAGTGCATTATTTTGCATTTGTTGCCATTTGTCAGGTTTTAGGTCATTTTCCCGGATTTTCGGCATTTACCCGTCATGTTTTGCAATATTCGGTATATTGTTTCATCATATTTTGTCACTTCTTTAATTTTGGTAATATTCTTGATCTTTTCACCAAGGTATATATATATCTCGCAGGATTGCAATTTACGAGCAAAAGAAATGCTGAACTGGTGACAGTCTTTGTTGTGTCGGGGTAAACCACCAGATTTAAGATCAGATAAGGAGAGGCTTGAAATACCATAGCTAGACCCCGTTTGTACTGAAAATCCTCGTTGCATATTTTAATTGAATGTGCATGTGCTATCATTTGGTGCCCTTTTTTTAAAAGCAAGATTGCATTTTGTTTAATTTCATTTTCATTTCAATTTTTAAACTGAAACTAACAAATTTGATGGTCATTTCTTGAATTTTACGTCATTTTTTCCCCATTTTTTAGGATATTCTATAGGTCATATGCCTATATTTTTTAGGTCATCAACTTCCGCTCCCTACTTATAAATATATTAAATTATGTGGATACCTGATGTGAAACGTACGATGCACGATCAGAGAGCCTGAATGTTGCATTGAAAACTGCAGAGAACAATGACTGACTTATGAACAGTGAAAGGTTTTTCCATGCTCCAATGGGATTTTATTTATAACTATAAATAAACAAGGGAGAAGGACACAGGTTGGTATGATGAACTAAATTGTAATCTAAAAGTTTTAATTGAAGAAACGAAACACGTTCGCGGTTAAAAATAGGGCATTCAATTTCAGGCACATTACACTAACTGAAAGAGTATTTTCAAAATTAATAATATTTGGATAACCGGCAAATCCAAACTTGATGTTAACCACGTAATGCACTTGATAATCAAAGAAACATAATTTTTCTTGAGCATACCCTTTATTTTGTGTCTATATTGTTGAAATAATACGTTGAAACGAACAGTACTATGTTTTAGAGTGTGTTTAGAATCTCTTGTGTACTGCATGTAAATACAGAAGTCATTTTAGTTTCCTAATCAAATAACAATTATTCAGTGTAATCCTTTAAAAGGAAAGCCTTTGTTTCTTTGAAGCTGTTCATGACAGAAATTCAATTGCAAGACAAGTTACCAAATTAGCAATAGTTCTCTTACATATTTGTGGTATGTGCTTGTCTGCCTTATACCGGATGATGAAGAAAGCAGATATAAAAGATAGACAATTACTGTTCTTGGGTAGCTCGTCCTGCTTTTGTCAGAAAACCTGATCACCATACTGAACCAAGCCATCACACGAGATACGACTTCAATAATATAATTCCGTTTCTGTGGCCAAATAACTCCAAAAAAAGGCAATAAAATTGTCAGTGTGAGGAGACGGAGAAATATTTTCCTTTTATCTTACATTATACTCTGTCTGTATGCCTAGTGTGGTTTGTCTGTCCCAAAGCTGAAGACAAACCTCTGTCTGTCTGTTGTAACGCGTGGCATGTTTTCTTCCAGCTTACAAATCACGTAAAATACCTTCGTTCACTTCAGTGTGCTGGTTCTGCAGGCTCAAGGTCATTTCCACAGATAACGAGATACCACGTGACTCCGGGGCCAACTGTCAGCACCGAAGACAAGCTTCAGTAACTTTTGCGAGGTTCCTTCTAGTCCTTGACAGAGCGCATGCTCCGTAATTATGTGCAGAAAACCCATGTTTTCTGTGTATAAAATTTACGTATGTTTGGATTGTGTGCTCAAATGTTGCAGTAAACATAACTCCGTGACACACAACAATAATTACAAGTGCTTCAAAGATTAGAAACTTAGCAAGCTTTACTCATAAGACGATTAGATTGTCCGACTGACAGAAGACCAAGTGGTGGGTTGGTAGCGTGTTAGTTTGACACGCAGGAGATACTGGGTTCGATTCCCGTTTGATTGCCTCCAATTTTTTTCTTAACTCGAGCGACTATATATTTCAATTTATTTATTGCGAACATTCTTATTTTATTTGCTGTGCGAATTGTTGAATTTTGTTTTCCAAACGATTACGATAATTTCTTGTGGATAGTATTATATGTATTTCTGGATCATTTTCTCGAAAGAAATGTATACTTTTCGCCAACGCATAACATTTTATTGAGTATGTTTGTAAAATGATGAGAAATGTGAAAAAAACTATCGTAAAAAATAATTTTCACAAATAAAATTTAAAACGGTAAAGTAAAGATTTCCACCCAAAAATAAAGTAAAAATGTATTTAACTTTTACTCTAATAAATTATTAAATAAAATGCAATAATTAGTTGCTCGAGTTATTTAAAAAACACAGGGCAATAGAACGGGAATCGAACTCAAAGCCTTCTGTAGGTGAAACTTACCCGCTACCACGAGGCCACTTGACCATTTAAAAATCATGTAATAGCTTCGCCTCATCAAGGAACTTGGAACTCATCGAAACCTTCAAGCGCTTTTCCTCGATTTTTTCCTTCTTTTTAAGTCCACTTTATGCACAGTAAGAAAACAGGATCTATAGTTTAAAGTGGGAGTCCAACCACTTGGAACCACTAAACCGCGTATCAAACTTTTCCTCTGGAATTGTTGGCTAGCGTGCGATATTACCAATACTCGGTTGAAGCATGGATGTGGGTGTTTGTCCCAATGAGAATACAGAGAATATAGAGGAAATTGACATGTGTCACAACTGAGAAAAAGGTGAAGAACGAGGATACTATTAATTTTGAAAATACTTTTCCAGTTAGTGTAACGTGAAACAAAACACGTTCGCGGTCAAAAATAGGGCATTCAATTTCAGGCACATTACACATTTTATTTAAAAATTGCAATCCTGCGAGATATATATATACCTTGGTGAAGAGATTCAAGAATATTACCAAAATTAAAGAAGTGACAAAATATGATGAAACAATATACCGAATATTGCAAAACATGACGGGAAAATGCCGAAAATCCGGGAAAATGACCTAAAACCTGACAAATGGCAACAAATGCAAAATAATGCACTTTAAAATTACCTTTTTTGGGTTCTAGATGAAGTGTAATATTGTGTATATTTAATGGGCATCGTGTCCGAGATGTCAGAAAAAAGATGACATTTCATCAACTTCCGCTCCCTATTTATAAGTTGTATTAAGCGAAATTCTCCATTTTTATTCTTTCCATATATGATATCAGTATCACATTGCAAACAGTTATTAATGGTTTCAATGTCATTTGTTGGGAAAAAAGTTTCGTATTACTTTAGATTCGAACATGCAAACACAAGTATCAAATTATTGCTTTAGACAGCACTCATGATTTTGAAACGTGGAAAGGTAATCATTTTACGGGAAACATGAAAGTTGGTGTGTGTTGACAGACTGTAGCTACTGCCATATTAGCACTGACAACTAGGAAGCGTTCTCAATGATCACGTGGCTGCATGTTTTTCGCTAATAAATAACTGCGTTTTTTCAACACATACACAAATACATCGTCGCTTCGGAACATCAAATTTTCATCTTTGCTGCTTTCAGATTACCAACATACGAAGTGGCATGCAATTCAAAAGGTTTTTTGCAAAAACCTCAGTTTTATAAATAAGATTGGATGAAATTAGACAAAAAAAAAAAAAATTTCCTTCCGCTGGGCTCGAACTCGGGTTTCCCGCATGCTAGTCCGACACGATAACCAACACTCCAAACGAGACAACACGAAACTCTTTCGCAAGTAGTCGACTGAAACGCAAGTTAATTTTCAGATTACTAATTCCCAAGGTATAACATGCCTAGGCAGATGTGTCTTGCATTTTCTGTACTTTTGTTATTTCAGTCGCTTTGGTCTCTCCCTAGGTTAATCACGGCAATAATGAGGAATATTTTTTTGAGTTTGAGTTTGAGTTACTGTTTTAAGTCCACTTTATGCACAGTAAGGCTAATCGGGACTGGACCTACAGTTTAAAGTGGGTATCGAACCCGGGACCCCTTGATTACAAGGCAATGACGCTACCACTGCCCCGTGGGGGAGGCCCGAATATTGTTTTGACAAAGATGACAAACAGACACACAAGAATAATCACCCTTGCAAGAAAAAGCCAGAACTCGAGTCTGGAACCTTCGACGCGAGGTGTGTTTCTTGTTCTAACGATATCTGTGTGTTTTCGTTAGATATGAAATGAAGTAAATAAATAAGACAAGTGGGTGGAAGGGACCGGAGAATCGTAGCTACGTAACCATTGAGAAGATATCCATCGCCTAGATAGAGAATCTCTATATCCCATTGCGATAGAGAACTTATTAGAAGAATGAAAATACAGATTAAACGAGCAAATTTGATGCGTATCCTTTCGTCAAAATGCCTAGAAAACAAGATTACATACTTCTTCACTAATAGAAAAGAATAAAAAAATTGTCCTTGGTGGGAATCGAACCTAGACCTCACTGATGAAAGCTCTGTACGCTAACCAACACTCTATCAATGACACCATGTTTTTTTTTCCAGTCAGTCTGTTTCCTTCCTCAGCACCTGAAGACGAAAATGCATGTTAATTTCTCACATAATTGTTTCATTGTCTATTAATAGAAACCACAAATAGACGCATTCTTTGTGTGAAAAATCCCATGTTTCGCACATCGTGCTTCTCCATTTACTGTTATTTGGACATTCACTTGGAAGTTAAAACTTAGCTTTGTGTGCTTGTTTTCACGTGCATGTGTGTGAGAACAATGGTGTGAACGTGTGTTCGATATTTTTCTGGGCATTATTTATGTTCAAATCATTAATATAATTGTAAAATATGGAATTTACTGTAATGCAAGGAGTGAAAATATAAACCCAGTCCGTCAGGTTCGTTCCCAAACAACACTAAATAATGGAAAGTAACGTGGACCGAGTATTATTCCATGTCGAGAACAAGAGACATTACGATCGACAATCTTCATCTCGTATTTCTCTTTGACATCACTACTCAATTTACAGAGATGTATACCCGTGACTGGTATACAAGCCGCAGAATTACAATGCTGGTTGGGTTGTCTAGTCACAAGGCGCTTGGTGGTCAGACATGGATGGCTTGCTTCAGTGCTTCGTCAATAGGGTCGTTACAAGCCGGAACTGTCCGTGACTGTACATATATTTAACCTATATGCGG
Source organism: Lepisma saccharinum (assembly GCF_977018435.1). Lineage (NCBI taxonomy): Eukaryota > Metazoa > Arthropoda > Insecta > Zygentoma > Lepismatidae > Lepisma > Lepisma saccharinum. Next base: position 69,003,252 of record NC_139239.1, on the reverse strand, counting down.
TCCTATACAACACATACTTGTATAGTGCATAGTGGTTTTATATAATGCTCTTTGGTAAGCATAGGAACAATATGAACGTCGGAAAGTGAGATCGAACTGGTCCATAGAACCCCCGCCCCTTCCCCCGAATTGAATCGTTTATTGCAAGTTACAAAATAGCAAAATGTTTGTTAGTTTTACTGTTAACGGAAATAGAGTCCAGGTAGTTAGTATTCCAACAGAATAACCAAAGAAAAGCGATGTTAAGACAGAAAAATTGAGGCTACAATACAGGCACCAGTTTATGTTTTACCATTTAATCCAAAGACAAACTGGTTCCACAGTTTTCAAAATTCCAAAAATTAAGTTTTATATGAATGGTCAAACAACAAACTTTATGACTAAAATGTCTCTCTTACTTTTAAAGCATTTTCCTGAAGGTATCTAAAATTTAATAACAAAATGTAATAACTGTGCATTTCGGTACATACTGCATGGAACGTACAAAAGAAATAATAATAATAAAAACAATTGTGCTGCATATTCACACTTCTGATGGATAGAGTAGAAAAGTCTCCTCAAGGATATAAAAATAGCAATAATAATACATTTGGAATAAATTAGTTTATTATTATGAAATTTTAATTATTGTTATTATTTCTATTATTCAAATTTCTTGTGACGCACATGGGAAGAATTATGAATGAACCCCCCACGCCGAATTTCTTTATTGCCTACGGCCATGGCAAGAATGAGAAGGAGGGAAGCTTCCTATTATTCTCAAGACAAACAAGTCTCAAGTGGGCGGATTCTGGATTCGGACATCGTATCCTGAACTCTGAATCGGATCCGTGACTCTCACGGCAGGTCCGGAAATCGAGATATGGACATCGGACCCAGGACTTGAACGTCGGATACAGGACTTGTGCATTGGATACAGGACTAGGATAATTAGAATTCAACCTCCGTTCATACTCCTGCCATCCTACTTGCCATACCTTCACGCCATTACATGACCAAAAGAAACTAGTCCCTCGTGCAGCTACCGGCGATAAATTCTGGCAAAGATTCCGCCCATCCACGACCACGGCGAGGGAATACACGCCTGCACAATGTTCGACAAAATGTATCCGAAATACAGGAAGGGCGGCAAGAAATCAAAAATCAGAACCGGAGATGGGCATCCGGAAATGGAGAGAGAGCTGCGAGGCCGAAGACGAAGACGGGGGCCATTTTTCATACTCGCCCGTATACAAGCGCCTCGGCCGCAGAGAGTGATGCAAGGCCTTGCTTTCCAAACTTTGTCTCGCCTCGCCATATTTTTTCGTGGATGTGGCGCCCAACTGTCCCGCTTCGACTTGCCTCCCTGAATCCTCCAGGAATTTGGGCAAATTCTCTTTCTGGAGTTATTTACCTCGACAGGCGTTGCGTCAAAAGGAAAAATATGCACGTTCACCAGAGGCGTGGCGGACTACCGAGAGAGAGTCCTCAAAAAAGTTTTCTGAGATTGTGTATCTTCCACTAAATCAACGATTGCAATTGTAGCATATGCAACCTCGTACATGATTTGATTTATGTCTGTGGCTTTCTGCCATTTTTGGCTAATCGCGAAAAAGGGGATGAGTGATTATATCGTTAACGAAATATAGCCGACACGATATATATCGCCAAAATATCGTGACGATATATCGACAAATATCGTAACGAAATATCGCCGACACGACATGTATCGCCAAAATATCGTGACGATGTATCGCCGACAAGATATATATCGCCAAAATATCGTAACGAAATATCGCCGACACGACATGTATCGCCAAAATATCGTGACAATGTATCGCCGACACGACATGTATTGCTAAAATATCGTGACGATGTATCATTTAGTTCAGCGGTTCTCAAACTTTTTCCTCATTGTACCAATTAGTTGAAACGTCTAATGTAACCCCACCCCGCTCTAGGTTTTCTCCGAATAGTGGGTTTTGAGGAATTTTTTTGGCTGCCTGATTGGTAGGGTGTTTTTGATATGTTGGAGGCATGTATCTGCAATAGAGCAAAATCGAATTCGGGCATTGATAAAAAAAATAAACATTAGAATCCTATGTTTATTATTTTATTGAGTGTTCCTACGTTTACAATCTTTATGCTAACTTACAAAAATTAAAATGTGAAACATGTATGCTAAGAAATACATATATTTTTTTCCAGAGTTATTGAAAAAAATTAAGAACAAACTGTCGAGCACAATTTTGGAGTTTTGTTGGAATCCTGAGAGTTGCTAGTGAGAAGAATGTGCCTGCATAGCACGACACAGTTTCTTGATGTCTGGTTGTGTACTTTAAACTTTCAAGCGGGTATTCGTCTCCAAATGTAATCTATTTCAGTATTGTTCCCAGAAGTAGTGGTGACGTTTCTACACTTTAACAGATGTTTGTTGGTTTTTGAGTTGAAGTATGAAATGGGTACATTTTGACGACTATTTTATTTCAAAACATATGAACAAAGATATGAGTGTTAGTGAGAAAAACAGCCTTATTTTCCTGTTGAGCGTTAAAGCTATGAATTCTGAAACAATGAAGTCTGCTCTGCACACCTGCAGCAAAAAATGTTTTCGTGTGGATATTCTCGACATCTCTCTTCCGAGCTGATCGAGTACCCCTTTCAAGTCGTTCATGTACCCCTAGGAGTACGCGTACCACAGTTTGAGAACCACTGGTCCAGTTGTTATCACCTGGACGATATTTTTTTCAATATCGCCATATATCGTCTGGAGGATATATCGCCCAAAACTATTAAGTACAGTATAAATATCTCGTTCGTTAGAATTATGTGGACCTTCCCGGGTAAGTGAAAGTGTCTTTGCAGACGGAGGCCTGGAGTTGTAGACTTTCAAATCGAGGCCTGGTCACCGTATTCGAACGGAAGAGATAAGAGGGGAATTGCGATACGCCAAGTACTGATTATGTTCTGATTGTTCCTTTTTAACCAATCTCCGAAACAGTTGGGAAGGGGGGAGGTTAAAAAAACAGAGTAATATGTTTGCTCAAATCACACAAAAATTATCGCAACGACTGGGCTGTTGTTCGTGACCAATGATCTCCATTTAAATCCTCATTTGTTTTTCCCGGTATCTAAACATGAGAAATTGTGTTTTTTAATGTCCAATTTGACATATTTCATCATTCATTCATTCCGTGCTCCAGAGATAAATGGATAAAAATCACTGAACAAACATTCGACACGGAGCAACAGCATTTTTAGGGCGCTTGTGTGCGAGTGTGTAATTGAAGCGTTGTGGGTGTGAGAGCACTGTTAAATTCAACAAAGCCTGAAGAGCTGCTGCTATCTGCACGTTGAACCTCATCACATGGGATATTTTAATTCTACTGCTTTCTATTTCGGTTACTTCACATCACCGGGTATTTATTTATCCCAATCTTGTATTAGACAGGAAAATAATGAATTCTAACTATAGTGTAAAATGTAACTAATTTAAAATGTGATCGTGAATGTCACCAATTAGCTTAGCGACTCCGAAAACTATGGATTCGACACAAATTTAGGTCATTTGTGGCATTTTATTTTTCACTCCCTCTCACCCCCATGCCGATAGGTGATGAACTTGAAGTTGAACCGCATTGGGAGTGTCACGAAAACTATGGATTCCATTCGCAACACAGCGTGAATGTTAGACAACCCGAGAAACACTATCGTTGTGCGGATTGCATACAGTCGTGGATGTATATTTGTGCGAAATTTAATATTGGTGGTTCTCAATTATTTTTACATGTCACCCCTTCCCTTCCCACCCCACCCCTAGAGGTGCCAGGGGTGTCTTACCCCCACAGTATTTATTTCCAGATTGCAAGTGATACGTGTACCAAGTTTTGTTGAAATTGCTCCAGGCGTTCGAGAGTTATGCCGGAACAAACAAATACACACACACACACACATACATCCATTTATATATATAGATAGAAGAGATTATACACTCTTCACAAAAAAAAAGTTTGGAATATTGTTATATTAGGAAATAGGTGGGAACCGTGGCACATGTCGACGAAAACATAAGAACGTCCAGCAGACAGACAAGATACCATGTGTTGTTGCATTCCAAAGCTGTGCCTATCCTAATGTCTAATATAACAATATTCCAAACTTATTGTGAGGAGTGTATTTGTAAATTGTGGTACGTAAGCTTGAAAAATATTTTTATTTTCCACATTTTTCATATATTCACTTTTAGTACATATTTTAGTAATTTTCACATATAATTTCCATATTTCCTAACATTTTCTGACATATTTCTATATCCATGTTATTACTACATTCTCCGTTTTCGTGTTGAATACCGAAGGTTTTCCGTTCATCGGTATTCTGTTCGTTTTGTACTCTCTCTATTTTTAATCTTTACAATAGAATAAGCATGTTAAATTAACATTCTCATCAACAATAGAAAGTTCAAGTTTAAGCTCTTGAGGTGCAGCCAATAAGAATCCGTCTTTAGGGACAGCAGGAGGAAATTCTCATCACAAGATAGATAGGTTAGTTTTGTGTACGATAAATTTCAAATGTCATTTCATCTGGGAATTGATTTAATAACAGTCAGATGTCGAGCACACCTGGTACTGCTCTCAGACACGACCAATGTTGCCAGTACACCTCGTAATATAAAAAAACATACTTCTTATGAATATGTCATAATTATCCTCATAAATCTTCTGGAATCCAATAGAATGCGTAACAGTTTATCATTCTTTTTGCATTTCTATAAATACCCACACAACCCATAGATACGCATCGAAATTTTTTGCAAGCAACTACATAGCTGTATTTTTTATTCACGTTTTTTTTACTTCGTACCAGTGGCGGCGATTGGGTTCCAAAACCAGGAGAGCAACGACAGTTCTTGTAGATAAGATTTAGCATAGTGTGGGGGCAAAAGTGGCGAAAAGTGCCCCCTCCGAGCGCTTTTTTACACCTAGTAACTTTCTCGCCATACTGAAAGTTCATGTAAAGGATAATTTTCTTGTTTAATGTTTAAAAGATATCAACATAGACGAAATTAATATCCAGTGCAAGGTTCACGTCTCTATCGCTTTCTGTACAAAAGTTACGTACGTTCAAAGTGTCCGTTGCATGAACTTTTCTGACACTATATATAGTCTACATATACGTACAGAAACTGAGGTCTCTATGAATTCGGGAACATGGGAATCCTAGTCAATTTCCATAGTCTATGGGCCGAAAACATCTGATGCATAATTTGCAGAAAATCTTGTCTGCCTCGTGCGCCTTCACAACACTATCACCTTCACTGGACAAACTTGTTTTCCTCCTCCATTACAGACATCGCATAATAATTTACCGAGAAGATATCAAAGGTTGCTTCAGAATGCCGCAGACTAACAGAGCACAAACGAAGCACCGGAACCTCAATATCCCCTTTGAACAGCTGTCACATAGAAAATAATTAAGTAATAAATAAGGCCCAGATGTTTATGTAGCCGGAAAACGTACGTACATATGTAGAAAAATCACTGAAATATGTAAATAATATTTAATGATACTAAAATGCGTAATAATATTTTTCATAAGTCTTCGATCATATTTTTCATTCCGGTACTATTTTCTATGTTGGAGTGGCAACCGTGGCGCAGTGGTTAGCACATCGCGCTTCGACGCCAGAAGTCCCGAGTTCGAATCCCGGCCTGGGCATGGATGTTTGTGAGCATTCATTCATCAATTTTATCATATCATCAGTCATCCCCATCTTCGCAAATTAGCTAAAAGTGGCACAAAAAGCGAAGTAAAATAAAGCAACTCGATCAATCTACGTTGAAGTGAATTTGAGAAATTCCATCAGGGCCACTGCCTGAATCGTGACTCTCACTATTCCCAGAATCAGCAGTGATTATTCGAGATATATGGCATAGCCTAAGTGTAGAACTAATTGTAGAAGGAGCCCTGATTTTTGTCGTAAGATCTCCATGACTCAAAACAGGGGTGTCCAAACAGATTTTGTATTCAGTATTGTATTACGTAGTGCTAAGACGGACACAATCATACATAAATTGCCAGGTTCTTTTGTTTTTCTTGAAAACATATTTTGAATGTTTGTCTCTCAAACGTATTTTTTATATGTAGATTCGCTTTTCTACCACTTTCGACGATGAGGATATGTGACGAAATTGGTGGAAGAAGATTCACAAAGAATACCTATGCCCGAGCTGGGCTTTGAACCCGGTGGCGAGATCGAAAGTCTACTACTTAACACGATTCGGCCTCCGAGCATCTGCATTTCCTTTTATTTAAAAACTATGTAGGCTACTCTAAAAGGAAAATATATATACTAAAATATATGAAAATATGTAACAAAGCTGATGTATATCGTTCGTAACATCCTAATTCACAGACATTCCTGTTTGACCTCACTCAAGGAAAAAAAAAAAATATGCATAAAATCTGGGCTCTAGTGATAAGGACGAAAGATATACAGGATGGCCCGTAAGTCCCTACCCATTCATATATCTTATGTATCTAGTGTATAGAGTTTTCTGTGTGCTGTTGTACATAATATTATGCGATGCCATGTTATTGAGAGACATTTTTCGCAACATAGCAGGGTTCCCATCAATATGTTATTATGTTATGTTATGTAATCTTCGGTTCGTCTTATTATGCCCTCTGCGTGCGTGAATATCTCAATGACACTTTTCCTAACAAATGGATAGGTCGTGGTTCTGAAATATCCCCGGACCTATGAAATGGCCCACAAGAAGTCCGGACTTGACAACGTGTGATAATGGAGATACATAAAGGACATTGTGTCGAAACAACGTTATAATTCCGATGATGAGTTGCTGCTACAGCGGCATTTGGAACAATAACCCCTGCTACGTTGCGAAAAATGTCTCGCAGAACATGGCGTCGCATAATATTATGCAGCGAGAATGAAGGACAGCACACAGATACACTGGGCACATAAAATATGTGAATGGGTAGGGATTTACGGGCCACCCTGTACAATTGCAAATTGGATGTGCATCGCTAATTGATCGATTGATTTGTTTAATTTACTTCGCTTCTTGTGCCACTCTTGGCTAATTTGCGAAGGTGGGGAAGAGTGATGACATGATGAATGGACACTCTCAAACATCCTGGCCAGGATTCGAACCTGGGACCAATGGCGTAGTAGAGTGGGGGGGGGGCGGCGATGTGCATTACTAAGAAAATAAAAACAAATGGAAGAAGACGCATTTGCAAGTTAGTTACATGCAGTGCTTCTACAAACGAGAACGTAATAAAAAGGGGTAGAAAACATTCAGCTGCACTGGAAATGTGTTCAGATTCTGTAACTTGATTGTAAACACGTGAGGAAGATGAAGAGGAAGATTAAAAAATCTAATCATCGGACGGAATAAATGGGATAGCCTATTAGTTAGAGGTCTTTGTACAGTTGCATCAATTAGTTTTCTTTGTGCAAAACAAAACTAATTTCCAGACTTAATTATTAGTATCTATTGGTTAAAGTGAACTCATTCTTGCTTCCTCTTCTTTGAAACGAAAAGCAATTTCATTACCCAAACTGCCAATGCTCATTTTAAAATATGTTAGTACAAGTGTCACGTACAAAAAGTAATAATTTGAGATTGGTCTCGTGCCTTGAAATGTACAGTACATTTACAGCTTGTCACCGCACGAACTTCCACAGCGTATAGAAGTCATTAAGGCGAACAACTTTTCTTAATAATATTTCTCTCTTTGACACCTCGTCTCGAGGTTATGAACCCTAGAAAACTGATTTTTAAATACTGAATATATGCAATCACGAAGCACAGGGCCATAATTAGCAGTAACGGTTTGATTTCGCAACTTCTATGAACAAAATGTTTTTCACTTAAATAGTGAAGTAGGTATCGGCTTGATGTATCTGAAGTAGAAGCATATACAAGCGCCAAAATTTCCGAAACCTCGGAAAATATGCGAACTACAGACTTCCCTGTAACTTAAACTAGCGACACTAGCGCCACTGCTCCCATGCCAGAGTTTCAAATACGGGGGTTCATCTATAGTAAAGTAAATTAACAACGTTTAGGTAATTATTTTAATATCATACCGAAGACTGGATCGAGACGAGAATCTCGGGCACTAAGTCTCGGTCTCGTCAATTCTTAAAGGGACTTATTCTCGTTCTCGTCTCGGTATCTGTGACACCACTCTTAAGTACATTTTACTTGAGGAAAATCGATGATGATTCGGTCATGAGAAAAAGAGTATCAAGTAGGGGAGATAATTCTTACCAGCTTTCCCTTGTCGGTTGGTAAGAATGTAAACTTTCATCAACAATAAACTACTTTTCCACTTACAACTTGTCCAAACAAGCGTCACGATCGCAGCATTCTTACCTGAAAAGAGAGAGAATGTAATTTAATTAAACAATGATGCAGGAAAGAATTGTAATAACAATAGCAAATACATTACAGAGAAGATGACAAACAATTTTATATAGTTTTTTAAAGTTTATAAAGTAAGGTAAAGTATACAGGCGACATTTCAAACTTCCACCCCTAATTTGTGATGCTAAATTTTCCTTTGCTCCCTCTAGAAACGTTCCTACACCCTCCTAGATCGAAATTTCCGGATAAACCCTCAAAAATATGAGGTTTTTTTTGTATTTATTGTTTGTGAAAGAGTGAATTTTAAGTTTGAAGAAGGTATTTTTAAAAGAACGACAGGGAAATTTTCCCCTGGGCCATGAACATCACTGAAACAAATACCATCTTATTGTACCTACTGTAAAAAAGTTGACTGGAGAGGTGACGATCAAAGACGGGAAATTTCGGTTGCCATCCAACAACCGTTGATTGATTGATTTGGTGTTTTAAGTCCAATTTATGCACAGTAAGGCTAATCTGGACTGGACCTACAGTTTAAAGTGGGATCCGAACTACTATGTGCCTACATCGGGTATCGAATCAGGGACCCATTGATTACATGGGCGGAGTTTGAGCTTTTGCTTTCGGGAGCCAGACTCTGGGAGAAGCATGTGATGTACCTGAGGGTTGTTGAATATCCCCTAGCTTATGAGGGGTCCGGAGACCTTCCCCCGGAAATTAAAAAACAATAAGTTAAAAACACTGAGTTCTAGGTCTTTTAGATTTGAAAATGTTAAATATCGTCGCTTAAGTAAACAAATATTAATTAGTATATTGGTTGTCAGTTTGAAAAGAAGCAAAACAGTACGATTATTGCATTTTGCATTTCATTAATTTTTTTATTGATACAATACTCATATTACTTTAAAAAAGTTACGGTACAATAGTAAGCTTCAGAAATTTTAGAAAAATTAAATTGAAAAGTTCTTTTAATGCCTCAGCAGTAACTGTTGACTCAACACAAAGTCATTTTACGTTTTTCTTTCTTCAAACTGTACACATCAATCAGATCGTCTAAGTCCCGCTATTGTGGCGCAATTACCGCACATGCCATCATGCCAAACGTCAAGATTTGCGGTATGGCTTCATAACAAAACTGTAGTAACTGAACTTAATCATGTGTTATTTTTTTAGTCTTTTTTAAGTTGGGGAGCCAGGCCCCCTCTGGCCCCTCCAGAACTCTTCCTATGCTTGATTACAAGGCGACGACGCTACCACTGCGCCATCCAACAACCGTAAAAAAAATACCATGACCGTATTTGATATACAGGGTGGCGCATATTCTATCTACCAATATCATTTGGCAACCCTGCCGGAGCGCATGGACAGAAATATCCCACGCTTAGGCAGATACAAAGTCTGGCAATCGGTCTGCCATGGAATGTTGGCAGGTTCAGACACGAATCGTGGCAGTGGAGTCGTTCATCAAAACTAGTTCCATTCGGTAGATGCAGAAGGCGCTGCGACAATGGTCCGATTAGAGTCCCTGGATGTATGATTTGACGTCATATACGAGTACTCGCGACCGCCATTTTGTGGATGAAATTCCTTGGTTGGCGCTTCAAATAGCATTGGTTCTTATGGAACGCAGCAGGGCTTCACGAAAGTTTAATTCTTTAAACTTTATTAAATGTAAAGGTCGAATTTTGGGGTATTACTTCAAAGATGAAGAAACGAACTTAATAAATATGTAAATATTTTTAAGATGAAGCCTACAATTTTTTTTATAAAAATGTGTAAAGTAACACAAGGGGCTACTCGCTCTCCGATACACATTACACGTAATTACATGTACGGAAACCTGTAAATTCAATGTTTTACACATAGGATAATAAGGCACAGGCGTAATCAGTGGCGGCTTTAGGGGGGCATGGGGGCAGTTGTTGCTCCACTTTTTGCAACCTTTGCTCCAGCACTATGCTAAACCTTATCTCAGGGTTGTTAAAAGTCCAGCAATCTAAAATAAATTTGATTCCGGTCCAGTAGAAAAAAATCAGCAAGCGTGAATGGATTCTGGACCGCAAAGAACCTTTTCATCTGTGAAGTATTTCAATTCTGTCCAGGAGCCTTTTTTCCGGATCAATTTAAATTCGGTCTAGGAACCTTTTTTCTGTCTGAAGTTAAATTCAGTCCAGGAACAATTTTTTTTATAAATTTAAGTTCGATCCAGGGACATTTTTTCCGGATCAATTCAAATACGGTCCAGCAACAATTTTTCCGGCTGAATTTAAATTCGGTCCAGGTACCTTTCTTCCGGATCAATTTAAATACCATCCAGGAATCTTTTCTCAATGAAACAATGCGTAACTTATACCGAATTTAAATTGTGCGAGGCCACCCCGATGGCGCAGTGGTAGCGTCGTCGCCTTGTAATCAAGGGGTTCCCTGGTTCGATACCCGGTGGAGACACATAGTAGTTCGGATCCCACTTTAAACTGTAGGTCCAGTCCCGATTAGCCTTACTGTGCATAAAGTGGACTTAAAACACCAACTCAATCAATCAATTGTGCGAGAAAAAATGTTGCGGTCCTGCAGCGGAACCCAATGTAACCCATTAGAATTTATCGGTTCCTGGACCATTAACAACTCTGCCTTATCTACCAAGAGAAAATAAACTATCTTTGACCCCCTCCCTCCAGTTTTGGCACCTTTCCCCTACCTAGTTTTGGAACCCAATGGCCGCCACTGGGCCTAATGTGCTGTACCTGTCGGTCTCTGTGTGTGCGTGCCTCCACCGGGTATCGAACACGAGACCTCTTGATTACATGTCGAAGGCGGGAGCGTGTGTGTGTCACCAGCTTCCATGATATCACAGAATTAGTCATGTATTATCAATTTACAATATTTAACACAACGAACTACAAAAACTTAATATTTAGTTTTCTGACTGAATCGTTCCTTGTTATTCATTCAGAATGTTATCATCACCTCCAGGAACATTTCAATTTTTTTTGTAACATTAGAAAGTACATAAATAATATTGAAAATAATGAAATACTATCTTTACCGTTCTACATAATCTACCTTTATTTTTCGAATTACCAAATGAAAAAAAATCGATTAGATAAAAAATGTATCCTACACTTGAAACATACTCTGAATTCGTAAAAATTATCAGCTTTCGTATGAAAGATCTATTTAAATGTTGTGTAATGACAACTTACGAGTCCGAGTTCTGTATGCAAGATAATTTTCTGAAAATTTTACTCATAGTGTAATGAGGAAAGAGTTTGTAAGACTGGAATTTGTATCCAATAAACTCTGGAAACACAATTCTCATGTGTAATTTGAATTACGGTAATTTATAATTTTCGAGAAATCTGGTAGTAAATATTTGGCTGCACAAGTTACCGTGGTCATAGGCTACAGTTTTTTTTAAAAACGTTTTTCGTGTTATTTTTAGTGCACTCACGTACATGCAAAAGAAGTGAAAGTGTACAAATACTAATGCAACAAACATAATTAGCCTAACCTACTCGAAACACATACGTAGATGCTAAGAATACTAAATTTATATGACCTAACCTACTAATTCACGTATTCCAAGTTTTAACATCAGTGTGTTTCATTAATCACTAAAAACGACAATTTTATTCTAACTGTACGTGGACATGTATCGAAATCGTATCAGTTAACTGACGTGTAAAATAGGTGTGTATAATACAAAAATCTGCAATCTAAAGTTGAGCCATATTACGAATTCGAGAGTATAGAAAGCTTGTCAATTGATAGTCGTTCAGCATATATTATGACTTTTCATTCATTGGCATGCAAGTTAATAATTAAAGTCTCCCTTTGTACTTGTAACATTTTGAACAGGTTTAGATAATATCCCGCTCTCCTACACTTCCATGCGGGCTATGGATTAAAATATAGCCAATAGATTACTTGAAATGACATTCACTGACTGTGCAAGGTGGCATGACATTTAAATAGCAAATGTTCACTTTAGGAATTTGTTTGAGTTTGTTATACATTTCCACCATAGGCGCCGACTCCATGGGGCTTGGATGGGCTCGAGCCCCCCCCCCCCCCCCAATGTTAATGATGTGGGGCCAGAGCCCCTCAAATAATTTTGCTTAACAGGATCTAATGTATTATTTTGCTTCTCTTGTAAAGTTTACTCTGAATTGTGCAACATGAACTTAACTTTAAATACACATTTGAAATGTTCTAGACCATCAAATTTGGGGGGGGGGGCTATAAACAGCAAAACACATGACTTATTACTATATACTAAGTATATAATTATGATTATTGTTAACATTTTTACTAAAAAGAGTTTCAAAATAACGAGGTGATATGACAATTATACCAGTATGTTGTTCAGTGAATTCTGAACAATTTGAGGTCGTAAACACGACTTTCAGGCAATATTGATATGTACGATATTTAGTTATCCTCGAAATCTCTTCCTCTAGTCCAAAGAATCAGGGGAAAATAATTCTAAAGTCTTTGAGTTTATTTGACACTGGCTTGCAGTAAAGTACGCAAGGAAAGCTTATGAAAAGTCTGTATTGCGAAAGCGGGAAGGGCTATGATCAAAGGCATTATTGCTAAAGCACGGCGTGCTGTGTGTTTATTTATTATTGCAAAATTAAATTTAAAAAGTAAAATATTGTAGCATGAACAAAAAAGTAAAACTATTTGCCTGTGATTTGTGTTAGCATTTATGTAAATAATTAAATAAAACTGTTAAATATTCGCTATTTTGTGGGTACGTCAACACTAAGGTTCTTTGTACCCGTCACATGTCCTTTCTTTACAAGTCTGTTGCGGACATTAAAACACACCCATGCCCTCGCCGGGACTCGAACCCGAGACCTCCTCATCAAAGCGAGTTGAGCCGACCACCCAACACGCTCGGCTACCGAGGCCGACATAAAACTGTTATGTTGGCCTCTTAATGTAAATACATAGCCTACTTTTAAATAAAAATGTTAATTGTTATCTAAAAAACAAATGAGCAGACACACGTTTTTCATGTTACATTTCATTTGCATGAGGAATATAATAGCTGCTTAAAAACTGCTATACGAAGACGTAATTTTTATTTTTAAAAAAGGGAGGGAGTGAGTCATTTATTCATTTATTTCAGTGACCAGAGCCCCCCCACCAATAATTTTGACAAGTCGGCGCCCCTGATTTCCAGACATGTTAAATGCTGATATTTGACACGAATACACATTTTTTTTATTTAGTTCATTAATTCAATCGCAATAATCATAGAGATCTTGTTGTTTTGACAGAAATATTTTACAGAGGAAGAATATAACATCCATTGTTCACGCTGAGTGCAAAGGTACAAAAATATCCACAATATATTTGTGAAATGGTCCGAGAATAGAACGAAGTCGTAAATTCCATTGATTTTATTTCACGTCATATTTACATGGCCTCCGTGATCCCACGCACTCGATTTCGCACCCATTTCAAATATTTTCGTCAAATAAATTATTTCTTTATAACAAATGGTGTTTCTAAATAGCGCGGAAGGTAATTTTTTAAGACATACGTGCTACGAAACTTACGTTTTTTTAATATTAAAGTTCCTTACGTATGTAACGTCAATACGGTTTTTCAGGGTGTCCATAGTGTTGGGGGCAGGTTGCCCGGCCAGTTTCTAACATGCCTTCCAAAGGGACTCTATAGAGAAAAGCGGGGCCGCGATAGCGGTAGCAGGCGGTAGGTTAATTACCCCAGGGGCGGAGCCCGGAATCGAAAGGAAATTTAGACAGCAATTTTCATGACATTTCTTGGGGTATAGCCCTGAGAAACCGACATTTACATCCATCCATCGGTACGTGTGCAACGAAACTAACATGGCCGAAAGTAAGACTTCCACCTCGCAACTTCAAACGGCAACATCTCAACTTTAAACGGCTGTACAGTCGTAAATACTTGTTTCCGCGCTCCATATATATATATATATATATATATATATATATATATATATATATATATATATATATATATATATATACAGGGCAGGGTCATCCATTTGGGATGTCAGAAAAGTAAAACGCTATTAACTAGAAACTATGAACATTTATTGGTTGTAAACGGTACAGACATGTGTAGGAGAGTCGGGAGTTTATGTCACAGCACAGTAGCACTCAATATGTCCACCATCGCGCATGCGATGGTAACGACCATCTTCACTCCACTCTGTATCAACACTGAACACCGAGCGCGCGCGTGCCGCCTCTATACATGCCATCTGCTGATTGCACTATGAACTACTGCTGCGTTGCCTCGCGGAAGTCATTGTTGTAAACTCCCATCTTTGCCATGTACATTACCGCAAATTGCATCGATACATATACATTAACATAAAAGCTACAGCGTTATACTTTTCTGACATCCCAAACGGATGACCCTGTATATATAAATCATCCTTGCGAAATCGAGGGTGTAGAATGCGACCACGGACCCTTGACATGTTTATCATCGTGTACATAATGCATAATATATTCTTCATAACTAAATGTCCTATATTGTGACTAAAAAGTAAATGCGTGGCGTTTACACCTGGAACTATATAGTTTTCGACTACGTTCACACAATAATACTGACGCATAAATCACGGTCAACATTCTTTCTTGTTAAATAAAGGAATATTATTCGAGTTATAAGTTCAACATGTAATCAACTTTACCAATCAATTAGGCTCACAAATTCTTAAATGCCGTACTTTGCACTTGTTGAATACAAACATCTTTTGTATTAACATGCAATTGAGTAAACGCACAGATTTATGTATAATTGATGACGATATATTTCTTTCAAATTTTCGACGATAATTATGATTCTTACTTTGAAATAAGGAGACTTACAATAATTCTTTTCTTGCACTACCAGAATCAGCTGTTCGTAGACGACGCCATATTGTAGGTAAATCTCAGCTCTCCATAAGGAGAATGGATCGCGAGTACTCGTATATGACGTCAAGTCATACATCCAGGGACTCTAGGTCCGATCAGGGTCAGACTTCAAATTTAAAGGTAAGGAAAATATTGTAAATTTTACGGCAACTACCAACAGTGTGGGGGTTGCCCCCCCAAAATACAATACCGAAAACAAAAATTCATATAAAAGTCACGAAACTAAAAATACTGACTTTACGGACAATTTTCCAACCCTGTATGCTACAAATTCTAGTTTTGTAAAAGCAAGTGGTGCCTATATTAATGAAGAGATGTGCTATTCCGGAGGTTAGTAAACACAGATTAATTTTCACACTGAAATCGAATCATCTTTTTGTAAACAACGAACAGAATCACTCTCAAACAAGACTCAAAAAAACAAACAAATAAGCAGTTATTTGCTTTTCGGAATTTGCTACCGAAGGGAAACAAGAGACGATGGGAAAGGGGGGGGGATGAGTCGATATGAATGGTATTTCATAAAAGAGCAGTAGTTATACTGAAGTTACCCCCTTCCCACGCTGTTGCCGTTCCAAAGTAAACAAACGGAACGCTCCATCAGCAAATGAAATGATAGACCACCACAGCGATTCGCAATTTGTCGATTCTTTTTTAATTGAGCCTCGATATAAATTACAAACTATTTGCACATCGTAAGGGAAATTTGCACTCTCGCTCCCTCCCTCCCTCTCCCCTCAGTGTTTAAATGTTTTCACAATAAACATTCTGTTAACGATTAACTGTGTCGTAGTGTTTGTCGCATCATCAATTTCTCATCAATCCTCAGCGTTGCGATTAATTTACAGGCGAAAAAAGCGACGTAAAATAAGAAGAAACGAATCTGCTGTTATTTTTCTAATAAGGTGGTCGTGGGTCCTGCTGAATCCTTCACTGTAGGAACTTTAGTAGTAATGATAGGTAATGTAGATTTACTACGTAACAAATTAATATATACAGGGTAAGTCAAAAAGAATGAAACAATTTCACACTGTTATTATGACTTTAACTATTTTATGATAGAAAATCAAACAAGGCATCGATATAAAGAAAAACTCTGGAAGTTTTGTTCCCACTTGGCGCGTTTATGCTGTTTGGCCAGGATCGCTAGTGTGACAAAATGGCGCGTGACCAGTAGAAGACATATTGTATGTTGGAGTTAGCGTAGACTGATTCCATCACAATTGTGCAAAGACCTTCCCGCACGCCTTCCTCCGGCCCCCTCAAAAAAATCGTGGATACGGGCCTGTTCGACGGTATGAAACCTCGAATAACAATTTTATACTGAATATATGTAACCACGCAGTATATGCCCACAACTGCCCCTAATGGATTGGTTGATTGATTGATTTGGTGTTTTTAAGTCCACTTTATGCACAGCAAAGCTAATCGGGACTGGACCTACAGTTTAAAGTGGGATCCGAACCACTATGTGCCTCCACCGGGTATCGAATGCCACTAATGGACTAACTTTATAGTTACAATAAACAAAATTTATGACTTCAGTATAAATAAGCAGGCAGATATCCTCTTGGTATGTTTAGGGAATTCGCAAAGTGAAGTAAATCACCCATTAGGCCTCTAAAGATTTGGTATGGTATTTTAAAAAAAATACCTAAGACTAGAACGAGACTCCAGTCACGGGCATTAATCAGTCTTGCATAGATTTTACAGAAGTCTGTCATATATCCGTATGAACCACTGAGACACGGAAGGGGTGAGGGACAAGGGGATCCGTTGCTCCTACAAGATGCCAACCAGTGGCGGCGATTGGGTTCCAAAACTAGGGGGGGGGGGCAAAGACAGTTAACTTTCCATTGGTAGATAAGGTTTAGCAGAGTCCGGGAGTAAAAGTGGCAAAAAGTGCCCCCTAAACGCCGACACTGTTAATATTATTTCAATCACAGGAGCTTGCGTTAATTATTATTATAAACTGACAATTACAAGACTATTAGAGATCGTTGTAGGAATGAACTTCAAATTGAACCAGAATTTTGTGAGGAAATGCCTTGTTTCGTCCCCCTCCACCCCCATCCCCCCCCCCACACACACTGGAAAAAATCCTCATCTGCCTCCCAATGAAAAAAATTCTGCATTGTACATTCCTGTTCAGATAAAGTGGCACATTCTTCAACCCTGCATAGTGTGCCACTTTATGTGAACACGAGTGTACACTGATTCAGATTTCCCCCCACCCCTAATTAGCGTATTTGAGCATAAAGTGGACAACAAATTTGTTGAGTCGGTCTCGTGACCACGTTACCCTACGCAAGCATGTAAATTGACACTCGTATTAACTCGTATTTCCGCAAAACAGGTATGATATTCCTTTTTTACTCTCTGCTTCTCTTCCATGAGGCTCACACGCAAGCCTTATTACCACTCATGTTCTCCCCCAGGACACATTCGTGTGGCTTCAATGACAAGTCAGGCTTGTTAAAGCCGTCCACAATTGCACATGAGACAGGTAATTGACACCGTATTTAAGAATGGAACTTGTTCTCTGAAAGGATACAATAACCTTTCTTGAAAATTCATCTTAAAATCTGTTTGAACAATTGGCGTGCTACTTGAAAAATATAATTATTTTATTGATTGGTTTCGTTTATTTTACTTCGCATATCTGCCACTTTTGGCTAATCGCGAAGATGGTGACTGATGATATGGTGAAATTAATGAAGGGATACTCACAAAGAACACCCATGCCCAAACCGGGATTCGAACCTGGCAGTTATCTCGGTTTTCCTACTTCGGAAGCGTATTGAATCGAATTTAATATGCAATTTTGGGTTCGTCAGCACTTAGGTTATTTTGCACCCATCACATTATACGGAGTCCAGCTCCTTACCGTAACTAAAATATAACGTCGTACTAAAATATGTATTCTTACTTCTGTTAAAAGCTGAGGCTGTAAAGGGGGACTCAGCACACGCAAGGACAAAACACAGTCCTACAAGGATTATACTGGTCGTAGGTCGAGACGCCAGAGCCTCGTTAGCCTGTAAAATGCCGTTTAGGGTGTACTACGTGGAAGTGAGGTTGACAATCGGGTGTACTACGTGGAAGGGTCACCCCCTTACACCCCACTTCGGAAACTAATAGTATATTTGGTTTAATGAAATTGGATTCAAATGTTGTTCCCCTCTCACCCCCATGCCGATAGGTGATGAACTTGAACCGCATTGGGAGGGTCACGAAAACTATTGATTCTATTCGCAATACAGCCTGAATGTTAGACAACCCGAGAAACACTATCGTTGTGCGGATTGCATAGTCACGGATGTCTGTGAGGAATTTAATATCTGTGATTTTAGATTATTCTTACATGTCACCCCTTCCCACCCCTAGGGGTGACAGGGGTGTCTTACCCCCATAGTATATATTTCCAGATTGCAAGTGATACGTGTATCAAGTTTGGCTGAAATTGCTCCAGGCGTTCGAGAGTTATGCCGGAACAAACAAATACACACACACACACATACACAAATACATCCATTTTTATATATATCATTGTTTGCAGTTCATCAACAATTTATTACCAATAAGCGGAGGGCAAATGACAATGTTCTGTAATGTCCGTGGAGCTAATTGCGGTTACATAGTGAACCCAGTTCCAACAATGTAAAAAAAGACTGGAGAATGAAGGTCTAAGATCGTCTGCCATCCAATAACCGTCAAAACATCATGACCATTATAATGAATAATGGTTCTACATAATTAACAGTAGTTATGCAATTTTGATTGTATAAAAATACACTCCTCACAAAAAGTTAGGAATATTGTTACATTGGACAATAGGTGATAGACACGGCCTTGGAATGCAACAACATACGGTATCTGTCTGGTGGACCTTCTCGTCTTTTCGCCGACATATGCCACCGTGCCTATCAGCTATTGCCTAATAGAATAATAATCCAAACTTGTTGTGCCGAATATAACAAAATTCCAAACTTTTTGGGAGTAGTGTATATTATGCATGATAATATAGTAAAATTTAAATTTTAAAAAACGGTCACGATCGATTTTTATAAATGAACAGGCAGACTTAAATTTTAACGGTCGAATACCGAAAATTTGACGGCAACAATGCCTTAGCAATATCTTTAAACACAAAAGCCAGCCATGAGCTGTAAGATGGATTCCAAGAAGAAACCTTGTGCAGGGGAAACAACGGAAAGGGGGATGACTTGAAATAGAACACTGTTCCACATGAGGGTGGCAGATCGATAGTGGATCGTGATATCCCCCCCCCCCCGATCCTTTCCCCCACCCTCCGAACTCGGCGGTCGAGTCAATAATCCCGTTCCCCTTCCCGGCAGATTCATTCCTCCACCCGTTGCTATTGTTACCTTCCATTCCTCCGCGAACGTTTTCCGATCCTTGGGGGAATTCCCAGACGTCCTGTTCTTTCTGGCCTCCCATCCAGTGTTGCCACATGAAGGGAAATTTTCACGTTTGCAGGGGAAATTTTGGATCGAATTTTAGGCGAAAAGGGAAATTCTATGAAAAATACAAAAAAAAAATCCAGGGAAAATTGAAGATATCACACTGAAATCAGGTTCCAGCTTCATATCCATATCTTTTTGCTGTTGCTTCTCACCTTCACACCTTAGAGCATAAACCTCCATGCGTCATTAAGATGAGTCGGGGGGGGGCACTGGCCCCGAAATTTCCACCTTGGCCCTCCGAATTATTAATTTACAAAACTGTGCATGTACATCGCAACTGATTTAATCTTTCTAACTATTGTACTTGTTGGGTTAGACTAAGCGAGGCGTACATATAAATGCAATAATGTGTAACGGGCACGTATTCAAAAACATAGTCAACGTGCATTTCTTGATTTCTCAGAAATTGACCTGTGGCTCTACTCTTCTTTGTTCACGTTATATCTTGGTTAAAATCATTGAAATACCCTCTTGTTTACACACGCGCGCGCGCGTATTTTTTTCATCCTATTTCAAAAACTTTATGGCTATAATATATATTTATAATTTTAATTTGGTACATAAATTATATTATGTGTATGTCTTTAATATTATGTAACGAACACTCATAATGTGTAGAAAACAATATATAAAATTCAAGTTGTATTAAGTTATATGGATACCATACTATGTTTCCTTCAAATTTAGCTACCCTCCTATACAAGCCTGCCTAACTATATCCCTGATAAGCATATAGGCCTATGTACATTTTTCTATTTTGTCTATTTTATGGCCCTTTTTCACATCTTCACTTAACAACGACGATGAGGATGAACTGATGAAATTGGTGATGAAATAAAAAACAACTGTGCATTCACGCCTGACCAGGATTCCAACCGGGGACGTCTGGGCCCTTAGCGAGAAGGCTGTCTAAAAGCATATGCGATTAATATGTTTAACATTTTTCATACATACGATCACATGCAAACGAAAATTATATTACTGATCATTACTATTTCTTTAGATGAGGGGGGGATGAGGCCTCCCACCTCCGCAGCTACGGACCTTCGCCGCCCAGTGCATTTGGGGAGGGTTTGACGGACGGCGATGATTTCGTTTACCTTGAGAACCAAATCGAACAACGGAGATGGAAACTTAAATTTGAGGATAAGGACAATCCCCCATTAACGTTCTATATCTACTAGCTTAACGGCAACTTTTGCGCAGCTCATTGTTTCAAAGGCCGTACTTTAACTTTTCGCAAATTTCCCTCTCGGATTATCGCCCTGATATTAAAATTCCGAAAAATTACATCTGTTGTAATTCCTTCTGGAGCACGGAAGCGAATGTTTGTATGGCTTGCTTTCAGTTGCATAGATAATTGTGTTAGTTTCGTGGCATCGTAAGTCTCTTGTGTTTGTGTGGGTTCCCTTCTATTCCGGTTTTGTACTTCCTCTTTACAGGGCGATATTTGGGATGATAGGGAGGGATGAGGGAGAATCTCCCCCCTTGGTTGTAATTTCTCGTATATTGGAGCCAGCCCACAAGGCGGAGTGGTTAGCACATCGCGCTACGACGCCAGGGGTCCTGGGTTCGAATCCGATGGACATGGATGTTTGTGAGTGTCAATTCATCAATTTCATCATATCATCACTCATCCCCATCTTCGCAAATTAGCCAAAAGTGGCACAAAAAGCGAAGTAAAATAAAGCAAATCAATCAATCGTATATTGGGAGGGAGGGTAGGACTATTTACACAATTTACATTATTTCCAAAGAGAATTTACTGAAATTTCCCCTTCTGGATGTTTTTCAAATACAATACGGTAGACACATTTAAAATTAAAAATGACAAACTTACCCCTCAGTCGAAAAACGAGGTATATTGCTGAGATAGATTTTCTATATGATGTTCTCAAGAAGTATAAACAGATTAAATGTGATGTCATGAAATAATCAGTATTGATGAACCATTCTATTAGAAAGTTAGTGATTATTTGTTGTAACTGAAATTACATTTCATTCTGAGCGTTGAGTAACTACAAAAGTTTATTATTGTTAGTTCCAAAATTCTGAATAAGCGTTTCTTTGAGTTTGATTCCATCTTATGAACAGAAAGCTAATTGTGACTGGACCTACATTTTAAAGTGGTATCCGAACCACTATGTGCCGCCACAGAGTATCGAAGGCGAAAACGTTAGAATTAGAATCCTAAATTCTTTATTCATGGGAGAAGTTCAGCCTGTGGCCACTTAACGCGCAAAATCTAGTACAATAAAACAAACAAAAATACAATACTACTAACATAAGAATTCCGTTACATTTATCGCTTCTAAGCATTTCAGTAATTAACACTCTAAAAAGATAAAGATTTTACTCAATCACACACATCAAAATGTTCGTCTTGGGTTCAAATCTGCTCATTTTTTTTTATTTCAACGTAAGCATGCTGAACCTAGTCATGTGTACTGAGGCTCTGTCCCGGCTCATCTAAAAGTACTCTTGTTACTGCCCCTTTAAAGCTGTTGTATGTCGCACACGAGGTAGCAACTGGTGGCATCGCGTTACAACAATATGCAGAAGCAGCTTTGAAGGATGACAGGAATATGGATTTTGAAAATCTGTCCAGATGAAGTTTCATAGTGGGTCGAATCGTGTAGTTGTGTATGTCGTGTCTAAATTGGAGTATGTCGTACAAGTATGTAGGTGTTTTTGTTTGCAGAATTTTTAATATTGTGCTGGCCAGATGTAGTTTTCTGCGTCGTATCATATTCAGCCAATTAAGGTAATTTAATCCCATCGTTTCAAGCTAAATGCAAAACGTATACAAGAATTCTGTACTTTTTGTACAATTTCTACGTTACCACTACACCATCGGGAAGGCCTCCATTTCTGAATAAGAATAGCGCCAGTAGAAGAAAGGACAAGATATTTAATATACAGGGTGTCTCAAAAGTAATAGCGAAAACTGACACAGGTGAAAGTACACGATAATAGAAGCAAAAAAGTCTCAGTAAACATGGGTCTGAAAACGAGCAGTTTTCCAAATAATCGCGAATGTGTGATTACAAGCCGCCACTGACTTCATTGTTTGTAAACATCGTCCTAGTTGGTAAAATGCTAATAATACGTGCGAATGTTCTGTTTGACTGCAACGCCACCTCTTGGAAATGTTCTGTTTTGTAAACGAAGAGCAAACCTCGGAACGCGCAAGGAGTAAAGCACTCGGTGTTTACAAAATGCAATCAATGACGGCTTCTAACCACACATTCGCACGCATTATTAGCATTTTACCAACTAGAACGACGTTTACAAACTTTACAAACAATGAAGTCAGTGGCGGTTTGTAATCACACATTGGCGATTATCTCGAAAACGGCTCGTTTGCAGACCCATGTTTACTGAGACTTTCTTGCTTCTATTATCGTGTACTTTCACCTGTGTCAGTTTGCGCTATTACTTATGAGACACCCCGCGCATGGGAATGGTTATATGAAATTGCTTATACAGCAAAAACTGTTCCGGATACGAGCCGATAAAACTTCTATCCGCGAGGTATGCGACACTAAGGGCAAAATAGTATCTTCTTTGGGGGAGGGGAGGAAGTGCCTTGCCCATACACTCCAAAATCAGCGTCTATGGTAGAAACAGTAGCTTCCGCGTAGCCAAGTGTTAGGTTAGCGCTCTTGCCTTTGGTGCGAGAGGTCCCCTGTTCGATTCCCGAGGGAGCTCCCCAAAATTTCAGCGTTAACCCAGCCTCGTGGGAACAATTGGGGAGCTGAATGAAAGGGAAAAGTGGCTCCGGTCTCGAAAATCAGAAAACAGCGGTGATGGGGCTCGATGTCCTGACCACGCGTCAACCAGTGGAAAAAGCCGCTGTGGCAGGCTGTTGAGCATTGCGTTTAGTTTTAGTTTATGGTAGACACAGTTTCGTCAATAACTCGAAAACTCAGATACGAAGACAAAACTTTGTGTACTCAATGGCCGGACAAACATTTCATGTAATAAACCCTCTCTTCCGTGGCGCTGTTCTTTTTTCATAAAGTTCTGTTCCACATCATTCACCTTCATCGTTGCGATTAACTAAAAGTGGCAAAAGAGCGTTGCAAAGTATATAAAAATAGACATGCAATTTTTCAAAAGGGGGGTTCCGACCCCTCCCCTAAATACACCCAGTTTGTCAAGTCCCATATTTTAATTTTACTAAAAGCAAGCAAACTTCTAATTACTTCGTCTCTAACAGACTGAGAAGGAGTAAACACACAGAGCCTAGCCGCCTCCCCCCCAGCAAAATATACCCTCACTGAACCGAACAAAGAACCCCCTGTTCATCCTTTGATGCCGAACTTCCTATACACAAACTGGTCCTCCCGTCGTAATACCGGCATTCTAATAACGTCCTGCCTAAATCCTTGCAGGGAAATTCCCAACACGAAGAGGTATCAAGGTAAAATTCCGCCAAAGAGAAGCTGCCCCCTAGACGGCGCATGTAATTACACGCAGCCCAAATGCACGTGAAAGCCCCCCTTCTGAACATTACGGCACTCAAGGTAATGGGCTCGCCTTCGGAAAACGATGTGGCAGTTATGGGATTGCTCGCCCAGAAAGCTTACCAAGGCGTTCGGTGTTATTGCTATCGCCTGTGCGAGGCGATGCGAGATCGCTTCCGATCGCTCGCTCTTAATGTGAACCGTAGGATCAAGTACAACGACTGAGTCCTGTGGGAACAGCTTTGAGGCGCAATGTTCCTTTCACAGACGTAAATGGTGTTCTCAATACCTTGAAGCTACAGTCTTGTTTAGAAACTTCTCTCAAAGAGGTACTAGGTCTAGTAGACTTCGCGAGCAGAAATAGCAGTAGATGCAGATATGGTTGAAACTGGGAACAAGTACGTTGTGAACAAAGAAATGAAACAGAAGCACCGGTTAAAATAGAATCAAAATTTATAGAGACAAAGCAGACTATTAATAAAAAAAAATAGCTTAAGTACAAACAGCATAAGAGAGAAGAGGGGGGGACCCCCGAAGTAGCCCAACCTCTACCCGCATACATTCAGGACACGTGGTTTTACCCGCGTTTTAAACACTTGTCTTTCACCACAGAAATCACATAGCATTTTCAAATGTTCTTACACATACATTTCCACACATTAGAAGCACTTTAACCAACAACTTCCTGGTCCATAACGTATATTTAACCTGTGATGCTAGCTTTGTACCTCAGTGTTTTTAAACAAATGCAACGAATGCGAAAATCACGTGACCTAGTCAGCAACGATCTGTGCTGCAAGCTGTGCACTTGTGTACTTATTTCTGTTCTTGGCGCTTTCCAACTGTACTAGGTGACGTTACTTCCGTCAAAACCATACTTCCAAGTCTGTACTTTATAACTTTCGGACAGAGCCTCTGTCTTGCACACTTCCTTCTTTGCTCACCGCACAGGAAAAAGTCACAGTGCGTGAGGTCTGGACTTCTGGCAGGCCATTCGTGAGGTCCTCGTCGTCCCAGCCAACGTCTCAGAAAGATTCGATCCCCGTTCGTTGGAGGAAGCTGGTGTATGCCGCCGGTGCTTACATTGAATTCTGAGCTGGCACATATGTAATCCTATTCCATACTGTACATGTACAGAAAGTTTATTTGAGATTGCTTAAAACTACTGCAAATTTTAGATGCCTAGTTACTTCTCACCCACCCTGTAGAAAGATATACCTAGTCTTACCATAAATACTGTCACAAAGTTTTAAGTAAATTGACACAAAATGCTGAGAGATATTGTAATATCCTTATAACATTACTGAAATGGATGCATGACAAATCAAAATCACAAATCATTATTCAAAATGGCCACGCTTAGCACGCACACATTCAGTAAGTCTTTGTTGCCACGCATCAATTGAATTACGCAACACATTTACTGGATAATGAGCAACTGCCTTCAGAAGAGACCGCTTTAAACTTTCAATATTGGGATGTCTCTTCTTGCAAGCCATCTCCTGAAGCTTGGACCACAATTTGTAGTCCAAAGGGTATAGGTCCGGACTTGCAGAAGGCCAATCCGAAGTGGAAATTAAGTCTGGTACATCTGCCTCCAGCCACTGCTGTGTTGTTCGGGCCCCATATGTTGGGGCTGAATCCTGCTAGAAGCTCCAGTTCTGACCATGGAAGAGAGTGTTGTTGACATTCTTCACTAGTCTCTCAAGCACTGTCTGCTGGTACACTTTGGCTGATGTTTTGACCCCTTTTTCACAGAAATGGAGCGTGCCCTCATAGCAAATGTTCCAGACTTCATTTTCACTTCAGATTGGCCTTCTGCAAGTCCGGACCTATACCCTTTGGACTACAAATTGTGGTCCAAGCTTCAGGAGATGGCTTGTAAGAAGAGACATCCCAATATTGAAAGTTTAAAGCGGTCGGTCTTTTCTGAAGGCAGTTGGTCATTTTCCAGTCGATGTGTTGCGTAATTCAATTGATGCGTGGCCACAAAGACTTACGGAATGTGTGCATGCTAAGGGCGGCCATTATGAATATTGATTTGTGATTTTGATTTGTCATGCATCCATTTCAGAAATGTTATTAGGATATTAAAATATCGTTCAGCATTTTGTGTCAATTTACTTAAAACTTTGTGACAGTATTTATGGTAAGACTAGGTATATGAAGGAAAGGCAAAATAATTTGAAGTAGAGCTACAGTGTGTGTAGCAGAAAAGATGTACGAATATGAGAATAAGATGGATGAGAAGTACAAATCTGAAAAATGCTCAAAAGGAGCTAGCTCTGACATATTTTGTTTTAGGACCACTCTGCTGAATGTAAGTTGAACCGAAACCCAAGATCCAAAAGTCGATATCGGATATCTGTGGTATATGCTACAGCAGAAACTGATAAACAGCCTACTTGCTCGTTGCCCTTTCTAACGTGTGGTACTGTCGATGTGTCTTGAGTGGAAGGAATGGTGGAAACACGTGCGCAGGAACCACCCGGGGGAAGGTCGCTGATACACGAATCGCAGCACGTACACGCGGTCGTCAAAAGAAGCGGCTCGTTTATCTGAAGGGAGAAACAAGGTGAACCTTTTTAAATTCCTCTCCTCTCTCTAGGTGGTTCCCTCGCTGGATGACGGATCGGAAGGGCAGGCAAGACAGGTAAGCGAAATCTGACCACCTCCATGTGTATTTGATCCACTATATTCACAGTGATGTGTTCTGTCTCGTGTGGTTTCTGCTTCTATATCATTCTCTCTCTCGCTCTATCTTTCTCTGTGAGTCATCTCCCTCTTTTTATCTCATCCTCTCTCTCTCTCGTTCTCTCTGTGTGTCATCTTCCTCTCTTTCTTTCTGATGCTCTCACTGGCTCCCACCCTCTCTCTCTCTCTCTCACTCTCTCTCTCTCTCTGTATATGTGTGTGTGTCTGGTTCTTTTCCAGTGCTTCTCTTCTTTTGTCTTTATCTATCTATTGTCTCTGTGTGTCTACTATCCTCCCACTAATTCTTCTGCTCTCTCTCTCTCTCCGTCTCTATCTGTTCTTCTCTTTCCACTCGCTTTTACGGCTCCTAACGCTTCTTTTCTCTCGCTGTCTGCTTTTCTCCTTCCACTATTTTCTTTCTGAATCTCTCTCATTTTCCCCTTCCAGCTCTGCTCATCTCTCGCATTTCTCCCTTTTCCCTCCCCTGGAAGAGACGTCAATGTTTCCGTAGAAACTGTAGCCAAGACCATGAAAATTTTGCTTTTAGAATGATGATCAGTACAGTGCAGATGCATACGCACACTAAACTTGCCAAAATCACATCTGCTGGGACTATATGTACTATCGAGGAACACCCACACCAACAAAGTTAAACCTTTTTCGCACCGACAGCCCACTGCGATCCTGCGACAGTAGCAGGGGACTTCAAACTACTCTTGACGCACCGACATGACAATTGACCAGACCAAGCAACAACTCCGAGGCAAAGTCCCGGACAGGAATCTACAATTAAAACCCGCCACGATAAATGACATGACCAAAGGATCAAGTAAAAAATTGTCACAAGATCATGTTAGATATTTTCATCGCATATGCCTTCATGCTTGGTAAATCAAAGTCATACCAGAAGAAAAATGGGTAGTGAACTCCATTACTGTATAAGAATATGTAGTTATGGCAACTGATCCAAGAGCCTTGAAAAGATGTTTGGTCTTTTCAACATTCCAGCCCCTCATCCCTAAATCTGTGGTTTGCAGGAGTTAAAATTGATGAAGGTGTATTTTGTGGAAGAAAATAAAATACTCCCGTTCAAATCTCTGTGGAAACCACCAACTCATTTCCTTGTAAGATAATTTCCTGTTTTCTCTTCATTTAGATTTCTCTGTACTGAAGCAAATTTCCTTCATTTTAATAATCTTCATTGGTTCCAATAAGATAGTTTTTCAATACCATTTCATGCTCAGATTGGCTAATCGTGACTGGAGGTAAGTGGGATCCGAACTACTGTGAAATATGCTTCCGCCAGGGATTGAACCGAAAGAGCTTGATTACAAGGCGACAGCGTTACCACACCTCCATCGGGTAGACTAACAGGTTACGGTTTCATGAGGAATTTTCACTTTTCAGTCAGCTGACCTAAACTTCTGCCGGTTAAACAAATTTCTCCTCAACTCAATTTTAATTTCCATTACTTCTGATCTATCTGCATCATGCACAACAGTGGCGTGTCCAGGATTTCCGTAGGCGGGAGGGGTTCTTTTCTGTCTGTCTTATATTTTGCTATATTTTCCAGCATTTGAATTTATTTCTTTTAGAGATGCTGAGTCAAAAGTGTGCGGGAGGGGGCAACCCACCAACCCTCTCTTGGGCACGCCACTGATGCAAAAGCCAATTCACCAAGTCTTCGCATATTGTGGTTCACTCCACACCATGCATCTCCCAAGATCCTCCTCACGGTTCGTAGCTGATACGAGTGAGAAAAGAAGACACCAGCTGCCGTCTCGCCCGAGCCGTCAACGCCAAAGAGAATGCTAAACAATGGGCCTAAGGGCTACATTGTTGACTATCCGGAGGAGCAAACGCTCGGGAAACGCAAAACAAAAGTCGTCGGGGCTGAGGTTTTCCTCCAAGAGGATGTGCATCCTCAAAGGGGGAAGGACGGGAGGGCGTAAACAGCAGAAGGAGGTGGGCGAAGTTTCCCTTCGACAAAAGCAGAATCAGAGCGTCCTCTTGAAATGCTCTAACCAGATTACGCAAAGGGAGAATCACTCCTTTTTTAGGACAACGTGTCCTGTAATAACCCCTTCTGAGTTTGCGAAAGGGAAGGGCTTGGTTTACGCTCTGCTGATCACAAGACTATATTCAAGCGAGGAAATTAAAAGGATATGGAACTAATTATTTCTATCAGTCTCCCTTATACATGCACGGCTTATTTATCTGTGTTGACTTGTTACATCACACTGATAATTTCTCTTAATAAAAAAAAAACCCTTTCTAATTTTCAAACTGTCCATCTTTTGTTTGTTTTTAAAATAAGGCAAAGTCGAAATGATTGCGCCATCTATCATTCTATTTCTCAAGTAACGTCTGGTTACAGGGGTGGAAACTAATCAAGTGGTCACAATTACTGATTTAACTGACCAAAATAACAAAGAAACTGACCAAATACTGACAACACTAGCTGTTGGCCTACTTATTTACACCATATCAATAAATTGTCATCCTAAAAGTAAATTATCACCTGACCATGCAATTATCGTAAATAACGACCATCCCAGTTTTTAAAGTATTTACGGCCATTACATAGCTAAGCTAATGAATGTAAATTTTATGATTCAGTTGTTTTGTTTAAATATATGTATGGTGCACTCACTCGTTATCTATCTTTATGCATGATAAAATAATCAAATTTAAATGCAAAACCTGTTGAACCCTGTTTTTATAAATTAATAGGCCGACTGTTAAATTTTAACGGGAAATTAACGGTCTAGGGCTGTCAGTTCTCCAGTCATTTTTTTTTTACAGCTACGGTAGTTGCCGATTAATAGGTAAGTGCAAGGTATGAAATAAACAGAAGAGATATCTGAGATTTGCCCATCACTAAACCCTTTGTTGCTACAAAATAGTGTTACTTGGGTCTAGGGGATGAAATCTCCAATATCCCTTTCGTTAATCAGAACCCTTTCTTAGATCATAGACTTGGAAAGTCCACCAAGAATCCCACAATATAGTAAAGAAGAACCCAAGTAGAAGGAGTCGTACACACAGAAAAAACGAAAATAGAAACGTACCTTTCTGCAGACTCATGAAGGATGTAAATTGCAACTTACCTAAAATTGAGACAAGAAAAAGGACTTTAGAAAATTTGGTACTTAAAACACAGACATACAAGAAAAAATTCAATAAAGCATATTAAAATATACACTGTTAGAACATACTATAAAATTTACTAAGAGCATTCCCTGACATTCGCTACGAGACACTGCGGCAAGCGGCCCGGCATCAGCGCTTGTCTCTCCCGGTGAACGGGTCCGCGACAGTCGCACGCTACAGTCTGTACTTTTCGCTCTCCCTGCCTTCGCTCTCTTTCCCTTTCTGTTGACGTTGCAGGCTGATGCCAGTATAATCCTCCCTCGGAAGTTGTGTTGTGTACTGTCCGTGTGTTGAAGATTGTGGCACCACAAAAGTTTACATTACAACAAAGGATTTATCTTGTCGAGTGTTACTTCGGAAAAGAGGAATTGTGGAGAAGTGCGAAGACGTTTTGCAACGAAATTTCCTGGTGATCCCGTTCCACATAGGACCACTATATTAAACCTCGAAAGAAAAATGGGAAATCTAAAAAATAAAGTATACAAAGACAATCCGCACCATCCGTGAGTTAAAAGAGAGTATTGTACGAGAAATCGGGAGAATTACAGTAGACGAACTTGCACGTGTAAATGCCAATTTCCTTCGGAGATGCCAGGAATGTGTTGCAGCAGAAGGACATCATTTACAACACCTGTAGTCAAGGTTAGTAAACAATATGAAAACTGTAATTGTAATAGCCGACTCTAGCGACTGTCGCTGACCCGTTCACCGGGAAAGACAAGCGCTGATACCGGGCCGCTTGCCGCCGAGTCTCGTAGCGAATGTCAGGGAATGCTCTGTATATCATACCGTTAGAATTTAGAGTTTCAATTAAAAGGATTTTCTTTACATAATTAATACTAATGAAGATGGGGTGATAGGTGAGTAGAGAAGTTAGATAATTTAGAACTGCGCAATTTGTATTCCTGTCCCGATATTATTAGAATATTTAAATCAAGAAGACTTAGGTGGGCAGGTCATGTGGCACGAATGGGAGAAAAAAGAAGAGTTTACAGGATTCTTGTTGGGAAACCTGATGGTAAGAGACCTGCAGGAATGCCAAGACGAAGATGAAGGGATGACGTTGAGATGGACCTAAAGGAAATCTGTGAGGATGGAAAAGATTGGATTGATCTTGCAGGGACAGATGAAAGGCTTGTGTTTCTGAAGCCATGAACATTCGCGTTTTAGAAGGCTAGAGAGTTAGTTAGTTAATACTGATGAACAGTTATCAAAACTGACGATATTTAAATTCGTTCATTATTTTGATTTTTAATTATAAAGAAAACTGAATCAGTGTTTATTATTACGAAAAGGCCAGGGAAAGTAAGGTCTATGTTAAAGTGTACGAAAGAAAGCCAGAGTGAATATGGTTGACATAATTTCTCTCCTAACTGTGCCTTTATATAAGACTTCCTACGGATATGTTTACATGCGATAACACTGAGAAAATACTACCACAAGTGAGTGTAGACTGAGTTCTTTAAGGCATATTTGTAGTGACATGAGAAGGGCAGAGAAATCTAAAATCCCAATCCGGCTTCTTTTAGCGGAGCATCAAGGACCTTTGATATCCAAGTTAAAATTCTCCTACACAGGATACGCACGACCTGGAAGGTTTCTCATACGGGCATCGCATCTCGCTTAAATTACGGCTATAAATTTCCAGTCATTTCCAATTCAAGGATGCGCGGGACAGGCTCGCCAAGGCACCGAGGAGCCGCAGACGATTGGCGGAAAGAATAATCCACTCACGAATCGAGAAGAGGGCCTTTAGGAAACGGCAAAGATTGAAAGCCTTTCGAGGAAGCTGGGGAAGAACGACAAAGATGAATTGGAAGGGAACAAGGGATGGACGGACAGTTATTGTTACGGGTTGAAGAGGGAGCAAAGTGTGGGGGGTTGTCTGTTGATGTAATGGAAATGGAAGGGTCCCGACGCCAGATGACTCGCTTCAATGGATCTTGGGTGCTGATGGTGAATCGAGTCATAATCATTAGCCCCTTCTGACTCTCTTTGCACTCACGTGTCTAGTTGGTTTCAATGTGCAATACCGAGGCGTCTACTTCATAGCTGTCAAGTAGTGCATTTAGTGTCACGTGATGCGTATCACTCAAATGAATGTTTAAAGCAGCAAACAGGCAAAATATGAAGCGTTATCGTTACCCGAATGTATGCAACCAGGCTGCACAGGTTCACAGTTGACAATAATCTCCGTCCGCCGTTAGAACCATGTCAATATAAACAAATACATGCGACTTGTGAGAAATTCTATTGGTTATTGCAATGGTAGATATGCGTAAACCTTGTGCGCAAGACTACAGTGCACGTGAAAAAGCCATACAATTTTACGTAGCTGCTATATTGAAGTTGTGGGACCTTATAAAATTAAATTGAATGCTCTAGAACAGTGGTTTTCAAACTGTGGTACGCGTAACCCCAGGGGTACATGATCGACTTGAAGAGGGTACGCGATCAGCTCGGAAGAGAAATGTCAAGAATACCCACACGACATTTTTGCTGCAAGTGTGTAGAGCAGACTTCACTGTTTCACTAACACTCAACAGGAAAATAATGCTGATTTGGTCATTGACACTCTTATCTTTGTTTCAAAACTATAATAGACTGACTAAATTTGGAGCCGAATCTCCGCTTGAAAGTTTCAAGTGCACAGCCAGACATCAAGAAACGTCGGTAGGCTATGCAGGCACATCCTTCTCACTAGGAACTTTGAGGATAAAAAAAAAAAATGTCCAAAATTGTGCATGACAGTTTGTTTACAAACTTGTCTTTGTTCTATACTTCTTTTCAATAATTCTGGAAAAATATATGAAAATTAAAGTTTGTTAAATACTTCTTACCGGACATGTATTTCACATTTTGATTTTTGTAACTAATCATAAAGATTGTTCACGTAGGAACACCCAATAAAATAATAAATGTAGGATTCTAATGTATATTTGTTTACCATCTTTCCAGACACAGCCCGAATGTCATTTTGCTCTATTGCAGACACACCCCACCAATCATGCAGCCAAAAAAAATCCACTATTCGAAGATAACCTATGGTGGGGGTACATTAGACGTTTAGTCACGACTATAGGGTACAATGAGAAGGAAGCTTGAGACCCACTGCTCTACAAGGGATTCAAAACAATTTCTTTTCAGGACTTGAAATATCGTAGCGTTTTTTCGACTCTCTGAGACAGACCAAATATCCAGCGACAACTTAACACATATAACTTAGGAATAATTGGACACCATATCCCTTGGTATGCTTGAATAAACACTAAAGTAAAACAAAGTCCAGAACGAGATCAAACTCTCGATTATCTCGCTCTCGTGTGGGCAAATCCCAATGATTTCTCGTTTTCGTACCCCCCTACTCTATGTCTATAGCATATCCCTCGCCATACATTTCAGTTGCTTTCGACAGAACCTAACTAACATGTTTCTCAACCGCCACTCCTCCAACAGGAATCGTTCTACGGTTTGTGTGAATTGAGTTGCGTCTACCACGGCATTGCACATGCCCCTTGTGGGTTCTTGGCTTCCACACTAATAGCAAGTGCAAACACCCCACTCCCTACAGAAATCCAAGCCGAACTTCAGAGAGCTGAGGCAATACGCTTGAAGACTAATACACTTCTACCAAAAGCCATGGAATCTTCAAGGAAGATCCTGCCACACACACAAGTTAGAAATGCAACTATTGATTATGGAGTGCAGGAAAAAATTAGGGTTGTAATTTTCATCCCTGCTTCCCCTAACATTATAATCTCATCTGTAACACAATTTGTTCCTACACTTATAAAGTTAAGAATACAGAGTTGTTTATTTATCCCATATATCCACTAAATCATACGGAGTCGAGTCCGATTAGTATAGCCAGGGAGCCTACCATCAGTGTAGAGCGTGAGGATGCTGGGATGAGATGACGTCATCGGATCCCTTGTTGAATGGACGATTCGGGGGAGTTACGACTCGCTTCCAAGCTGCAAATGCATCAGCCAGATATGCTACGGAAATAATCTCTACAATAACTACAGTGACATGAAGCAGGTTAATTTTGTAATAAAATATTATTATATAAAATCTTGGTTACTTTATTACTGTACACCATAAAATTAAAACACTCTACATTTATTAGTAAATGTACCCAG
Source organism: Lepisma saccharinum (assembly GCF_977018435.1). Lineage (NCBI taxonomy): Eukaryota > Metazoa > Arthropoda > Insecta > Zygentoma > Lepismatidae > Lepisma > Lepisma saccharinum. Next base: position 68,969,006 of record NC_139239.1, on the reverse strand, counting down.
TAACAACTATTTCATACACACTTAAACAGATAATCAAGTTCTACCTTCTCTCTATTTAGATTATTGTGCGTCATCTTTCTACCTCTTGGGTTAATCGTGAAGATGAATCTTGAACAGATGAAATTTCGTGTAACTAACATTCTAGTTACCATTTGCGATTGAGAAGGGAAGCATGCAGAGAACATTAGATAATACATGCAGTATGAAAGGCATACCGAGTTACACGGTTTTCATATAATAACTAATAAATTTAAAGAGGAAGAGATGAAGCTAATTTAAAAGAGGAAACGGTTATTTAATTGATGAGATATCGTGTAAATAAAGCTGAAACTCTACGCATATTTTGTAACAGAGTGGATAAAAATCATGATTTTCATTTTAAAAAATAATTTTTGATGATTTTTTTTCATTTCAATCGGATTTTTCTTATTTTAATCGATTTTATTGATTTTTTTTATAAAAAAAACACTTAAAATTGCATGTATGGTTTTTGGCACCATACATATAGATACGAGGGTCACTATTTATATTTTGAGCCTAACAATGAAAAAACAGGAATTTGGCATTGAAAACTGCTTTATTCTTTTTCGAAGTATTCTCCTTTATGGTCAATACACTTCTGCATTCGTTCGAACCATTTGTCAAAGCGGTTTTTCCAATCTTCTTGAGACACCTCCATAATATGGTTTTTGAACGCATCAACGGCGTCTTCCGCCGACGAAAATCGTTGTCCACGCAATTTATTCTTGACATTCGGGAACAAGAAGAAGTCATTGGGTGCCAAATCAGGACTGTACGGCGGATGACCCATCAATTCGATTTTTTGACTGTTCATAAAGTCGGTTGTTAGACGAGATGTGTGACAGCTGGCATTGTCTTGATGAAAAATGATCCGACGGCGTTTGTTTGTTTTCCGTATTTGACCGAAGACCTCTGGAAACAAATTGTTGTGTACCATTCAGAGTTGACCGTTCTACGTTCCTCTAAAGGCACAGTTGCCACATGACCAGTTTTCCCGAAAAAACAGGCGACCATTTGTTTCGATGTGCTTCGAGCGCGAACAACTTTTGTTGGATTGGGTTCATCTTGAAACACCCATACAGTCGACTGCTGTTTACGTTCCGGCTCATATGCATATATCCATGATTCGTCACCTGTTACAATCTTATACGAGTATACGTCTTTTGAAGCACCACGATTGTATTTATTGAGCATTTGTTTGCACCAATTGACGCGAGCGTCTTTTTGAGTTTTTGTCAAATTGTGTGGGATCCAACGAGAACATACCTTTCACAGCTAAATGATCATGTAATATTTTATATATGCTGGTGGAACTAATGCCTATGGTTGCCTCAATCTCACAGTATGACACATGACGATCTTGCAGTATTAAGTTTTGCACAGCATCAATGTTTTCTTGAACAAAAACTGATTTTGGACGACCTTCGCGAATCTCGTCGGTGAGCGAATGGCGGCCACGATTAAATTCGTTATACCAGCGTTTCACAGTGGCAAAGGATGGGGCTTCATCGCCAAATGTGGAAGTAAGTTGATCGATGCACTCTTGTCTTGATAATTCAAGTCGAAATTCGTAAAAAATCATCGCACGAAAATGTTCACGAGTTAATTCCATTTTATTGTTGTCGCTCAATCTCCAAGGCAACATAAACAACACAAATGAAGCTATTGACAAAACATTTGAAGTACGTTATGGTCAATAATGCCAGACGATTCCGTGCAAACGTCAAATCGCGCCTAACTTCAATCAGTGTTGCCAAGGCTCAAAATATAAATAGTGGCCCTCGTACATGTCCTTTTATAGAAAGGCTTTTTTCTGGTAAATGTCTGTAAAATATTTGAACAGTTTAATTAAAGAAAATAAAAAAATTAATGAAAATATATTTTTTTTCTGTTTCTGATACTCTATATAGGTTTGTTGAGTATGTTAATGAAAGTATAATATTTTCAGTAACGTTTCTTCTAGTGAAAATAACAGATTCTTGATCTACTATAAACCTGATTGTAATTTAAAATATTTTGTATAGTCTTGCCAAAATTCAGCTATAATGATAGTTTGCAAAATATCAGCTGCCATGTTTATTTACAGTTTAATGAGATAATGACACTATTTACTGCATAACGATTAGTTTTTTGTGTATCATTTTACACAAAATGTTTGCTATTCCCCCCCCCCCAAATATTGAATTTTAAATCAAGGGAAATTTAAGGATGTATACAGTTTACATATTACATTTCCTTTCATATGAGCTTCACCCCATCAGTACATATATTTTGTTTCCTTTCTTAGAGCCTAAAAAACACTATTAAATGATTATGAGATTAATTATCTTTCACCAAAAGTGATTCTGATGTTTATAAAATTCTTACGTACATTATTCTATATTTTATTTATTTCAAGGGATTTAAGTCTGATTATTTTTTTAAATCCTCTATTTAAATCAACCTGATTTAAAACAATCCACCTTATTTTATAGTATTAAATAACCATCAATTTCCAGAGCCAGTGTCGGTGCTTACAATTGAATCAACTAATGTATTCTTCCATATGTTGTTTTGTCTGCGCTATAAGTATGTATTTAAGCAGCGCAAATAAGTTGAACCTAAAATCATTTCGTAGGAAGCGTTTGACCTTTCGGTTGAATAGTTATCGCCTTTTAAAATTGAGAATTGAAACACTGTTTACATCGCACTCGGCCGGCATTGCATCTGCACTCGTAATCTACATAGATCTCGATTCTGATTGGTTATGCTACGCGACATGCTAAGAAAATTAGGACCGGTTCCATCTGTGAAATATGCCATGGAATATGGTATGGAAACAAAATGCTATAAAGTTTAATCATTTCACACGGTAGAATTCGTTCGTAGCAGAAATGTCATGAAAAATGCTATCGTCTAAAACGGGTTTTACTCAGGATTCGAACCTGGGACCTCCGATATAATTCAGCATGAAGATAACCACTCCGTGAGAAAAGTATAGAAAAGTAACAACAGTAAGAGAACGAGAGACAAAATGGGGAACATAAAGAGAAAGAAAGATTGAAGTGAAAGGGAAAAGACATAAGAAAAGAAGTCGAATAGAGACTCTTGTAACCAGAACCCGCCTGATAATATTTCGATCACCCCGGGACCTATTCGAAAAAAATATCCGGATACGCCACTGGCTCTTTATACTCAAATCGAGAGGGGATTGGGCCATCATCTAGAAATAGGAAAAAAAAAAAAACATTTGAGATTTGAGCGTTCTGACGTCACCAAGCCAACTTATTGTTTCCAACACAACTTCCTAACGATGAAATTGCCTGTGGATTCTCCTCCTCAACACTTCTCCCTTCTGGCCTTCCCCCTCCCCTCCCCTTCCTCCTTCCCTTCGTCTTTGTTTCTTTCGAAATTGAACCAGATGGCGGAGCAGAAGGGACGCCTTGCTTGTTTTCTCGATTGTATCATCATCCTCCCCCTTCCCGACGACGCGACACCTCATCCCCCAATTACAAGTCCACTAATGGAAAGCTCAACCCCTGATCTAGAGACCGTCACATGAGACCCGGTGGTGAAAGAGTTCAGATTTCAAGCAACGATCGATGGTAAAATTGTGTTCCATTGCTGGCTGTGATTTCCCCACTCGCCTTCGGGCAATGTAACTCAATAGCATTTTGCTCCCTCCCTCCAAAAAACACAAGAGTTCTAAATTAGATTCGAAATCAATCTTTCGAATTGGATTTGAAATTAGTTCTAGCGAAAGGAAGTAATTATCGTCATCTTTCATTCTATGACACTTCGCTGTGCCCGTAGTTCTGTTCGATGACGTGATGTTATTTGGATATCTTTCAGCATTTTCCGTATCTTTCGGCACTTTCCGTATCTCACTGGCAGGCTTCCGTGGCGGAGTGGTTAGCACAGCGCGCTACGACGCCAGGGGTACCGAATTCGTGAGTCCCCCTTGATCAATTTCATTGTATCGTCAGTCATCCACATCTTCGCGATTAGCCAAAAGTGGCAGAAAGGCGAAGTAAAATAAACCAAATCAAACAACCGGCATCGGTAACCACTTGGAATATTGGACACAGACGCGCTCATACATATTGTATATAAAGGCCTATGGTGCATCGCTGCAGCATTGAAATATAAAAGAAAAAAATACAAAATTTAAACTAAAATATTTTATCTTGCATACAGAGCAGTTTCGTGTCAACTCTATACAGTGTATTTGGGTGTACTAAGGTCCACCAGGTGACGTATCTCCCCCGTACTTGTGTACCTTCGGTACGTACAGAGTTCCTGAAATCCATATAGTGTATCATATCGATTAATCAATATAGTATTTAAGTGTTCAGTAGTGCTTTTATAATTGATATACAGGGTGGCTCAATAAGTCACTTAACACCCTCAGTACAAGGCCACTGCGGCATGGAATGTGAAAATGGCGATGACCAATCATTGCCTGGCCAAAGGGGAACCACATTGACGCCACCCACACGGTCGGCGGCCATCTTGATGTCCGCCATCTTGAATTCAACTTCAGAATTTTAAATGGGAAGGGGGTCGTGCGACATATCAAAATGGGCTAGAATTTCACGAGAAATGCAATGGTGAAGGTTTTTTCGACGTATCTTTAACCAGTAAAAAGTTATGACTGAATTCTTGTACCAATTTGCTCCTTTTCGAGGTGTTAGAAAAATGCCTTAAAATTTGTTTGGCGCATTGGTAATGCATCGAGATCAAAGTGACGTCTAGGGAGAGAAGTTCGCATGCCATTGCACACGATTTTAATCGGATACATCCATGAAGAGCTGCGCATTATAAATGGTTGTCGCGAACAATTTACAGTGTGACGCTTCCATTGAATTAAAAGTCCTTCACAGTGACAAGGCTAATGTTTATGTTCAGAAGGAAGTTCATAAACAGAATATGCGACCCTTGTCATCTAATAACTAACTTTGGACAAAAACAGGTTCATAACGTTCCCATAAGTGTTCTGGTGTTCTTCCCTATTGAAAAAAACTCTGTAAAAAGTACGTTCTTCCATAAGCAAGGATGAAAAAAACTGTTTATTTAACAAATCCAAGTAGCCCTAAGCATTTAAGGTTCCGTTGATGGAAAATTGACTAACCAATCGTGTTCCATACAGCACGCCACACCATTAACTTACCAGCACTAACCATTCAGCTTTGATCTGTCGAAAATGGGTTATCAGATAAAAAGCATCGAATATTCTGTTTATAAACTTCCTTATGAACATAAACATTAGCCTTGTCACTGTGAAGGACTTTTAATTCAATGGAAGCGTCACACTGTAAATTGTTCGCGACAACCATTCATAATTCGCAGCTCTTCGTGGATGTATCCGATTAAAATCGTGTGCAATGGCATGCGAACTTCTCTCCCTAGACGTCACTTTGATCTCGATGCATTATCGATACGCTAAACAAATTTTAAGGCATTTTTCTAACACCTCGAAAAGGAGCAAATTGGTACAAGAATTCAGTCATAACTTTTTACTGGTTAAAGATACGTCGAAAAAAACCTTCACCATTGCATTTCTCGTGAAATTCTAGCCCATTTTGATATGTCGCACGACCCCCTTCCCATTTAAAATTCTGAAGTTGAATTCAAGATGGCGGACATCAAGATGGCCGCCGACCGTGTGGGTGGCGTCAATGTGGTTCCCCCTTGGCCAGGCAATGATTGGTCATCGCCATTTTCACATTCCATGCCGCAGTGGCCTTGTACTGAGGGTGTTAAGTGACTTATTGAGCCACCCTGTAGTATATGTTTCATGTGTAAAATTGTCTTTCTGTAATTGACAGAAGTAGTATTTAAGCGTTCAATAGTCTTTCTGTAATCGATATAGTATTTACGCATTCAATAGTGTTTCTGTAATCGATAGACTATTTCATGTGCCCAATTGCGTTTCTGTAATCGGTATAGTATTTGTGTTCAATTGTGTTTTTGTAATCGATAGAGTATTTCATCTGTGCAATTGTGTTTCTGTAATATGTATACTGCTATATGTAGTATTTAAGTGTTCAATTGTGTTTTTGTAATCGATATAGTATATATTTCCTGTGTGCAATTGTGTTTCTGTAATCGATATATGTAGTATTTAAGCGTTCAATAGTCTTTCTGTAATCGATATAGTATTTGTGTTCAATTGTGTTTTTGTAATCGATAGAGTATTTCATCTGTGCAACTGTGTTTCTGTAATCCATATAGTATTTACGCGTTCAATAGTGTTTCTGTAATCGATATAGTATTTAAGTGTTCAATAGTGTTTTTGTAATCGATATAGTATATATTTCCTGTGTGCAATTGTGTTTCTGTAATCGCTATATGTAGTATTTAAGTGTTCAATTGTGTTTTTGTAATCGATATAGTATATAGTTCCTGTGTGCAATTGTGTTTCTGTAATCGATATATGTAGTATTTAAGCGTTCAATAGTATTTCTGTAATCGAAATAGTATATATTTCCTGTGTGCAATTGTGTTTCTGTAATCGATATAGTATTTACGCGTTCAATAGTGTTTCTGTAATCGATATAGTATTTACGCGTTCAATAGTGTTTCTGTAATCGATATAGTATTTAAGTGTTCAATAGTGTTTTTGTAATCAAAATAGTATATATTTACTGTGTGCAATTGTGTTTCTGTAATCAATATATGCAGTATTTAAGCGTTTAATAGTGTTTCCGTAATCTTTATAGTACTTTAGTATGCAGTAAATACCTACAGGTATCTAAACCACATTTCCGGGAACCTAGACTGCAGCGTGCACTCCGAAGTGACCAATGGCAAACCGCTCTTGCGACATGTTACGTCTGCCTGCATTCGATGTTAATTGACCGCGCGTCCTTTAAAGTGCATCGTTAATGCGCGAGAAGCTCGCGAACAAATTTACTGCTTTCTGCTTTGTTGCGGTTTCCGTGCGTTTTGTTTCGGCGCAAATGGCGTCGGGTGATCATGGAAGTTGCACCAGCGGTGCTTTTATGGTTCGCCGCCCGTGTGTGCGCGACCGCCGCAATGGCTTCAACGGCCTGCGTGTCGCATCGTCTCCACCAGGAACATGATCCTTGTACACAGCCAGAGCAATTCGCCAGGTCGCTTTCCTGCATTGATGCTTTTTCACAGGGAGCGAATTGAAATAAACCCTCCTTGGAATTTAATTGACTTCTGTCTCTAGGAGAAAGAGAGCAAAATGTAGAAGGAAAGGGAATGAGTAGAAGTAGAGCAGAGATAGAGATTAAAAAAGAAAGACAGGGGAAATAGAAAAGTAGAAAGCGGAAGGGAAGACAGAAGATACAGAAAAGAGATAGTGAAACGGAGAGAGTCTATCTTTGTCTTTCCTTTCCTCTATGTCTTTCCTCTCTGTGTGTGAGTGTGGTACAAAGAAAGATTTTGCTGTAGAGAGAGAGAGAGAGAAAGTGACATGTCTTACCAGGCACGTAGCCAGGATGAGGGCTAAGGGTGCTGAAGCCCCCTTCCCGATATCCTCAATATCTAATTTAAATAGTGTATATTGGTAATTAATTTTACTTCCTTAGCACGATTAAACATTTTAAACAATAAGATATAATACACTGAATAATTCATTCAAGCTAAGGGGGTAGGGGGGCTTCCTTGGGATATTACTGCCAGATTATTTCAAGTCCGAAACAGGTTTTATTCTTGAAAATACTGACCACCCGCAACCCCTCCACTTTCACTTCTTTTACTGTCCCAAAATTAATTTTCCGACAGCGGTCGGCGTAATACGTAAGTACCAGGAGCGTCTATTCTAGGCTAGCTAGGCTATCTGCGAAGCCTCAAGCGTAGAGAATAAAATACAGGAGAAAAATCGACCAGAAATTGTAAATAAAATTATTCATATCAATGAGATGATGATGGTGATTCTGGAGTTGGCAACCTGATTTCTTGTGAGTTGGTAACCTGATTTCCTATGAGTTGGCAACCTGATTTCTTGTGAGTTGGCAACCTGATTTCTTGTGAGTTGGCAACCTGATTTCTTGTGAGTTGGCAACCTGATTTCTTGTGAGTTGGCAACCTGATTTCTTGTGAGTTGGCAACCTGATTTCATATGAGTTGGCAACCTGATTTCATATGAGTTGGCAACCTGATTTCTTAAGAGTTGGTCAAGTTATTTCTATTCATAGCCTAGGATCATGTGACACAGTAAGACAGCCCAGACCTTGGACTCAGTATACGCCACTGGTAAGTACATACATCCTACATTTGCCCTATAAAGCACGTTTCTCTAGTGCATAATGGCGGTATGTAATGCTAATGCTGTTAAGAATATGATTGTGGGTGAACTCCCGCCCACAAAATTTTACTGGTAGATTTAAGGCTAGGTTTGATTAGGACTGGCGCAAAGAAAGGATACGTTTGGTTGAGACTGGCGGGATGAGAGTCCAGGTTTAAATATGGCACGTGGAAGGCATGGTTCGGTTTGTTTGGGCCTATACGCTGTCCCAGCTAACTGTGGAGCAGGGCCGCTCATAGCGGCAGAGGAGGAGGAGGAAAATCGATTGGTGAAAACGCAGCGTTGCCAACAGTACGGTGATGATCATACATGTACGGACGTACGGTCCAGACCTAGTCCGTACGCTAAATGTAAGCCTTTTCAAAATTTGCTCTTGCAATTTTATCCCTAATATTTCCCTAAGAAATTCTTAAACCAAGCGTACGGAACTGGAGACAAAAATACGGTCCGTTTCCCATGTGCGTACGGTATTATCGTTTTCAAAAGTTTGCAACACTGCAGAGCGAAGTGGGGAAAGCGGGTAACTCCAGTCGTCCATTACGCAATCCCGTTTCTCTCACTGTTCATTGGTGGAGCCGTCTCGCGTCACTACTTGCGCAGAGACTTGTTCTCGTTCGCCTGCTCTACAGTTAGCTGGTACAGGGTATAGTGGAAAATAAGCACAGGGCTTGGTAGAACTAATGTGAGGTTTAGTTTCGACTGGTAGAGGAAAATGATTGTTTAGGACTGGTGAAAGATAAGGATAACTTTATTAGGACATGTGGAAGGCACTAATTTGTTTGATTAGGGATTGGAGGACGGTTAGCCTAGGTTTCCATGTCTGCCTAACTTCGGACAAATATTAACACATCACAGCACTACTTCATCGATCATTATCGCCCCAAGAGCATAATATTGCCCTGTCTTGGAATCATCGACGTGAAAAACACAAGGCTTAGCTCTGAGTGCATTCAGAGTTACCACATGACAACAAAGAATATCGACATCTTTGAATTCAGCGCAGGTGCGCGCCGTAACAAATCAATTGCATACCTGTTACCCTGCGAAATAATTGCGCAGCGTGATAACTGGATGCGAAGACACATTTTTTTCTCCTTCCAGTTTGAAAGATCGGTTACAGCTTCGGTTGACACGATTGTTTGTTCCCTCCAGGGACAATGAAGCGATGTCGAGTATCTGGCGAAGGAGGTAAGTGATTGTTGCTTTGTATGCAGAGAACATATCCAAGAAAGTGTGTGCACACTCTGAGTACCAAACACCTGTTCTGGTGTGACTGGTTTTTGATCAATGAGGGAGGAGTGACAATGCAGGCGAGTTTCTGAGCGTTCGCGTCACCTCCCAAGGCCCAACTCAAGGATTCACACTTGAAGTGGCGAGCGCAGGGACATGGTGTTACTAGGTACTCTATATTGATTGTTCATTATGCAAAAGGCAGTCCGCAAAACTTAGGGAAGTTGAGGCGAAAAGTAATTACGGCAGCCGCAGAAAAAGTGTCAGTTGAATTAAGCTTGTCGAGAAACAAGTTCTTATGCCTCCTCTCCAGAAGACTATTTTTAGCAACCGAGATAATAACTATGTGTGCAATGAATACAAAACAGCATATCTCTGTTTTGACCGTATTCGAAAGGTGCAAGACCGTACTTGCGTACATGCAATCTTTAGCTTAGCTTAGCCTTATTGTTGATGATTTTGGTCTTTTGGTGACGACATTTTCTACCCGTTACACGGTTTCGGCTGCTAATCTGAGGCTTCCTGAATGTTTAGCATTGTGCACAGTACCTGTTCCCTTGAATTTTTTAACCATAAGTCTGATATTAGCCCAGGTTGCAGCAGGTTTGTGGAATTTCCTTTCAACCACATCTATTCTATCTTCAGTAGTCAGCATCTTTCACATCACGTACAACAGAATGAAGAAATCATCAGCTCTCTCAAAAATGGATCGAAACTTTATAATTACCCTGTATATATTGTTATGAAAAGTTAAGTGTGCAGCCATGTTGTTGTTACGGTAATTTGTTGTTTTATTAATGTGTTGTGGAGTTTAAGGATACAAAATGAACAGTTCGACCTTGAAACGATGACTTCATCCAAAGGGAAAAACTCAAATTCTGGACAAAACAACCGCATCATCCGAATCCACCAATTCAGCCAATGGGATTCTAGAAGAAGGATTTATAATGCCAAGACTTAATTAACATAAAACATCGAATACATACAGCAAAAGAATGTACGAAAAGCCGAGCAGCGTTACGCGCGCGCGCACACACATTATATATATATAATAGGGTGACCCTGTCCTCAACATGTGACCATAGGAACACATGTTGAAATGTAGCCCCTGATGATTTTCTTTCAACAAACCCAATGTGCATTAGTATTTCAGCAGCAACATCTGAAAGCGGGACACACTGTATACATACGTAAAGCAGAAATTCTCCTGCTTCATAATGAACGAAAACTCTTCAGCGACCTCAGTGTAAAAGCTGCAGTAAGAAAAGACGCATCAAGCCGTGGGAGATTAACGATAAAGAAGCCCACAAAACGCAGACGTAAACAACAGGATCGTTCCACGAAACTATTAATCACACCGAGATGCTGACGACAAAGGTTCCTGCGAATAACGACAGGTGGCAGTGCGCATAATCAACAACAAGATAAAATACGATAGCTATGCTGGGCTACACAAAGATACATCAAAGATCATCACTAATTCCAGAATGTTTCTTCTGAACTTTAACACTTTGTACGCATGATTATCGCTGAACTTATATGTAATAAGGATAAGATGCACTATAGTTTGTACCTAATTGTTCGCCTCCTCCTTATAATTAACATGGGAGGAAGTGACGTTCAGGATTTTCGGTTGAAGAACGTTTAACTCTGGCCAAATAAGGTATAAACTTCCCGGGGATTAGTGTTGCTCACGAGACGAGACATTTCTCGTCTCGAAAATGAGATGGGACTGAATAACTGTCTTCATTTTCGTTGTTGCTTGTCGCTTCGGTGTGAAACTTCCGTGTCGATTGTTGCCTGTCGTCTCTCGAGACGGAATTGAATAGTTGAGATCGGAATAATATACATAAAAACAAGTGCCCTGGCACTGAAATTAATGTCAAATAGATGAAAAATTGAATATTTATCGAATAACAAAAATGATGTTACATGTAGTTAGAGAAAAGTGAGATTCTGATTAATATTTTATGCATATTATTTTGAGTGGTAGTGTACATAAATTTTCATTCTAATGTCATTCGCAAAGCCGTATAATCGTAATAGAATCCTTACCTTCTAAAAAGTTCAGAGGAAATTAATAACAATCGATTATGCAACAAATGCTACAAATTTCATTACTTCATTTTAGTATTTGGTAAGTCTTTCTGGGGGCCCGGAACCCTGGTCCCCTCCCCCTAAATACGTCCTTCCTGTCCTTCAAAGCCGTAAGATCCCAATATAATCCTTGTCTTCCAATAAGTTCAGAGGAAATTTTACAAAATGCTAAACGAGTATATTTACATTATTCATATTTGGTACTTAACAAGTCTTTCGGAGGATGCGAATCCCCTGGACGCCCTCCCCTAAATGCGTCCTTGGATGTAACATGTCAAGAGGCTCGGATTTAGAGGGGAGCTACAGTCCATCTGCATGGGGGCCTCCACTGGTAAAAAATGTTTGAATAGGAGCATGAAACGAAGAAAATGAGATATCAAAAGGCGGTAAAAGTATTAAAAAGTATAACTAGCCATCTGACATAACTTGTCCCAATTGTAATAACTGAAATTGTACGTAAGAAGGAGAGGGGGCTCTCGACGGTGTTAGCTCCGGTTCCTCCACATATATATCCTGGCCTTATGTAATTAGGGCCTATGCTGTGAATGGATTCATTGCATGAAAACACTGGAAAATATATTTCTATGAACGTACTCTGGACAAAAATGACTATTCAGCTAGTTACAGGCGCGATGAAAAAAAGAAAAAGCGTCAGAACAGCATCCCCCAAAAAGAGTGGAAAAAAGGGGAATAGGCATTACCCTTTGAAGTTCCCCTTACGAAATCTTGTAGATTCGCCACTGGCTGGACGTAACAAACTCGACACTCTTCAAATACCGGCTCTTCAATTGTTATGCAGATTCTTTCGCCCCGGGTCTACCAACGAAAAGTGACAAGGCGAGCACACACTGATGACAAATCTGATAAAGCCTTTCCATGGAAGGAACAGTTTTCTTATCAGCGTCGTCACATCTTTTAACCATTGTTCAAGTCCATTGTTATGATTTCGAAATGTTCCGCAGCATCATGAAAAAGTCCTTTCGGGTCAATGTCAACGAATCACTTAAGCGATTTACATGGGCACCCATAGGAGGGGCCAGAGGGAGCAATTGCCCACCAGAGATAGTATATAGAAAGAGTTAAATTCGAATGGTGAAAGTGTAGCGATATCTTGTATAAAAAATATCCGTGACTTACAGGAAGTAAGTTACAGCAACTATTATTATTATTATTATTTGAAGTAGGGTTACATTTAAGGTTACAGTCTATTTTCCACTTATTATCTAATTACATAAGGGTCATCCCATGTCAAATCGACCAATTTCAGAAAAGTTTCCAGGTCTTTTTTTTTTTTTTAATGAAATTTGGCAAGAAGGTTCAATCATGTCTGAAAGGCTTGTATTCCAAATATTAGGTTCCTCCGAGAAATAGTTCTAGAGTTATAGTCTGTGGAAGAAGGTGGTGCGCAACAGAAAATGTGATCCAAATGTGAGAAATGAGCCTCAGATCTAATTTCAGGACTCAATAACTTGGGAACTATTGATCGCAGCTTAGTGATATTTACACAACGAACAAACCTTCCACCAAGGAACACGTGTATTGCATCAAAATACCCTCAGCTTGTTTACGTTAGCAAATAAAATATCCCAAAATATGCCTTAAACAACCTTACGTGTCAAAAAGTGCTTATTTTGTGTGCCTGTTGTTACAACTGTAATCCAACCAGGAAGGTGGCATTAATTTTTCTAGCATACTGAGCTAACATCAGGGTGACTAACATTATGTCGTTTCCATATATATCACCCAATCCATATTATATGTGGTTGAATATACAAGAAATTGAAAAATCACCGGAAAATGGTGGATTTTTGAATGGTGTAGCACAAAAGGGACAAGAGATATCCAAGCCATGTTGCATACACTACATAATTAGACCTTCCTCTCATGTATGTCAAAATTTCAACTTCTTATTGCAATGCCCTAGTGCACAGTAAAGGTAGACCCTTAAACGCCCAGCGCGTTTTCAGTGGGAAGTTTAAAATTACGCAAGGTTTTAAATGAACATTTATATTTCCGTAACTACGAATCCTATAGTTACGAATTATAGCTTGTTTCTTTCAGTACAGTCTCAGCTACAGGCCTATTGTTGAAAAGATACAATTTGCACTGACGAAATACAAGAAGAAGACGACGAAAATTAATAAGCTTATTTTTTCTTTACAAAATTTCAATTTCTTCGGGCCCCCACGTAGGCAACGCCAGGACGTGACGGTTCAAAACAGTTTCTGCGTATTGCCTAATATGTATTTCATTCTCGTAGCAAGAATTGTGCACTTACTAATATCACTTTTCGTAGAAAAATTCTAATATAAAAGCCGTGTTTCTTAACGGGAAATTCAAAATTCCAAAAATTATTATCTCGGAAACTATGAATCCTAGAGTTAAAACTTATATCTCGTTTTCTTTCGTACACACTAGACAATATGCCATTGGTCGAATAAACTTAATTTTCCTTTATCAAGTAGAAGAAGAAGAGGAAAATTATATAAAACTATATTTTTACGAAATTTAAATTTCATCAGGCCCCCACGTAGGCAACGCCGGAACGTGATGGTTTAAAATGGAACTTGCATATTGCCAGATATGTGTTTCATTCTCATGGCAAGAATTGCGGACTTGCTTTTGCAAATTTCGGAGAAAAAATATAATTTTTAATGTAAAAGCAGTAACTTTTTTCGTTTCCGGGCAAATTGCACCAACTCCCCCCCTACCCAATATATGCATTGATCTTTACCTTTACCAAAGCATAGCTTAGCTTCAGGTTATATTTAAAGCTGTAGAATTGTTTAAAAGACATGTGCACTGGTTAAGCTGAATTTGTAGCAAACCTACAGTTTTGAAGAAAGGTAACTACAGAGTAAAGTTATCAAGTCAGCCATTTTTGGATTCAAATATATTCTTTAAAGTTTCACTATATTTAAACATAGTTCTCTAATATGGTCTTCAAGCGTGTAAAGTTGCATGCTTTTATCATCTTTTGCAAATTTTGTAACTGTGGCTTCTCTGCCGTATTCCACAAAGGAAAATTAACCATTGAAAAAAAAAATGCAGGCATCATTTGATGGAACTTTACGGGAGCAATGCGAGTAAATGAAGCCGAGCTCGTAAAAACGATCTTAATATCATCCAGCGAGAGAGATAATGCCATACTCGAGATGCCGTTTTCGTCTATCTGATGGAGAATCTTCGTGTGGCGAAGGGGGATAGGGATGGAGATGGGGAGAAGTTGCTCCGCGCCCTTTTAAAGAGAACGTGGCAGATACTTCAGAAGCTAGAAATGCGAATTAAAGTTTCAAATATCTCTTGTTGAGGGAGAACAAACGAGGGAGAGGGTGGTTGAACAGATAGTCTCCAAACCATCCAAAAATATCAGGCAAAAATAATTCTCCCATTGGTTTTAATTACGTTTATAATTTATTATAATCTGAAGCAAGTTCTTTTTTGCTCAAGCATCGACGGGTCATACTTTTGTTTCCGTTTATCAAATAGCTGCTTATAATTTGATCAATTCAATGAAAACTCGGATGTCACTATTATAAATCTTCATACAATAATCATTTTGTTTCTTTTTGCAACATTTCAGAGTTTTTGGGCTCATACTTTTTTTCGAGTCATTGACTTTCAAAAAATAAAAAATCCCAAAAGTTGACATTTTGAAATCTCTAAACAGCTGTAGATCAAGAACTATTTTACCTAGAGAGCTTTAATTTGAAATGCAACCTGACTGTGTTACTTGAATTTTGTAATTTTTAATAAACTGGACAAAAAGTTTTTTGGAAAATCTCAAAAACACCAGATTTAATTCTTTCGAATTATGTTTAAAACATAAATTGACTATTTGTGTGCAAAATTTCATCATGGGAGGGCAATGTGTTCCTATAGAAATTAAATGTTTTGTATTGTAATGTGTGTGAAATTTGCTAAATTTGTTGACTTCCACGTTAAAACCGTAACTATAAGCTGACTGGTTGATGTTCAAGTCTTCATATTAATATATTTTATAATTTTTGGACTACAAATAATATTTTTTTTTTTTAATATTTATCACTTTTAAGATCAGGTAAGCAAATTGAAAAATGAATATTTTGTTTTTATATTTTAGAATAGGATACAAATAGAAGGTCCTAACATCGAAATATATATATATATATATACACAGGGTGTATCATAAGTAATAGCGCAACTGACACAGTTTAAATTACACGATAATAGAATGGGTCCGCAAACGAGCCGTTTTCGAGATGATTGCGAATGTGTGATTACAAGCCACCACTGACTTCATTGTTTGCAAACGTCGTCCTAGTTGGTAAAATGCTAATAATGAGTGCGAATGTGTGGTTAGAACCCGTAACTGAGTGCATTTTGTAAACACCGAGTGCTTTACTCCATGCGCGGTCCTTGGTTTGCTCTTTGTCTACAAAACAGAACATTTCCGAGAGGTGGATCGCGTAGAACTGAATTATTTAGCTACACAATAAAACCATCCATATTTTTTTATATTTTGATACGGTCAACTTATATTTTGTAATGGTTTATTAATTAAACTAATAATGAAGAAAGTAGCTGCTCAAGTAAAATTTCAAAATTAGTGGTATAGTCCACATGCCTTAGTCGCAACCATAGACAATGGACTGACTGGACGAGTCCAGTAGCAAAATAGGGGTGGAAAGGATAAGAGCAACAGGTTCCGTGAAAAGCATCTGCTTCTGGAACAACATTGAAGTTTCACACATAGTAAAGTCGCCGGCAAAGTATACAAACGAAAAAACTCGTCTGAAACCTACAGCATTGTTTCGTGCTGGTTTGTACCTACCTCCCCTATCGCGAGTAGATTCGTCCTCTCGGGCTAGCCTTGGCTTCCACGGTCGGACAATACTAATGGAAAAATGATTCTGGTTTTTATGTCGTGACAGGGTTGAGTACGTTGAAATAATGTTTATTGTTAAGATCCAGCCGATATAACGATTGCCTGCCACGCAAAAGTAAATTAACGTTTGTTTCAAGACCTTATGTTCAGAGAAATTGTACTGAATCATTGTGCAATGTGCCTCCACCGAGAATCGATCCTGGGACACGGAACTCCATGACACCAAGGATACGCAATCGGGGAGGCCCTGACTGCCACGCGAAGAGGGAGGGAGGGAGGAGGGATTTAGTCAACGTTGCCCTCTCAAAAATTATTTGTTGTCGGGGCTACTGCTCCTTGCCACTTTTTTTTAGTAACACCACTGTGCGCAATTCCACGTAAGTTCGATAATAATATGCCAAAGTCATATTGATTAATATCATACACCAGTGGTTCCCAAAGTGTGCACCGCGACGTCCTGGGGTGCCGTGGCTGGCATACAGGAGCCTCCCGAAAGGTTCAAATATTTTCACTGAAACGGCACCTTTCATGACAAATGACAAAAATCAACGTGAACAGTAAATGAATGTGGCTGTCCTCTTTGATACCAAGATTTGAGAAGATGTGGAACATCAGGGTCACCTGTCCCACTAATTACAATTGTAAATTCAATCAATGATATGATAGTTCCAAATATATGCTTGTTTAGTATTTTTTACAAATAAAATGTTTCTGAATTTGAAATATGTGTTTATTTTTTAACTTAAGGCAAGCAACCTAGCTACACTAACTGAGCGTTCCAAGTGTTAGATGGCCTACATTCTGACTTGGGCGCCACGGAAAAATCTTGAAACACTAAGGGCGCCGTGAAACAAAAAATTCTGTTTTTCAAATTTCCTCTCCTTTCGAAAAACCGCTAATATATTTCAAAATCTGAAAAATTGCATCTGCTTAGAATTCCTTCTGGAGTATTCTCCTGTATCTTCGTGTGTTTTGCTTTCACTTTTCCCTACATAATTATCAATAGTTTCGTGGCTAACTGAAGTCTAATAAACTATTGTTAATATCTAGACAACAACGAATGCAAACCACACGAAGATTCGCATGAACGCTCTATACCCTGTCCCAGCTAACTGTAGAGCAGGGCTGCGCATATCGGCAGAGTAGGAGGAGGAAAATCGAGTGGTGAAAGCGCAGCGTTGCCAACCATACGGTCCTGACCGTACATGTACGGCATTGTGTTTTTGCAAATGGAAATAATAAACTCATACAGATCCAGGTATGGATTTGTTAAGTACCAATATTATCTTCTATGAAACTGACTTCATTTCTCTCTTGTCTATGATTGGAATTCAAACTGCAAAATAGTGAATTTGGAAAATTATTACAATTCACAAGCTAGGGAAGGATTACGGAATTTTATCATACGCAGTAAGTTTAAAATAAAATACTTGATTATTTTTAAAGTTACGACTAAATGAGATTAGACTGAAGAGAGATTGATTAAGAAATACAATTTGTAATTTATCAGTCTCCTTATCCATTCTCGGTATTATATGTTGATATTTCCACTGAGATTTGGAACCCTCGGCTTGCAAGAACAATGAGTGCGGACTCATTTTTCGATGCATAAAGCTACTGCTCTCTTCTCTGTAAAGCACACAACTTAACTCTTGCATATAAGTGAAACAATTGAATTGTACAAAAGAAAGTGTCATATTTCGTTACATTATCAATGGGATTTCTGCTTCAGTACAGTATATCCAAGTGAAGTACTGTGAAACTGACAACATGCAGTTATACCATTATTGTTGACGAACAGGGTATGTAGGTATTAAAAATTTAACGCAAGGAATTTATAGAATTGCATTGTATAGGTACCTGATTTAGCTAACCAAACATTAAAACAGGAACACTCTGTTAATAACAGCTTCTGAAAGTTCATATACGAGAGGCGTCCTGAAAAAAGGTCCAATGGTACCTGTACGCAGCACTAGTGGCCGGAGAGCGACACACGCATGCGGGCAGGAAGAAGTGGCATGCAGCTGTAATCTGGTACAGTTGCAATGCAGCCGTTTTAGGACAGTTCTAGATTAAAGATTGCAGCTCTCATACAGTCTCCTACGGACTGCGATGTAGCCTACGTGTAGTAATCAGATTTTTGCACTTTCAGAGAGCCATCAGCAATCGTGTAGGATGTGCAGACCGGACGTCGTGAGGGATAGTATGGTCAGACTATGGTGCAGACAATTCACGAAATATTAATCGAATATGAACAACCCCATACAGCTGAGTACACACGGGCCCTTTGCATCACTTCAGGTGAGAGATCTTGGACCACTCTCTGTACAGCCCTGGCCTTGCATGTACCGACTTTCAACTATTTGTTCAACTGAAGAGGTTTCTGGCAGGATAAGGATTTGACAGCTACACTGCGGTAGAGATAGTTCCAGTCTTTGGCGTTCAGACACATATGCCATGGGCATACAAAATTTAGTGCCATGCTACGACAAATGCCAGAACAACGATGGTGATTATGCCGAAAATTAGGTTAGGACTCACTGTTACTAATGCAATAAATTACTACTTATATTCTTGTTTTATTTGTGCCTAATCGGTAGGGATCTTGATTTTCTTGTTATTTTTTCAAATTGGTGTATTTTTATGTATTTTTTACTATTCGGTGCTATTTTTCCCAAAATTCACATTTCATTTTAGCGCATTTTCTGGCAAATATCTGAAATTATACCTTCATGGTGTTTTTAAACTACTGTTTCAAATTGTAAGTAACATGGACTACGCCTCTTCGTGAGAGTTTGATATCTTGAAAGTTATTTTGGGAAAGTTAATTTTAAATACGACCTTTTCAATTTTAAGGTAAGGGCTTTATATAATTTTCCCGGTACATACTGAAGGGTGCATAATGACCATAAGTGGCGACGCACCCAAACATTTTAAATCAAGCAATCTCACGTGCCAGATACAGATATATTATGGCACCAAAAATTGGCATTATCATTTTTGACTTGTTAGTGTTATGATTCCCAAAATTCGAATTTTTGTTTTAGAACATTTTTCTGCAAAATATATCGAAACTTAATACTTCCATTGTGCTTTTAAACTATTATTTTAAATTGTAGGTCACATGGTCTACGTATTTTCGTGACACTTTGATATGTTGGAACAGATTTTTGAGGAAGTAAAAGTAAAATGCTCCCCTGTGCTTAGCACCAAGCCATGAAGGCATCCAGGGGGTGTGGATTTAGGACCCCACACTTTCTTGATCACGGCTGCAGGTGGGGGTGATGTGATCAGCACCACGCTCCTGGCTACATTACCCCCCAAAGTTTCCTCCAGGTACCCCCGCTTGATACGATGCTGGGTGGGTGCCGGAGCAGTTTGAACAGGTGGAAAATATCCTGGATCTCCCCCGCAGGGGATCGACCCCGGGTCTCTCGCATGGTAGTCCGACGCCCTAACGACTGAGCTCCATTATTTCTCGCTTGACAAATGCCGATGGTGTGCACTTAGCTTGGTAATTCAAAACACATCTCGCGCAACAAATACTGAAGATGCTGCTCCCGTGTGACGGCAGATACGCACTCGTTCTCCTGTTAGAACTCTGCCACTTTGCTCTGTAATGCAAATTGTTTTGATAGAAGTTGAAAAAATCGTGGAAAATACATGATTTAATGTGGTTGTCGGAATTATTCCATGTATAACAAGCATTATAGTTTAACTGTTGAATAAAATGTTGGAAAACTTGCACGTTCTATGTAAACAAATATGACACATTTTGTTTCTTTAAGCCTAGAAGAGACAAGAATGTTGGATTTCACGGAATTTTTCATTGTTTTAGGACACTTTTTAAAAAGAATCGCTAAACACGCCAACAATTCGCATTATTTCGATATTTCGAACGGGTTAAAAATGTGTCCACACATCACTGCACTTTCATAAACACAACTTCGCAGCAATTAACATTTTTCACGGTTTTCGCGTTTGCGAAAAATCAAGGTCCCTACTAATTGGAAATTACTTTCTGGGCACACCTCGTATAAATCAGTAGATGGAAAGTGAAAATTTAGCAGGGCTGCCAGAAAAAAGTCAATTCTTGAAGAAAGTGATTTGCTTTTATGATTGAATGATTTAAAATATTTTATTTCATAATATTAGACATTAACTTCACTCAGTAAGAGATTAATGACCATCCTTCACGAGTTTAAAGCTCTTGATTATGCATGTGATTTTTGTTGGATGTTGCAGTCCAAAGACATCCAACAAAAATCAATTCCATAAGAGTGTCATGCATGCAATTTCTGTCGCATGTTGTAGTGAGATACTTTGTCGGGTGACGATATTCGACAAAAATCGTAGGTATCACTGGAGCCTATTTTTTCCATGTTCCTTCAGTTTGTCCAACAAAATTACTTACTACGACGTCCAACAACTATCGGATGGCGCCACCCGCTCTTATCCCCTCCACCTCTTGACAAGTCTCCTTACTACTTCCATACGGGCAAGAAAAAAGGATAATTCAATGTATTTTCCACGTAATATTTAGAGGCTTAACACATTTTTCTCCCAATCCGGAAATTTCTCTCTCTCTCTTTCTCTCTCCTCCTGCCATCACTGGTTTCTGGCAGGTAGAGTTTGTGGTATAGGAACATTGCTTTGAAATATTTGGTACATGGTTTGTATTATAGGAATATTGCTTCGAAATATTGGGGGTAGTCCGTAGTACAGGAATATTGCTTTGAAATATTGAGGAACATGGTTTGAAGTACAGAAATATTGCTTTGAAATTTGTGGTACACAATATGTGGTACAGGTATATTGCTTTGAAATATTGCGATACTTGGTTTGTAGAACAGGAAAATTGATTGGATATATTGGGTGAATAGTTCAGGAATATTGCTTTGAATTATTGGATACCATAGTTTGTGGTACAGGAATATTGCTTTGAAATAATGGGTTGGCATGGTTTGTAGTTCAGGAATATGGCTTTAATTATTGGATAACATAATTCGTGATACAGAAATATGCTTTGAATTATGGTGGACCTGTTTTGTAGTACAGGAATATCGCTTTGATTGCGGAACACGATTTGTAGCAATGTGGGGTCACTGTTACGAAAAAGTGTTGTCCCCTCGTATTTCTACTTTGTTATAATAACACTACATCAATTTTTTGTTCCTTCAAGATAATCGCATGAATGCTGATTATATTAAATTGATGGAAAGACACGCACAAAGGAACAACCACGTCTAGGCTGGGACTCGATGACAGAACCTCTTGGCACTCAACGTTCACGAGCATCGAGGAGGTTCGGGGTCCAGTCTAGAAACGAAACAACAGCCGTGATGAACCTCGATGCGCTGACAAGGTGTCACCTAACGAAGAACCGCTTAGTAATTCTCAGTTCTCAATAGGTTGTTACACTACAGAGTTAAAATAACTAAAATCTGAGTATAAAACAACTAAATTGGTAACTGTTTAAAAATGGTTCTGAAATAAAAACCTTTCCTTCCCAATTCCTGAAACCAGGCCAAAAATAAGCTCGCTTGTTCCTCCTCTCCTCTGTGAGATAGGATGGGATCGTTTGAATCGATAACACGCGTGTGGAAGCAGAGAGCAGACTGGGATGAAGACAAAAAAAGCAAAAAAAAAAAAAGCAAGGGTTTTTGCTTTTCTCCCGAGTCCTTAAATACAGTCGAAACATTGTAGTAATGAAGACACTCCAGCGCGTCCGTAATGGAAATCTCGGCTTGCAACCAACTTCTCAGTTACTTTTTGCGAATGTAAGCAGATGGAGTTAGATTGTTACCAACAACAACAATCGCCTCTGAACAGAACAAACAAGGATCGAGCTACCGCTGTGAAATATCTCAATCGTTATTCGCCCAGTTTTTGTTTCAAACTTTTTGACATTACCAACAGTCAACGTTCTTTCACCGATTAGTATAGTTGTAGTCACTACACAAGCACGTGGGTCTATTCTCGCTCTTACTGCAAACCTCAATATATAATACTAACTTTTACACAAGTCTGTTACACCTAAGGTTCAGAGTGGAAGTACACATTTCGAAGACAAGGAAAGAGTTCAAATATCTTTTGGAGCTACAAGTTTCCATTCTGAACTGTAAACTGTGTAGACTTAGCACATGCGTCATGTAGGACGACAAGGAACACAAGCTTGGAAACAACCGCCGTAAACTGGAACTGGAACAACTTACTGCCTGCTGGAGGTCGTAACAGCAGCTCCACTCCAGCTCTGCATAATCAGGCGTCACATTCTGTAATTCTAACCTTTATAGGGATGTGGTGGCTTTTGAGGTCAGGGGCACTCATTATAGTCACTTACGATAGCCGTTGTAATTTAATAGTCCCGTAAATTTAGCCTAAATTACATCCCAACCCTTGTCGTATACTACAACACGCCCCGCCCTTCGGAGGGGAATATATAGTGAACTGCAACTAATACATATCAGTTACCGCCCCATTTGATCCTTGGCACTATTCCTTAGCAAGTTATAAGACTGTAAACTTTGTACGCAGTAGCCGAGTAACTTGACTCCAAAACCTACGCGGGGAACCACTGGAGTGTGGATTAGTGGTAATGGAAACCGCACACTCTATCCAGTGGACACCACATCTCTTTAACATTCCCGAATCCAAAGCTTAAAAGCGTGGCGAAAGATCATCTACTTACATGTTACCCTGAGCCGACCCGAAAGCCAACTGAGAAAATAATTGCTCCTCAGCCGATTAAATAACCTCGGTTAACAACAGCGCCTCTAGTGAAGCTTCGGGCGTACTAAGTGGAGCCAGGTGGAACCGTGCGAGAGCGGTAACAGTGTATCTACTACAGCGGATACCTAAGCGAAATTAATGTATTTTCTACTCGTTATTTTACAACGCATTTCTGAAACTTCTGGCTAATCGTAACGACTAGAAATAGTGATGATTAGATGAACTTCATGAATGGACACTCACAAAGAACGCCAATACCAAAAGAGGGACTCAAACCCGGGGATTTCGGTGGAGAGATCGAAAATCGATCTGTATCAATGGTCTCTGTGGGAATTTATCGAATTGAAAAAAAACAAAAAACTATAAAACGATGCCGTGGTCAAAGCGCACGTGGGCGAAGAGCACAGTGGTTGAAGCGCACCGGACTTCGTGGCCTTGACTGCATCTAACCTCCGGTTCCCGGAACCGGTCGTATGACTAAGATAGTAGAGTGGAGGGTTGTAGGAGTTGTCAGTCGTAGGAGTGCTATTAGTATTATTATTATAATTATGAACAGTATTGTTATTGACTGATTAATGGATTTGGTGACTTAAGTTCACTTCATGCACAGTGAGGCTAACCCGGACTGAACTTGAGTCCGTGAATATTATTATTAGGTTAGGTTAGGTTGACCAACGAATACGGAGGGTTCTGAATATGTACTTGGAAGGAGATTTGCTGAAATGCTTACATACACTGGCGTATAATACGAAGCTAGAATAAGGGTTATCTCTGTAAATGATGTCATTTTGTAATTACTTATGACACAATGTGCGACACGACACGAAAAACGCCATATTGAATATACATTTTTAAATATGGTGCCATAATTTTAAGTCTATAGCATGCCAATTGACAAGGCCACCAGGCCGCTTGTACAAGTTGGTTGTACTATTCTACAGAAAAGTAAAAGTTCTCTGTAGATTGGGATGTCATTTTGTAAATATTTGTATATTTTCTGACTGTATTTGTGGATTAGGCTTAGTCATTCTAATAATATACAAGTTGCTTGTACAGATGAGTAACCCACGACCTGACCCACCGAATTCCCTTCGTGCGTTTCGCCCACCGAACTTCCCTTGTGCGCTTCGCCCACGTGCGTCTCGTCAACGGAATCATAAAAACCCTATGCATTTTATGTATTAGAGACGATTTATGAGGTAAATTTTGGCAAATTCATGAAAAGTGGTTTATATATATATATATATATATATATATATATATATATATAAAATTACGAGGTGTACTGGCAACATCAGAGGTTAGTACCACGTGTGTCGGTCCGACATCTGGCTATGCTATTCAATCAATTCTCAGATGAAAGAAAACATTTGAAATTTATCGTACAAAAGCTAACTAACCTACCTACCAAGCTGGGAGCACCAAATTACTGAAATTTTGAAACGCGAATGTTGCTGATATTTTCAGTTTTCAAAAGATACAAACTCTTTAAATCAGGATCTCCAGGTCGAAGCTAATAGTTTCTCGCCGAGGTCTAGCATTACAGCTCGTCTGCAACACTGCTGATCTCTCGTTTGGTTTAAGCTCTCATCATAAATGGAGATTTATGAAAATCCAGCAAAGGAAATGGTACTTCACGTGGATGTAGCTCAGGAAATTTGAAGAGGAAGCCGAGGGTAAAGACCGCAAGGATTGGTTATGGGTTCTTCTTTTAGTACTTTGTGTTATATTTTACAATCTTCTTATTTAACGACTTTTTTTTAAAAAAGGGGGGGAGTTCTTAGTGAAGCAGTGGCGTGCCAAGGACTTCCGAAAGGGGGAGCTACGTGTACTTTTTTAGTAGTAGCCCTCACTTTGCGATCTTATCCTGCTTTTGACGATCTTCTTTAGAAATACTCGGCCAAAGGGCTATTACCCGATCAAGCCCCCTTGGTCACGCCACTGTAGTGGAGTAAGATATTCCGCTCCCTTCGTCAAATATATGGCTCTACTTTACGTATTCATACAAATGTATAGTTTTTGTTAAGAAATTTGAGTGAAATGTTTCTCTATGGCCCGCAAATTTCTTCACGTTAGTAACATTTATCGATAGATGTATACTCCTGTTCACAAAGTGGCACACTTTATAAGGTTGAACAGTTGAATATGTGCCACTTTATCTGAGCAGGAGTGTACATATTTTATATTTTTAATGTTGCGGGGCGGTTTATTTTCAACTCAGTTTCAAACATGGTCCCGTATGGCCTTTCGAAGAAAGCGGGAATCTGTAAAGCAGAATATGTTTTGGTAGAGAGTAACGTTGTATTTTACATTTCCGTTATTGCGTTGCATTTCTGTCACTTTTCGCTAATCGCGACGATAAGCTGATTGATTTGGTTTATTTTACTTCGCTCTTCAGTCACTTTTGGGTAATCGCGAATGTGAGGGTGAGTGAAAATATGATTAAAATTGATTAAGCGACATTCACAAAGAACACCTCATGTCCAGGCCAGAATTCGAAACCTAGACGCCTGGTGTCGAAGAGCGCTGTGATAACCACTCCGCCACGGAGGTTGCCTGAAACTGTAACAGTCTGTAACGTATGATGGCCGCTGATCATTTCAAGGGATAGCCGACAGTCAACAAAGGGCTAAGGGGGGGGGGGGCACATTGGGATGCAGCCGTTCAGTTTCATCAAGATAATGCACTATCCGTAGGTCAGCACACACGCTCCAGTCGCCAACCAAGATCGAATTTCTCGACTGTCCTTCTCCACGATAATGGTTCGGTTTTGTCCGTCCCGTCCCAAAACCTACAGAACATGTTTCAGGGAGAGATATTTCGTTCGGGGGTATGGGGGTGGGGAGGGCAGAAATGCGGGTATTTCATCTGGTGAAGTGGAGTCTCTCATTGCACAAGGGTGATGGGGAGGGGGAGTATTTATCTGGCTTGGTGAAACTAACCCATAGAATCCTGCTGGTAAATTTAGCTTTACCGGGAACTGAATCGCGAAAAAAGAGGTATTAAAATTTCAGTTGGTCTGTCCTTGCTTAAGTCTTGAAGTAAATATTTTACTTAGTTGACCAACTTGTCCCCATGGTGTTATAGTTATCTCTAGGGCTCGGAAGTTATGACCTAAAAGATCTAAAAAAAATAAAATAATAATTACAGAATGATCTTAAAATTAATTAAAAAAATACCGAAAAATGATTAACATAACCTGTGGCTATACAGCCCTGGAAGAGGCTTGGCCTATCTCCCTCCCACAATTCTACCTAGGGGTGGGGGAAATCTTCAACCAGTAATGGGGTGACGTCGGGTCAGCACGTCGAACCCTCAGCCATTACAGGAGATTTCCAAGACCGAGTTAAGCTACTCATTCGTAGCTCCCCAATTTCCTCACGATGGTGGGTCCTATAAAAAGGCCGAAAACCGAGAGACTGAACCCAGGTTGACTCGAACTCATGCCGTCCCGCAGTCGGAGTGCAAAGCCTTAGACCGCACGGCCACAGAGGACACTGAAAAATAATATATAGCTTTCAAAATGAAAGCTTTATTTTCAAAATAAATACGAAAGAGTAGTTGAATAATTCGATAAAATCCATTGTTTGGGGTTTAACGACCAAAGCAAGGGAAAAAACAATTAAGTGCTAATGTTAAGTTTCTTTTTACGTCACGTTTACGTAAAATACACCGCAAAGTTTTTCTGTATAAGTCATTCATCCCCTTTCAGAGTGGGCCATGCAAGATACTAGAGCGACAGCGGTGGCCAGCAAGTGAACCTCAAAGCAAGTTTCACCGAAAGTACTTTAAGTTTACTACACGAAAAATACATTTACCTCAATTAATTATTTAAATCATTGTCAAAGATTTCAGTTAAAAATAATACTGTGCTCTTGCATTGACCATATTTTCGATTAACGGCGCACTTGCTATGCCATGCTAGGAAATTTAAATATGTAAGTTATGCTAGCAAATACATTCAAAATGCACGAAACAAAACACGGAAGGAGCAAAAATAGACCTACAAAATGTTATAAAATACAACAAAATGTGGAAAAAATGGTCTAAAAGCACCGAAAATCAAGAATGCCCGCAGGGAGGAGCCAGGGGAGCACTTGACCCCCTGAGATTTCTGGAAAGAGATAATGTAATTCGAATCGTGAAATTGTAGAGGTATTTTACAACAAAAGTATTGTTTTCTGTGACTTACAGGCCGTACGTTACAGCAACTGTTATTATTATTGAAGTAGGGTTACATTTTAAGCTTTCAGTTTAATAGTTTAATACCGAATTATAAAAAAAAAACTGCTTTTTGTCCTACATGAATTAATATTAAATATACAGTTAAGGAAATATGTATAGATATACAGAACATGAAAACTACAAATATATATTTTTAAATATATATAATAAGTAGTAGTAGTAATAATAATAATAATAACAATAATAAAAAATAATAAAAGTTTCTACAGGGTGGCTACCAACAAGCAGAAATGAAATTCCCTGACTTTTCCAGGTTTTCCAGGACAAAATTTACATTTTTCCCTTACAATTACAAAGTTAACTAAAGCGATCTTTTTGCAAATAGAAATAATAAACTCACACAGATCCACGTATGGTTTTGTTAAGTACCAATATTATCTTCTATGACATTGACATAATTTCTCTATTCTCTATGATTTGAATTCAAACTGCAAAATAGTGAATTTGGAAAATTATTACAATTCACAAGCTAGGGAACGAATACGTAATTTTTCATATGCAGTAAGTTTAAAATAAAATACTTCATTATTTTTAAAAAGTTACGACTAAATGAGATAAGAGTGAAGAGTGATTGATTAAGAAATACAATTTGTAATTTATCAGTCTCCTTAGCTATACATTCTCCGTATTATATGTTGATATTTCCACTGAGGTTTGGAACCCTCTGCTTGCAAGAACCATGAGTGCGGACTCATTTTTCAATGCACAAAGCTACTTCTCTCTTCTCTGTAAAGCAAACAACTTAACTCTTGCATATAAGTCAAACAATTGAATGGAACAAAATAAAGTGTCATATTTCCTTACATTATCAATGGGATTTCTGCTTCAGTACAATATATCCAAGTGAAGTACTGTGAAACTGACAATATGCAGTTATACCATTAATACTGACGAAAATGGTATGTAGGTATTAGAAATTTAACGCAAGGAATTTATAGAATTGCAATGTATAGGTACCTGATTTAGCTAACCACACATTAAAACAGGAAAACACTAATAGTAAAAGCTTCTGAAAGTTCATATACGAGGGGCATTCTGAAAAAAGCTCCTCCAAAGGCGCCTATACGCAGCACTAGTGGTCGAAGAGCTACACACACACATGCAGGGAGGAAGAAGTGGCATGTAGCTGTAATCTGGTACAGTTGCAATGCAGCCGTTTTAGGACAGTTCTAGGTTAAACATTTCAGCTCTCATACAGTCTCCCACCGACTGCGATGTAGCCTACATTGCACGCTCAGAATTTGGCACAGAGCCACCAGCAATCGTGTGCGTGTTCAGACCGGACGTCGTGAGTGATAGTAAGGTCAGATGATGGTGCAGACAATTCACGGAAGGCCAATCGAATGTGCACAACCCCATACAGCTGAGTACACAAGGGTACTTTGCATCACTTCGGGCGAGAGATCTTGGACAACTCCCTGTACAGCCCTGGCCTTGAATGTACAGATTTTCATCTCTTTGTTTAACTGAAGAGGTTTCTGGCAGGGCAAGGATTTGACAGCTACACTGCGGTAGAGATAGCTCCAGTCTTTGCTGTCAGACACATATAACATGGGCATACAAAATTTAGTGCCATGCTACGACAAATGCCAGAACAACGGTGGTGAGTATGCCGAAAATTAGGTTAGGACTCACTGTTACTAATGTAATAAATTACAACTGATATTCTTGTTTTATTTATGCCTAATCGGTAGGGACCTTGATATTTTGTTATTTTTTTAAAAATTGGTGTATTTTCTTATTTTTTATTTTTTACTACACGGTGTTATTTTCACCAAAATTCACATTTTCATTTTAGCGCATTTTCTGGCAAATATCTGAAATTATACCTTCATGGTGTTTTTAAACTACTGTTTCAAAGTAAGTCAAATGGCTTACGCCTCTTCGTGAGAGTTTGATATCTTGAAAGTTATTTCGGGAAAGTTATTTTCCATACCCCTTTTTTAATTTTAAGGTAAGGATTTTAGATAATGGAATTTTCCCCATATATACTGAAGGGTGCATAATGACCATAAGTGGCGACGCACCCAAAAAATTAAAATCAATCAATCTCACGTGACAGATACCGATATATTACGGCACCAAAAATTGGCATTATCTATTTTTCACTTGTTAAGTTGAAAAAATCGTGGGAAATACATGATTTAATGTGGCTGTCGGAATCATTCCATGTACGTATAACTCTATAGTTTACTCTTGAGTAAAATGTTGGAAACCTTGCATGTTCTATGTACACAAACATGGCCTACAAAAGACAAGAATGTTGGATTTCATGGAATTTTTCGTTGTTTTAGGACATTTCTTTAAAAAAATCGCTAAAAACGCCAACAATTCGCATTTTATGCCAAATTCATATTATTTCCAACGGACAAAAAATGTGTCCAGACATCATCACTGCACATTCCTAAACATAACTTCGCAACAATTACCATTTTTCACAGTTTTCGCGTTTGCGAAAAATCAATGTCCCTACTAATTGGAAATTACGTTCTGGCCAACCCTCGTATAAATCAGTAAATGGAAAGTGAAAATTTAGCAGGACTGGCAGAGAAAAGTCAATTCTTGAAGAAAGTGATTTGCTTTTATGATTGAATGATTCGAGTAAATATTATATTAAAATATTTACGTATCTATTATTAGTATTTTATTTCATAATATTGGACATTAACCTTACTCAGTGAGAGATTAATGACCATCTCTCATGAGTTTAAACAGACAGGAATTTACAGTGTTGCAGTAAATTTGAGGTTGGGAGCATGCACTTGCCAATTTTTATAACGTTCATTAATGCAGATTTATGTTTCACTTTTTCGTGATAGTATTCAATATATATCCCGTTTTGTTGGATTCTTCTTGATATCTAAGAATAGTGCAATGTCATTGTAAACGTATGTTAACTTGTGCGAAACCAGTAATACGTCAGGATCATGAAAGAAAACCTTTGTAAGCACTGCTACATTAAATGAGGTGAAGTGAGCCAGAAGAGTAATAAAATTGCAGCAGCATATTTGCAGTCTAAAGCTCTTCTTGTTTATGCATACGATTTTTGTTGGATGTTGCAGTCCGAAGACATCCAACAAAAATCATAAGAGTCCCATGCAAGCAATTTCTGTCACATGTTGTAGTGAGATAGATACTTTGTCGGGTGGCAACATTCGACAAAAATCGTATGTATCAATGGAACCTATTTGTTTCAATGTTCCTTCAGTTTGCCCAACAAAATGCCTTGCTACTACGTCCGACAACTATCGGACGGCGTCACCCGCTCCCATCCCCTCCATCTGTTGACAGCTCTGTCTCCTTACTACTCCCATACGGACAAGAAAAAATAATATTTAGAGGCTAAACTAAACCTTTACTCCCCCCATGATAGAATATGGTACCATCAGAGTAAGGTCGTACTGCCCCGATGATACCATATGGTATCATGGTGCTGATTACGATATGAATGTGCTTTTTGGACCTTCATACACTTATGTTTGGGTGGAAACTCTGACACAGGTCTGGAGCAAGCCTGGGAAATTCATATTGATGACCAACCTCCCCCTTCTCTGCAACATATCCATGCCACATTTCCGAACAGAGTTTCACATTTTGGCTCATTATTCAACTTGTATGGCACCCAGGAACATGAAATATGTTTCAATATCTTTGGAAACGTCCATTCTTTGAAGAGAATACCAAGGTTTGCGCCCTATCCCCAAAATAGCGGGAGAAGAGGGGGCAAACTTCATATTTTTATGTTTTTTTTCATTGAAATTCGGGGGTCGGGCTCCCCCAAACCCCCTTCCTCGGGCAGGCGTTCTGAATTGTACACGGTAGTATGCTGTGATGTTCTATCTGAAAAACAAAACTTATCTGAAGTAGATTGCTCCCATAGTGCCCGAGTTATAACAATTTACCTCTAAAAATTCAAATTACATATTTTTCGTAAAAAAAAATAATCACATTTTGGCTTATTATTCAACTTGTATGGCATCCAAGAACATGAAACATGTTACGTGCTCTCGAGAAATGTCCATTCTTTGAAAGGAATACTAAAATTTCGCGCCATCTCCCCAAAATAGCAGGGGAAGTAGGGGCAAACTCCAAATTTTTGTTTTCTCCATTGAAATTCGGGGATCGTGCCCCCAGCCGCCCTTCCTCTGTCCGGCGTTCTGAATTGT
Source organism: Lepisma saccharinum (assembly GCF_977018435.1). Classification (NCBI taxonomy): domain Eukaryota; kingdom Metazoa; phylum Arthropoda; class Insecta; order Zygentoma; family Lepismatidae; genus Lepisma; species Lepisma saccharinum. The sequence continues at coordinate 68,937,391 of NC_139239.1, read as the reverse complement.
ACACGGTTGCATGCTATGATGTTATATCTGAAAAACATAATTTATCTGAAGTAGATTGCTCCCATAGTGCCCGAGTTATAATAATTTTCCTCCAAAAATGCAAATTACATATTTTTCGTAAAATAAATCACATTTTGACTTATTATTCTACTTGTATGGCACCCAAGAACATGAAACATGTTTCATTCTCTTGAGAAATGTCCATTCTTTGAAAAGAATACTAAATTTCGCGCCTTCTCCCCAAAATAGTGGGAGAAGAGGGGGCAAACTTCAGATTTTTGTTTTTTCTATTAAAATTCGGGAGTCGCACCTCCCAAACCCCCTTCCTCGGTCCGGCGTTCTGAATTGTACACGGTTGCATGCGCTGATGTTTTAGCTGCAAAACAAAACTTATCCGAAGTAGATTGCTCCCATAGTGCCCGAGTTATAACAATTTTATGTTCCCGTGCAGAGTTCCATAATGATATCTTTAAATTAAATTAAAAAAAAGTCAATGAAGACGAATTCCCTGACATTTCCCTGACTATTTTTGACACCTCAAATTCCCTGACTTTTCCCGGTTTTCCAGGTCTGTCGCCACCCTGTTCTATGACTCTTGCCCGCCCTGAGAAAAAATCCTGCGGGCGCCCTTGCCGAAAATGGTTGCGTTGTTAGGTTAAATGTAGTGTATGTAGACTAAGAGATTGAAACCTAACACACATAACTTGCACGAAAGCATTTCGGCGCTTTACAGGCTTCTTCCACCAAACACCCTACCCAAAGAACTTCAGAGGAATAATCGATCAGAGTTCTTGTGGGTTTCCGAATTCCCACCTCTTCAACACGCCTGAGGAGCCCAAGTTTGATGTCTAGCTGCGATAGGAACCAGCACAGAACTTACCGGACATCAAAACTTGCGCGCGGAGGCTTCTATTTTACGACCCTCAGCAGTAAACAAGAGCCAGCGAGACGAAAAAAGAAAAGATCCGGGCGCCATATTGAATCCGCTCCGAAGATTACATCGGTTCCACGTCGACACTCGGTGTGCCGGTAATGGACGGAAAGTTGTGACTTGGCCTTCACGCCGAGGATGAACTGAATCAACGTCCACATATGCATAAACGAGCAGGGTGTCTTTGAACCGTACGCATATGTTTTACACATATGCTCTTCCAAAATACGTCATGATGGTTCTCAGCAGGCCCGTAGCCAGGGCCGCCAGCCCCCTTGACATTAAGTAAAATTATGTATTTTGTGTAATTTGTTTGCAGTGAAGAGTGAAAATGTAGACGACAGATATTATTTTGCTCACAACTTGGTGAAGGATAAATCCACAGCCCATGAACAGCAACCATTGCATTCATTCATCTTCTTTATGAACCGAAGTGTAAGTAGCGGCAAGTATTTAGAAGATTCTCTAGACTTTAGAAAGGTCTTTCCTAAGGGAGCTTTTTTATCTGTACCTTCGCTGCCACAGTTGCTGCTTCCCGTTTAGACAAAAATCTGTGACTTTGACGTCATCTAAATTCCTTTCACAAAGGTTCCAACTTTTGAGAACGAAGGGGAGTTTTATTACTTCGGCAGAGGGTGGAATATACGGTAGGCACTTCGGCTGAATATTATGCATTTTTCATTCTATTAAATAAATATGTGTATCATCAAAAGTAGCATGGAGTGTATAGTAAGGGATGATGTCAGTAGCAGTCAATTAACACTTCAAGAGAAGTTACAGAAAAAAACTGTACTACTTGTATGATACGTATTTCTAAATTTTACATTTTATATTAACTTAATGATCTCCCAAAACAAACACAAACACACATACATACCAGGTTGAGTCAAAAGTTCGTTCGTTTTTCCACATTGAAAACAATGGAGCCGGAGAAAATGCCTGGAAAGCCAAGCGAACACCTCATGACTTGCACACTACCTGCTACATACATTTACACAGGCGCAACGCATTTCGACATTGCACAGTGCAATTACGGCGGTCCGTCATGCAGGTCGGCAAATTGGCCGTGCGTATCTTGTTACGACATTATTGGAAGAATGGAGTGAAAGCTGCGAGTCCTGCGAGGGAAATTTGTGTGGTGAAAGGTGAGGGTACAGTGAACATTTGACAGCACAGAAATGGTTCAAGCGGTTCTCGTCTGAGGACTTGGGTGTGGAAGACAAGCCCCGACGTGGGAGACCGGGTGTCATGGATGCAGATGCCCTACTACAGTACATGACATCCGATGCAAGTGTCAGTACACGGCAACTGGCACAACAGGTTGGATCGTCCCAAAGCACCGTGGTTCGCTCTCTTCACCAAATGGGTTTTGTCGCTCGATGGCCTCGACTTGTTCTTCACGAGTTGACACCACAACCGGCTGAATGACGAGTCTCCATCTATGAACAATTGCTTCAAAATCCACGGGACGACAGGGTTTTGCATAGAATTCTCACAGGTGACGAAAACTTTTCTACGATTCTGCCAGTGGTAAGCAGTAATTGCGGCCATGGCAAGAAGCAAATGACATTTGTTCAAAGAGGACGGTTTGAAAAGAAGGTCATGCCTTGCATATGGTGGAATATCTTTGTTCCAGTGTTATAGAACTCGTAGCAGATGCTCGTGACTTCGATGGGAACCTTTACATTGTACAGCTGCAGCGGGTCCATGATGCTATGCTCCAGAAGTACCCAACATTGATGCGTCGGAAGAGAGCCTTGTTGCATGCCGATCCCACCCGTCAGAAATTTATACCCAGAAACTGCAGGACATGGGGGGAATTGAAGTGTTGCCTCATCCCCCATACAGCCCTGATCTCGTGCCATGAGGTGACCTTTTGTTTCACTCTCTCGCGCATTTTCTGCAACGACACTTCGACACATTGGATGCTATGGAAACAGGAGAGCGTGAGGTTTTGGCCTCGAAACCAGCCGAATGGTATCGTCTTGGTATCGTGGCTCTCACGGAACGTTGTCAGAAGACCATACAACAGAATGACGACTTTGCCGAATAAGTCCGATGTCACGCCTTGTGCCTCCAGTCTCAATTACCATGTGCTATTGACTCACCCTGGTAATTTACCTTCATTCATTCCAATTCTACTACTTTCTGCACGATGTGATGTTTAAGGGAATTAAAATCTGTTGATGCGAAGCAGATATTGTACTTTGCTTATTGATGTTTTTATTTCAATTCATTACCATTACATTGTGGAAAACAGTGAATGAAGATTGTGATGGACAATTCGCCTGCTATTGGTTTTGCAGTTTGTAGTACATACGTTTACTTTTATGAAGGGAGGAATAAATAATACTGAAATAGGTTTGAGTTTGGTTCAAGGCGCTTACAGCAGGCTTGGATTTAGGAAAGACCTTGATGGAGGGGGGATTTACCCCCGGGTCTCCAACTACAAAGGACCCTAAACTGTAAACTCGGAGACATACTTTGAAAATGGTTACAAAATGTGGAAAAATTTACATATTTCAAATATAATAAAAAAAATTAAAAATATAACTAACCCTCTGACATAACTTGACCTAAAGTTATAAATGAAATTGTACATAATGATGGAAGGGGGGCTCACGAATATGATAGTCTCTGGCGTTCATATATAATATAGTCAAAATAATTCCTCTTGGTTTTCCAGTTTTACAGACAATGTAATGTTAAACTTACAGACCATCCTCTTTACTTTAACATCCTAGTATAACCAATTTACAGTAAATTTGGCACCAAGACATTTAACACAGACCGAGATTTACAATCGATGTAACCGATTTGACGTAAAATCAATTCAATCGTATCAAATTATTAATGTGATTCTTAAAAAAAATGTAGTCACAGGCAATAAAGTTGAGACACCTAATTCCTGAAATACCCGCTTCCATGCATGGAGTTGTGTATGTTGCCTAACTCCAGGGCGCTACTGAAAAGTTGCTGTTGAAATTGGCTTATCGCCGTTGAGTTAGACAACACACAACGCATTGAGGAGAAGTCAGTATTTCAGGAAATAGGTGTCCCATTTTTATTGCCAGTGACTGTACCGTATTGAAAATTTTAGAGTACAGTAAAACATCGTTAATCCGGACCCCGATAAGCAGGACTTCGCTTAATCCGGACAGACAAAAGGCCAAAAAAAAAAGCAGAGTGCAAGGTTTTAAATGTGGCTAGAAGTCAACAAGAGAACTTTCCATAGAAAAGGCAGTCAACCACTGATGAAATTCTGTTTCCTGCAGACTTTGTACTGTACTGTATAGTGTACTTAGGTCTATGCCCTTTAAATACACCATAAACGTGTTTTGTTGATATAAACGGAGTTTAAATGCACTTTCCACTGTTCTTTTAGTCCTTCTCGTTGCCGAGCGGGTTAAGGCGTTCACTCGTCTTGAGATCGTTCGCTGCGGGACGGCGTAGGTTCGAATCCGGCTCTGGTCGGAATTTATTCGGCCTATGTATAGGGCCGGTGGCAACCCACCATCGTGAGGAAATTGGGGAGCTTCGAATGAGTAAGCGTAATCCGGTCCCAGAAACGGCTGGGGATACGTCGGGCTGACCCCCCAACAATTCCAATACTGGTTGAAGATCTCCACGCTTAGAGGTGACGAAGGAAAGCGTGGGAGGGAGATCGGCAGTCGGTAGGTATGCCTAGGCCCTTCATGGGCTGTTGCGCAACGGATTATTATTATTACTGTTCTTTTAGGGTTTTTTTTTTCAGCTAATCCGGACTTTCGTTAAACCGGTCAACTTATCCCCTCATTTGTCCGGATTAAAGAGGTTTTACTGTATTACCTAATCAAGTAGGGTATGGCGGTATCTAGGCACCGATTTTTATGTAGTAAGGTGACAATTGATATAATTAGAAGAAAAATACCGAATTTTTATACAAAGAAATTATATTTTGAACGTGTGGCCCCACAAATAAATCTGCATAACCCAATGAAAACTACAGGAATGGCGCAAATACAGCCACATATACTCTAAAAGAAAATATGTAATATACCTAAAAAATGTAACATGGAATTTATATTTTTTGCTTGCCTATGTACAAAAACCTATGGAAGTACAGGGTGTTCCAAAAGTCCCATTACCCCCCTCCTTTGAATTGTAGACAAACCTGCACAATGTTATTTTAACCGCGTAATGGTACACCATTAAATCAGACAAACGGATCCATTTACTCCAGAGGATCTGTGTGCACACCGCCATTTTCATGGCACATTATTATTCGCCTCCAGGTGCGATGTGAAATCCTCCGTAATATGGCTGGCGTGAGGGAAGCAAACGCACTGCGAACAGCTTCTTGAAGTTCCTCAGTTGTCTGATAACAATTATGGGCGACTTTCTGTTTGATGTGCCCCCATAGCTCACTATCACAAGATGTCAGATCTGGACTTCGGGGTGGGCATTTCAGAGGTGCTAGTAAATTTGGCGATCCTTGTCCAATCCATTTGTCTCTGAACACATCATTGAGGTATTCTCTTACTCGTATTGCAAAGTGCGTCGGTGACCCATCCTGTTGGAACCAGATTCGACCAAGACGACCCAAACGTTCCAATTCCGGTACAAACCAGTCTCGCAACATGGAGAGGTAAGGTAATGGGACTTTTGGTACACCCTGTACATAAAAACAGTTTTATTATTTTCTTAAAGCTGCGAAGCACTGAACCAACATTGCAGGACGTCGCGATGCACAGTTTGAAAATCCCTTCCCTGAGGAATTCCCAACTTGTAGGGAACGCGCCACAAAAAGCAGAGAAACAATTTGTCACATCTGCTCCGATGTGTGCCACGGCACAGATAAATATGGGACCAGCTGCAATAGAATTGTTATCTGTATTTGATAACCCTTGCAATCCAAATAACTGGCGAAGGATCACAACGGTCATCTCTAGTAAAGGCAAACAAAACATAAGAGAGATGTCACACAATCTTCGAAGAAACATCATTAGCATGCCCTGATTTTTGTGCAAATAGAACATACGAAATATGTACATATTCACAGAGAAATGAGCTTGCAATAACCAAACAATAGTTTCTCGTAACCAAATAGTTGTTTAAATAGACAACAAACAAATGACTGTTCAGCAGATCAAAATTGTCTTAGTAATCGTGCATATTTGTTTGGACTAACATTTAGTCACAATTACCAAATTTAGTCAAGAAAATTTAACTGCTTACGGTTACCGAAAAGCTTAACCAAACTTGTTAAGTTTAGCAAATCCGAAATTTCTGTGATCAAATGGGTGTCCATAAATTATCTTTACAACTTTAGACTTGAATAACTTGAAAACTATACTAGATAATGACAAACGGTTTTCAACATGTGACAAGAAAACTCAAAGTTTTGTTTCCTCATTCATACACGTCAACGTGTGCACCCCTAGTGGCACGGATAACGTCCAGTCTGTAGTCAATTTCTCTCCATGTACGGACCAGCATCTCCACGGTGACATGTTCAAATGCATTGCGAATGCGTGTCTTCAAGTCCCGTAGGTCTGTAACCTTTGTGCACTGTTGCTCGTGGCTTTGCAACTCTCTGGCCGCCGTACGCACTGATTTTGTCGGACTCCTTGAAAACGCCTGCCGCGCCCTGTCCACGTTGTCGTCTGACACAGATGGCCGACCTGCCCCCTGTTTATGGAGAACACTACCAGTTTCCATGAATGACGTATACTAAGCCCGAATGGTGGGTCGGGACGGTGGTTCCCTCCCTTCCATACTGTGTCCGAAAATTTTGTTGCGCTTGGGCATCGGACTTCCGTCTCTATGAACCAGGCTACACACTGAGCTTTTTCCTGTGGCGTCCACATTTTTCGTCAAATCTGCGTCACCTGGACAATAAAAAAACTTTAAGAGTTTTCTTGTCACATGTTGAAAACCGTTTGTCATTATCTAGTATAGTTTTGAAGTTATTCAAGTCTAAAGTTGTAAAGATAATTTATGGACACCCTATAATATTTATCATGGACTCTTTTTTCCAGTCCTGGGGTATTTTTTTTAGGTTCCTGACCAGTGGCGTGTCCAAGGAGGGTTGGTGGAGCTCATACCACCCCCCCCCCCCCAACTCTCCCAGTATTCCAAAAAATAACGTCAAAGGCGAGAACTGGCTACTAATAAAATACACGTAACTCCCCTTTTGACAGTAAGGAAAGTAATTATTCTAAATTAATGTCTCAATTTTAAAAAAAAAAGTTTTAAAGGATGACTGCATCCACTATTCTCAGAAGCAACAGGACTTTATTTGCGAATACGGCATTAGTGAAGATGAAAGTGCTGCACACGCAGCCTTGATGTTACTTTCATGACTAACAAGAAGAACACTTATGTGAAAGTAAGTGACGGACCTTCCACAATCAGATAAAAATTGCAGAATTTTTGGGATAATATAGAATATACCTCGAAATATGTTAATTTTTGATTGGATAAATACAAAGGGAAAATATGTAATTACATAATAACCCGTGTCCTAGTCATTATGGAATTAAGTAAATGAAAATAAGTAAATCAATACAAAAGCGTCGAAAGTTTTGATCTATTGAGGGGAAGACAGAGTATGATTGATTGATTTGGCGTTTTAAGTCCACTTTATGCACAGTAAGGCTAATCGGGACTGGACCTAGTAAGGCTAATAGGGACTGGGCCTACAGTTTAAAGTGGAATCCGAACCACTATGTGCCTCCACCGGGTATCGAAAACCCAGGACTCCTTGATTACGAGGAAGGCAGAGTATGTAAAGACATACTTTACTCGTAGTACGTAATAGTAAGCTAGTTAATCACAGTTTGGGGACATCTCTTCTCATACTTTAAAATAGCTGGTCCAGTGTCTATCTGAAATTTCACGTAGCTTGTCTCACTCTGCAAGGGTTGGATTTCTGGCGAGGGTTTCAAAAAATTCCGTGTTGAGTCCGGATCGTGGGGGCAAATGAAACCAACAGTGACGGACTTCGATATCGAAAGTCAGATATAGTGGTGATGGGGCTCCCGCATTGCCCAGTGAAAAGCCGCTTAGCAAAATATACTCATTCTGAACGGGGTGTTGGTACTACGGAGAGGGAGGAGGTCAGTATCAACTATTAATTTCTAAACAAATGGATAATTCGATATGTACTGAAAATATAATTCGACAAACACACCTTGAAAAAGTGAATAATTAGTTACAAGTTCTTTCTTCACCGACAGGTGGCAGTTATTTCTAGCATTTGAGTTCTCCTTCAGCTGAACTGATATGTAACAAGAGAACGAAGAAGCAGAGTAGAAATAGAAGAGAATTAGCTAAGACTGTGAGCAAGGGCAGCCGCAGGATTTTTCTCAGGGATGGGGGGGGCAGTCATAGAAACTTTTATTATTTATAATTATAATTATTAATGTTATTATTGCTATTATTACTGCTATTATTACGTTACTATTATTACTACTACTACTTGTAATGTTTTCTTTAAATTACATACATTGATAATTTCCATATTCTGTATATTTGCATACACGTACAGTAGTTAATCAGCAATAATAATAGTTACTGTAACGGACGGCCTGTAAGTCACAGAAAACAATACTTTTTGTTATAAAATACCTCTACAATTTCGCCATTCGAATTACATTAACTCTTTCCAGAAATCTCAGGGGGGGGGGGCACATGACGGTGGGGGAGATAAAGATCCTTGTAAGGCTGCAGCCAAGTAAGTGTCCATTCTCCTTGCTTCCAACATACGCTTTTGTGCGACGGTTAGCAACACGTGTGCAGGACGAAATCAAACGAGAATGGGACAAGAACTGGATTCGGCAGAGGTGCTTGCTGTATATCTGCGTAAGTTTTTGACCCCCACCTTCCTTCTTTTTCCTGTTTCAAGGTGCGTGCTACTTTCTCTAGTGTGTGTGTGCGTGCCTCGAGGTAGCGGTGGCCCTGTGCGTGGGCTTGGCACGAAGAAACCAGTTCTGCACCTGCATGCTCGCTCACAGAAATCTCAGGATGAATCGGCCAGCAAGTCCCCCGTAGATGACCGAAAGGCATTGATCAAGAGTTCCCATTCAACCACACGCGGTTATTATAACGTTCCATTGAATCGGTGACTGGTAGATGCGAAGTCCTACAGCAACTCCCAGGCTGGTCATTCCTGAATGGCTCTCGCTTACCGCACAAGCCTCAACTAACCTCCTCGCTTTTCGCCTTCTCTGCAGTACTTCGTGGCTTGGCCTACAACGTATTATTTATGCTAAGAGAACTAAACCTACCAGGCCTAAACTAACAATAAATGCGTTTCTGCAGACGTCAGAAGACTGAGAGGTTGGTTGAGGCTTGTGCGATAAGTGAGACCCTTCCTTTGAATATGCAGCCTGGTGGGAAAAGTCAAGTCCAAGATTAAAGCCTGAATCACATTAGCAGCGACCAGCCGGTTGCGAACAAGTTCCTTAAAGCAGCCATGTCAAACTCAATTTGTGAGTAGGGCTGCATAACGATAATGTCAAAACTCTCCGGGCCGCACATCTCGAACCCCAACCCCTGGAAGTCCAAAAGTAAGGGGTTCGCCTCCGAGGGTGGGGGGAATCCAGTGATTACTCTTGCAGCATCGATATATTATAAAAATTATATGGAGAGCCCCCCCCCCCCCCCCCAAGTGCCAAAATTAGCAACCGGAAGGAAATACAAAAAACATTGAGGAAATATTTCCTTCATATACCAGCCTCCTTAGAACAGAATGATTGCACGATTACGTGTGTGTGTGTGTGTAATTTTAATGAACAACATTTTAAGTATAATCCTGTTATATTTAATTGAAAAAAAATAAAACAGATTTTTTTTGTAGTCAATGATACAATTTTACATGTTTGTTTCAAATATGCATTGGTTATAATTTTACAAGAACGCAGACATTCCTGAACGCTGGGCTGTTTTATTAATCTTCATAATGGGGAACAGCTGTTCACAAAGGTACGTGCTGCCAAACATAGCTAAAATTCCATCAGAAAAATGGCTTATTCGAGGATACTGCTCTTGGAGATATGAGAAAAATCTAGGAAAACCAACCTTGTGATATTTCTCTTTCAATACTGAATTGCATTGTACTTCAATGAGATCTATTTGAAGGTGGAAATTTGCACGAGCAGCACCAAAAGAAAAGGGAGCAGTGAACAAGTAAAATTGCCCTTTGCACTCTTTGAAGTCTTTAATCCTGTTTACAAATTCATCAAATAGTATTTTTACTTTGGAAGAGTTTTGGCTTAAATCAGGTTTACAGAGTGACAGGTGGTACTCCTGACAAGTTCGAAAATGGCTGAAATTATAACTCTACTAACTTAGATAAAGAAAGAATGGATCCTTGCAAAATAGCCTCCACTTTCTTGAAAGTATATTCTCTTCTTGTGTCACGGAGAGGAATCATGGAAAACCGTTCTTCTGCCACGTTAAGATGAGACTCCCATCTACGAATGAATACAGCTAGTGGCGGCGATTAGGGGGCAGTTGGCCCCCACATGTTGCTACTTTTGCCCCGCACTATGCTAAACCTTATGTACCAAGAGAAAGTAAACTGCCCTTGTCCCCTTAGTTTTGGCACCTTGACCCCCACCTCCCTCCAGTTTTGGAACCCAATCGCCGGCACCGAATACAGCTAACTGAGCTACCCCACAGACGTCCGAGCGAAAATTCAACAAAATCAGCAATTTTCGCTTTCAATTGTTCGTTGATATCATCTGCTAAGTCATCAATCCTCTTAACTGTATTTCTGATTTTTTTGGTTTGCTTTGTTTTTTGTTATTTATCGTCGCATTTCTGCCACTTTTGGTTAATCGCGACGATGAGGATGAGTGTGATGGATGGTGAATTTAATCGCACGAAGTATATCCGAAAATAAAATCCTGGCTACGCCCCTGCACACAAGCGCTACACGGGGGCCTGCCCGATGGCGCAACTGTAGCGTCGTCGCCTTGTAAACAAGGTTCGATACTCGGTGGATGCACATAGTGGCTCGGATCCCACTTTAACTGTAGGTCCAGTCCCAATTAGCCTTACTGTGCATAAAGTGGACTTAACACACCAACTCATTCATTCATTTATTCACAAGCGCTACGAAGGTAATATGAATAGCGAATATAACTCGCCAATCAGAGCCTTCCACGTTGCATCGCTCGCTACTTTCATGTTAAAATTAACCGACATGAAAGAGCGTATAATGAAAGCAGAAGTTCCCACTGCATCAGCACAACACTCCCTTTTTCGGGATGGAATTCCTGGCGAGCAGCCTTCCGCTACAAAAACAGAACCATATCCAAGCACCGCTCTCCATCGCAGTAACCGACGTGGTGGCTTCTCTCTGGTTTATGAGCCGAGCGCTTCGAGATTCTTTTAAAAGCGAGTTTCACAACTCTTGTGCGGCCTTCCGGAATCCCCACACAAAAGAATAACAACCACGCTCATGTCCATCATTGTCTTCCCACACACTCGTCCCACTAAGCTGAAGAGCGAGATAAGTACTTGTATCGTTGGCCTCAAAACACTCAACCTTTTTTCATTCTTTTCTTGGTACATGTAATGTATTCATGTATCGATTATATAGGATCATTCGAATAATGAATCGATTATCTAGGATCATTCGAATAATGATTCGATTATATCATTCGAATGAATTATGACATGATTCGTTCCATACAAGGCCTACCGAGAGGTGGGGTGTGATATTTCAACCTCTCCGAAATATAGAATTGCAAAACACCCGGTTTTCTTGAATGGACTGTTTTCTTTTTCGATAAAAGTCGGCTGTTTTGAAATAAAAACAGGAAATTTGGGCTTTTTACAAATTACAGCTAACCTATTTCACTTGAAGTTACTTTGAGTTTACAGGTTTGTAGTGACATATTTTACAACTAGCTACAAAAATGTAAATGATGTAGCAGCCAAGAGACAGATATTGGCGAATCCCAGTGGACACATACATGAATTGATTGCATAGTGGTTCAGATACAATTTTAACCGTAGCTTACCTGGGGGGAGGGGGCTTGCAGTACCACCACCTCAAATTTTTAGATTTTTCAACAGTTTGAAAATAAATTAATTACATGGTTTCCTAGGATGTTCACAATATTTCTGTATTACTTTTGTTCATAAAAACATAAATGTAATGTATTTAGGAGCCAAATGCACTTTTTTAGCATATCAGGAGCCATCTTTCGAAACACTCATGCCAGTGACAGTGTACAATTAGTTGGTAATGATGGTAATTATTGTATTTATTATATTTAATAAACAACTGCACCTCTACAAACAAAAAAGCATTAATAAAAAAAATATGGATTTTGTGAGTTTTAGTGAATGATAAACTATATGCGAGGCACTCATGCAATAATTGGTTATTATTTTTTATTAATGATGCTAATTTTGTAATTATTATAATTAATAAATAACTGCGTATATAATCAGCAAAGTATGCAGGGATTCAATAATAAAATGATTTCTTGAATTTTAGTGATAAAAAAAGTGTAGGCGTGAGGGCCATTCCTCGGTATGTAAGTTTCTTGTACGGCACGGGTAAGCAAGGGGTAAAACTAAACGTGTAGTCTTGGTGAGCACATCTGACCATGAAATGGTCTTAAAACAAGCTTTTACATGTTTGTCTCTCAATTTAAATGTTGATGTCATAAAATATGAAACAAATGTTAATATCAAAATATTGGATGTTTCGGGACAATTAAAAATCTTTACTGTTCACAACACATGCAGAAGTATAGTCCCTACCAAAAGTTTAAGACCACCTTGTCATGTGTTTTTCAGACAAACAGAGAAAGTACATATGCGAATGCTATTCATGAAATAAACACTAATACAAAATTCGAATTATTATGTAATGTTATTGAAAAGTACATCAAGATCAAAAAAAGTGTAAGGGCATATTAATGCACTTATAACTAATAGATGCAACTAAAGGTACAATTTGTAAAATCATTAAATCTGAACTTTGATTGATTTATTTAGTTTATTTTACTTCGCGTTTTGTGCTTTTTGGCTAATTTGCGAAGATGGGGATGAGTGATGAAATGATGAAATTGATGAATGGACATTCACAAACAACCAAGCCCGAGCGGGATTCGAACCCGGGACCCTTGAAATCTGAACTTTGAAAATATACTTGGAAACAAACATTTCTCCTGAAATTAGATGAATGAAGTGTGAAATTTTAATAGTCAAGAGGTCCACCTTTAAGTTTCAAGTACATGTTTTCGCATGCTGCGGACCAATTTCTGGCATTCTTGGGGCGTAATCTCATTCCATACTTCGGAGATCTGTTCACGAAGTTCCTGGACATTTTTGGCTGGCGTCTGGATACACGAAGACCAATGGTATTCCATAGGTTTTCTATAGGATTCAGGTCCGTACTTCGTGCTGGCCAAGGCAACAATGGGATTTCCCTCGCTTGAATCTACGCCATTGTTGCTGCTGACGTGTGGCAAGTCGCGTTATCCTGCTGGAAGACGAAGTACAGCCCACCGCTCAGGAGAAGATCCCTGACGGAAGTCAAGTGACGTAGCGGCAGGCGACTCCACTATTAGGGTTGGGGGAGTGCACCCTGGGTCAGAAACAAGCGCTGTGATCTCGCTGTAAGCTTTAATGATTCACATCTACGCTCAAATCACTGTCCGCGCACGGTCAGGGGGTATCCACATTAGCGGTAAAGGTATGATCATCGTCAATCTGGTGTTGATTTCTTCACAGAGTACACCGATTCTTTTATTTTTTTTAAATGAAGAGCCTGCCGATTGTAACTACAATGTTTAAGATATTTTCAACGACGGAATTGACTGTTACAGTATTGGCGTTCGAAGTAAATGGCAAAGAAAAAAGATAAAAAGAATTCCGAAAGCGGAGAACGTTTATTTGCACTTACAATGTGCAAAGCTACAAATGTCAACAATGTCGGTCTAGGTTTGGCATGAAAATTCTGGGATGATTGTTTCATATCGACACTGTTGATCATTTCTTTTATTCGAACGTTTCCGACACAACAAATAATGTATAACTACCATAACTCTTACAACACCACGAAAAATCCCAAAGAAATCCCAATTAAACACCCACGCACAAGCACTTCCACAACGACAATGACCGCAGCGGAAGACTTCCTTCTACCCCTAAAATCTGCAAATAGACCGGTCTTCCCCTGTCCCTCTGCACGCCCTCTCCCCTCATTTGGGGATCTTCTCGTGAGCGGTGAGCTGTACCTAGCCGTTGTGGAGCTTCTGGCCGGACGGGAGCATGTTATCTTTCATTGTTTCGATGTATTCTCGTGAATCTATGGAGCCATGAATGAATATCAAAATCCCGGTCCCTGCAGCAGACATGCATTCCCAGATCATGACTGATTGACCCCCACCCTGAACAGCTTGCACGAGACATTCGGGGAGAAGTTTCTCGGTTGCTGTCCTCCGAACTCTCACTTTTCGGGAGCTGTACAGCACGAATCTCGATTCATCACTGAAAATGACCTTACCCCATTGTTCCATGGACCAGTTTCTTTTATTTTTGCACCACTTCACACGATTTCTCTCATGTACATTGTTGAGCAATGACTTTTTGAGAGGAGCGTAAGACGCAAGTCCACATCCCCCAAGATGACGCGAAATGGTCATCTTTGAGACGCTTTTATTAGTGGAATCTTCAAATTCCCTCATTATCGCTGAAAGAGGGGGGGGGGGCTTTACGTTTACTCTTTGCCACTCTCGCAATAATTCGGTCCACGCGTACATACGTTACCCTGGGGCGACCGCAGCGTGGTTTGTCAAGCACTGTACCTTGCTGCTTGAATTTGTTTATTGTGTTCGCCACGCAGGTTTTACTCACATTCAATGGGACTGCAATTTCTCTATGAGACGACCTATTGCATCTGTACATACCAATTATTTGCCATTTCACGGCCACGGGCACAGATTTTTCCCCCATTATCACGTAGCTTGCGATTCAAACAGCCTGTTAATTATCAAGCGTAAGAAAAACAGGTTTCGATTTGCACAATGCTGCTACTCGAGATATTATCTTTCTGCGCCATCTATTGACACACATTTCAACTAATAACTGATAAAATTTGTTCACTCCAGCGCAGTCACTGAGGAAGATATTGTTATCTGAAGACCTCTCAGTTTTCGCTGTATTTTTTATTATTTTTTTATTTTGCGAATTTTAGAAATATAAAACACGAGAAATTTTTTTTGGATTTTTTTTCCGCCAAAACCTTCGTTCATGTTCCACAATACTGGAAAAAATTCAGTACTGTCATAACGACGTCGGTTACGTGTATTCATCTGTACTTCAAAATGCTGGATTTTTCAGTTAAGAAATTTGATTTTCCACTTTTGTATCTCAAGAACTACAAGACGTATACCAATATTTTTTTCGGCGGTATATGCCTCGCACACTATATTACTTCCATACAATTTCACTCCATACTTGTACCAAAAACTTTCGGTCAGGATTCATTTATATGAAAAAAGTTGGTGGTCTTCATCTTTTGGTACATGAATGTAACGGAGCTTTAAGAAGAAAACGACACGTGTCTCTTGGAATCCAAACCTTAAAAGTAAATACAACCTTTCGAACCGAAGCAACATAAGCTGCAAGTGTCACTTGCGCGTTACCGTTTTCTCAGGGAACTTTCGGACAGATGCAACAAGTGTTTTATGTCACTTGTAAGAAGACCCTCAGTAATTCATTCAACCTTTTGTCCCGTAGTGTGACAACGAGCTAAACATGTCACTTGCATGTTGCTCGGACTATACTGTTTTCTCAATGGTCTGCATCGTGCCGCTTCGGTCTTTTGTTCTTGCATAATACAAGGTGAATGTTTTGCTTTATACTGTGTCGCTTGTCATCTGTGACTTCAGTCTGAAAGCTCCTTCAATAGCCTCAGTCATGTTTGTGCATGCATGGTGCTTGCTTAGACTGAAGGGGCACTTGTCACTTCATATCAATGTGACATCATCCCCTACTGTCATGTGTTGCTTCGGTCTGAATGTTCTCTATACTTAACAAGATTGTTAGCTACTTCATCAGAGATTAAGATTTAGTTTAGCATGTAAACCACAGAACAAATTGCAAGTACCGTTGCTGGAAAAAGGGCGACTTTTTAATAGAAGGTTCCTTTCATAATCATAACTCTGGAGTGGAATAAAGTAATGTTGTTGCCTTGTAATAAGAAGAGGTCTGAGATTCAATCCTCAGTGGAGGCAGAGTGCTTCGCATCTCATTTCAAACTGTACGTCCAGTCCAGATTTCTTAAATAGATTTCTTTTTGCCATTTGCGGCCAGTCTTATTTGCTTCTGCGTCAGTTTTAGTGTCGGTGTTTTTTCAACTGCAGGGCTACAAAAGGTCCGTTGCACCCAGGGGTTGACGACTAATTTAAATCTAATTTTATATTTGACAGCAAGTCTATACATAATTGAACTATGATTATGCCATACATGATATACAGTATTAATATTAAATAAGGGTGCATATTAATTTCCATATAAACTTTAAAAGATCAGAAATGTATTGATGGGTTCAGGGCATCGACTTGTAAGAAATACATTTACTGGGCTGTGGTCTCACGAAGGTTGAGCGGCCAAAATAAATCACTAGTTGCTCCGTGACCAGGTTTAGCCGCCATTTAATCAAATTATACATGATGTACTGGAAAGCCAGAATACAAATATTTTTTTCTGAACACAAAATTGTACATTGTAGTTATATTTAGAAATGAGTGTATATTTTACAGTAGGGAGATAAACGAAAACCATGGAACAGGAAAAATACTGCCAACTCCTGTATTTTCATTGATTTGAGTCACTTTTGTGAAAAATCTGAAAAAAGCCCAACCAAAAAATTCGCGGAATTTTTTTTCCAAAAAAGCCGGGTTTTTTTTTCGACCACTTCCAACTCTACCAAAATATCTTTGAAATAAACCAATAAATAAAGCATAATGCATGAAAAATTTACTATCTTTGTCCAGTTCATTTGAATATTTATATCGTAATGTTCTCAATATCTTGCCTACAGATGGAGTTGAAAGTGTTATGAAAATAATTGACTACACAGTGTTGTAACGAAAACTTTTCAAACGGTACATCCACTCGAGAAATAAGAATATAACTCTAGTCCACTAGCTCCCATAAAAAATACGTAAAAATCTAAATTTGATTATCCTTGCAAGTTACTGAACAAAATGTCGTGACACATTTCGAGAATTTGGAAATCACAACTAAATTTCGAAGCTAGGATTGTGAAATTTAGAATGACGTTTAACAACTAAAAGTTTTCTGCACTAGATTTATTTATAGATGGGCAGGCTAATTTTGCCTGCCACGAAATATGGGTATAAATACCCCTAAGTAAAACAAAACTGAAGACAGGACCCTAACCAGAAAACAATGTTTGTTAAAAAGTTCCTCAATCAATTTCTAAAACTAATACTGTGGAAGACTGTCAACAAGTAAAGTTATACTGTCTCTGAGGATACAAATCTCCATACTCTAGTTAAAAACTGACGCTGTAAAGGGCACTGAGCACACATAAGGACAAACACGACCCCAGAGGATTATACTGGATGTGGGTTCACTATGTGCCTCTACTGGGTATCTAGCCTGGGACCCCTTGATTACAAGGTAACGACGTTACCACTACTCCATTGGGAAGGTTAGAGCCTCGGTAATCTGCAAGAAGCAGTTACCGGGGTGAAATTCGGGAAAGTGAGGTTGACTGTTGGATGCCTTCTCAGGGAATGGTGTGCCCGGATATTCGAAAGCGATGGGGAGGGAGTTTAATATTTTAGTAGCCAGTCCTCATTTTGCCACCTCATGTCCTTTTTTTTTAGGGATATTGAACTCCATCAACGCCCCGCCCCGCCTTTCAGCACGCCACTGTGTCGCCCCTTACACCCTTTTTCAGCACATGCAGTGACGGAAATATGTGTTTGTCTATCCCTTGAAGAATTACAACTAGTCATACTCCATCCTCATCATCGCAGCGATTGATCTACATTGGTTGAAAAACGACGTAAAAATATAAAAATAATAAAAGCTAAAATGTTAGCCCAGTCCTATTTGGCAGTCTCGCTCATTCATTGCCCGTGGAAGACAATGACAATGATTTATGCACATGCGGCGTGCTTTCTGAGCAAATACAGTAAGTTTCTTTCAACTGCTCCATGGATGAAGAATAGGGCAATAAAATATGTAGCGGCAGGCCACGTTTGTGGTTTGTGCAAGGGGAATGCAGCACGTCTAGCTACGAAAGCATGCCAAGGTTCTTCCATCGTTTTAAAGCTGGAAAAAGCCAATTAACCAGCCAACAGTCGTAACTACAGCTTCATCCAGTCTACAATCTCTATTCAAGTGTATAGAGTAGACGATGATAAAACATGAAGATGTAATGAAATTTCTACAGTCCATAAAAAGAAGAAACAGTACATTCCATGGTGGTATTTTGGAATGTTGCTGTGCGTCATGTTTGAAATATGCAATCTTTGAGATGTAGCATATGCTGAAGGTCATACTGAAGGCAAGTGGGCCCATCTAGTTCGCTGCACATTTTGACTCTCTCTGAACTCGTGCCTGTAGTTGGTTTACACGGCGCAACACCGAGTCCTCTCCTTCGTTGATTTGGTGTCAAGTAGTGTATCTGTTTTCTGCACCATTTGCACTACGTTAGGAGCTGTGTACAGTGTGGTCTATGGTCACGTGGTACGTGTTAACCAATCGCATGAACGTTTAAAGCTGCATTCTGAACTCGAACGCCGCTTTTCTTACGTAGAGCGTATACTTGATTCAACACAGCTTCCTTGCACCGGCCTGACACTGGATGTGTACCTGCACTACACCTGGTGTGAAAAAGTGAAGCGAACTAGACTGGGCTGTAGAGTGGAGTATTGTCTTTGAAAAGATGTGAAAGGAAATACATCAGCTTAATTTTTTTTTACTTGTGAATGCATGATCTGCACGCTGAACACGTTCACAATGGGAATTGCCACTAATGGGTTATAATGTACAAAATGTATGACTTTACAATCAGATAGATATCGGGTTGATATGTCTGAAGATATCACATAAAACCTGTACCAGCTAACTGTGGACCAGGCGAACGAGAACAAGTCTCTGCGCAAGTAGTGACGCGAGGCGGCTCCACCAATCAACAGTGAGAGAAACGGATTGCGTAATGGGCGACGGGAGTTACCCGCTCTCCCTGCTTCGCTCTGCAGCGTTGCAAACTTTTGAAAACGACAATACCGTACGCACATGGCAAACAGACCGTATTTTTGTCTCCAGGTCCGTACGCTTGGATTAAAGAATTTCTGAGAAATATTAGGGATAAAACAGCAAGTGCAAATTTTGACAAGCCGTATATTTAGCGTACCGTAAGTCCGTACATGCCATGGAATTTCCGTACATGTACAGTCAGAACCGTGCGGTTGGCAACGATGGGCTTTCACCACTCGATTTCCCTCCTCCTCCTCCTCTGCCGCTATTCGCGGCCCTGCTCCTCAGTTAGCTGGGACAGGGTATAGTTTGGTATGATGTTTCAAAATTTTACTATAGTCTCGTCTCGATTTTACAAAAGTCAGCCTTGGTGCTAGAATACTGCATGGGACCACTTTCGCTCGCGTTTGAGTCTCCCACCTTCGAGCGTACACAATGGAGTATCATATTAATGTCACAATAGTCAGACACATGTATGTAAAATATCCGCCTTGGTAGTTTCAGCCCACAATCATGAACTTCATTTTCATATATCACTGTGTATTGGTAAGATAGGCTACACTACATATAACAGAGACGATGACTATGTTCACTGAAGTTTCAATTTCACTGCGTCTTTCACTTCACGGTCCATATTTGAGGGCCCACTACCACGGACAAATTACGTTTATACGTGTACTACGCTCTCTAGCGTCGTCCGTGCGAACTATTTGGCGCTCGAGCGAAATCCTCTCCCTGCAGCACTACGTACTTGGTACCGTTCCTGCTGGCTGGTGAGTAAACGTGAAAACAAGTTCTATTTTAATGCAATATAAGTTGGAAACATTGTAAGGCTAATAATAATCTGTCTTGGAAGCTTCTTAACATAAGATAAACCCGCGTACTGACGCTGTTGAACTAATGCTCCGCAATACCGGGTGTCCCAGAAGTCTTTCCCTGATTACAAACTTTATTCATATCCGCTATATGCAAGGTAGAGATTTGAAAGTGGTGCCAAATGTTGGAAAACTAACCAAGTTTTTTGTTGCAGGTTTGAGTAACGTGTCTGTAGTGTAGCAGTGTCAGTGCCAGAAAACCGGAAATGTTCACAAATCAGGAAAAAGCTCAGCATGTCCTCTGGTATCACGAAACCCGGTCACCAATAACAGTGCAGAGGAACTTTCAAATGTACAGAATTCTTTCGTCTAGAATATCTGCCATCAATAAGTTGGTATTTAAAAAAATGGAATTTATCTTCATTCCCAAATCCTGTCAAGTCCAAGGAACATTGTATGGAAAGATGCCATTCGATGTCAAGAGCATTAATTCCGGATTCCTTGGCACTGACACTGCTACACTACAGCCACATTACTGAAACCTGCAACAAATAAACTTGGTTAGTTTTCCAACATTTTGGCACCACTTTCACATCTCTACATTGCATATAGAGGATATGAATAAAGTTTGTAATCAGGGAAAGACTTCTGGGACACCCGGTATATTAGGCTACATAAAAATAAAATTATGGTTTTGAACATGTCTTGTGTGTTTCGTGATAAATGACCAGAGAGACGTTTGATAAAGAAACTGAGAAGTTAAGTAAGTCGACCGCGAGAAATATCGAACTGGTTAAATCCAATGCAATCGCAGTTACGCGAGGCATTCGTTATCGATTTAACTTTCGATATAGCGGCGCTGCAGTCGTTCCTTTTTTTTCCAGGGCAGTTGAACTCAATAATCTAAAAAATCTCGATTCCGTTACGAGCCCCTTCCCTTTACCCGAGCTAGGTTGGAAAAGAAACCCCTTTTCGTAGAATTTCTACTGACCTATTTTCAACTCGGGTCATGCAAGAAGCCTT
This sequence comes from Lepisma saccharinum, assembly GCF_977018435.1. NCBI lineage: Eukaryota > Metazoa > Arthropoda > Insecta > Zygentoma > Lepismatidae > Lepisma > Lepisma saccharinum. The sequence continues at coordinate 68,916,370 of NC_139239.1, read as the reverse complement.
CCGTCACGATACGTTTAAGACGGGGATGGATTGGGGGAACGAAGCAGGAGGTGGGGTCCAATGCACATGTCAATAAGTTGACTGGTATGCTGAGCGCTGCAAATATTTGTAACCAGAGATCGATCATGGGACTGCAGGGAAAGAGACTTAGCTCCCTCACTGTATATTATTAATACAGGGTGATTTTCTAGTTAGGAAACTCAAATATTCCTCAATAGCTTTTTAATGTTTGTGTAGTTTCCCATGGAAATTGACATGACCATAAACAATATCGTACACGTTTCTTAAACCGATGGAAAGAACTCTTGGACCACGGACACTCGATTTGGGTGCAGTTTTGCTGTTTTGACAGCTCTTTGGTTTGAGTTGTTATTTAGCGTTGCTTTCCGTTCAGTTTTTGCTAATCGCGACAATGAGGATGAGTGATGACATGATGAAATTGACGGAGTCTCACAAAGAACACCCATTTCCAGTCTGGGATTTGAAGGGATCCCTGGCGTCGTATCGCACTGTACTAACCACTCTGCCACGGAGGTCGGCCACGCTCAATACAGATCTGTGTTACGGTGAACTGTACTGTACGCGAAGCGTATAGAAAATTTTCGCTACTTCTTTTCAAGTAGCTTCCCAATTGTCCTCACGACGCTGGGTCAACACCGAAATTTTGGGGGTACCCACCGAGAATCGAGCCTGGGACCGCTCGCACAAAAGGCGACAGCGCTAACCACTTGGCTACGCGGGAGCCCATGTATAGAAAACTTTGGCTGACGAAAATAATCCTACTTGGGTGGGGACGGTCGAAACAATAAAACCTGTAATGTCAGGAGGTGTATATACTTAGATTCGGATGAAGTAGAGCAACATGAAGGCAGGTATATATTGAGCTTTAAGTCCACTTTATGCACAGAAAGGCATAATCCTGACCGGACCTAAAGTCCGAACTACGATGTAAATCCAGCGGGACCCCTCGATGACAAGGTGACGACGTTAGCGCTACGTCTACGTGGGAGGCGGGTATCATTTGATTTGATTTTTGTTATTTGGGGTGGCTTTTCTGCCACTTTTGGCTAATCGCGACGATGTGATGAAATTCATGAAGGGACACCCACGCTGGAATTCGAAACCGGGGTTATCATTTCAATATACCTGCTTGAGGAAATACGTGTTGAAAATGTGTGCATTTAACCAGTTTTAAAAGAGAATCGAACACGGCATCACCAATTCAGCCGAGAAAGCGACATTTTTTTTAAAAATAACTGGATTTCGAACTCTGGCGCCGATTTCAATTCGGACACTTCCTTTGGCGGTGGTTTTCCATATGCTCTGTGATGGTGGCGGTACTAAGAGGGGAGGGGAAATTTAATATCTACTTCCTTTTCCTCTGGCATCCCCCTCTCTCGCACTTCACTTACCAGCGGAATACAAAATTGCATTAAGAGGAGAGAGAATTTAAATTCAAAAGCGCCGGAGAAAGGTTGCGAACAAAGAAAAAAATTTAAAGTTCACAGTAGCATCCGCATTTGAAATGAATTTTACAGCAGTGTTTCAAAGTAAGGCTTTACTTTATGCAAGTAATAGTTACTTACTAAGCAACTTGATGTAACATCGTTCTGGGTGTGGCTTTAGCTGGAAGAACAGGACCAAGTTTTGAGTCCACTTTATGCACAGATAGGCTAATCTGGACTGGACCTACAGTTTAAGATGGGATCCGAATCACCGTGCAATGTGCCTCCACCAGGTATCGAACCCAGGACACCTTGATTACAAGGCGACGACGTTACCGCTACGCCATCGGGGTACTACAAGTTTTCCTATTACCTTAAACTAGTATTTTTAAAACTCAAGTTCAAGAATTTGTGGTTTTTTATTTTTCTCTTATTGCTGTTGTAATGGATATCCACTAGAATATTGCAAACCAAACCTTCGATACTCTGAAGAGTCACATAAATCACAAAAGTAAAACAAGACTCTTTTGCCTTTACTTTTTGCAAAACAAAATGGCGTTCAGTGAGACAATCTTCCCCAAAACAGTTCTTCCTCTGTCTGCTAGTCTCATCTATCCCCCCCTTTTTTCTTTCTCCTCTTGTTTTTTGTTTCGTGATGCACGCCTGATGATTCCAAACAATGAGATCGTTGCAAGGTGGATCACGGTGTATCATTCTTCTATGTTCGCCCATGACAAGGCAAAGTTGCTGGCTCCTCATGTTGAAATCCAACGCGCAAGTTTTACATCACGGACCAGCATATTGCCTTACATTTACGTTCGTTAAGAGCGGTTTTGTGTAATCGCATAAAATGCATACCTATTCACATTATGAAGACCTGCAACAATGTATGCATCGTTGAGTTGTGTGTTGATGAACAAAAGGCACGTTTCTGCTATAGTTGGAATGTCACGTCGGGGAAACTACGAATATTATAGCGTGGGTGGTGGATGAGCTTTTCTATATTAACATTCCGTAGAGAAGGTCTAACGTTAGTTTTAGAACTAGTTTGTACGGTGTACTCCAGTTCCATCGCTTCTCGAAAAGTGGGCGTGGTTTGTACCGATCCATCGCTCCTGATAACAAAAGTGGTTTTTCCGGGTCAAGTGTTTCCGATCCATCGCTCCCAGAAGCGTCAGTTGTATGCAGGTGTCCACGCCAACCCTACCGTGTGTGTGTGTGTATGCAGACTTCCATGAGCCGAAAATTTCTTTCCGGTTTACTGGTCTAATAACAATAATGATAATGATGATAACAATAATAACAATAGCTATATGACCACTATGAGTAGGTTTTCTTTCCAAGTTAGGTTAGGTTAGGTTTGATACCTTGGATATATGGTTAAGCTGGAGTGAAATGATATTAATCCTTGTTGCACTTTATATTCTCTAGGTATCTTCCCGTTCCCGTTGACGATTTGCTACTTGCAAAGGAAAACATGAAAGGTTCCTGTTGGAGCCGCCTAGGGATTTGTCTTGAATGGGATGTACAACTATAACAATCTCGTCCATTGCAAACTTCTAGGCGTATTCCACGTCATCGTACAGTAGGGTTGAGATTACTTTCCTGAGAGCACACACAGAACTCAAAACGTGTCAATTGACACATATATTTTGATTTCAATAACACGTTAACATGCATAAACTGCAAATAATGCACCATTTAGTCTGTCAATATACACATAGAAATGTATAAGAGGGTAATTTTATCAGATGAAGTTCCTTGTGATGCACTAAAATGAATCAATTTGGAAGATCAGGCAAGATCATTTCGAAGATAACGAACTTTCACCTTTAATGCATCAATTGACACAGCTCAATGTGTAATTTTGTTATCTTCGAAATTATCTTTCCTGATCTTCCAAATTGATGCATTGTAGTGCATCACACGGAACTTCATCTGATAAAAATACCCTCTTATACATTTCTATGTGTATTTTGACACACTAAATGGTGCATTATTTGCAGTTTATGCATGTTAACGTGTTATTGAAATCAAAATATATGTGTCAATTGACACGTTTTGAGTTCTGTGTGCAAAAACATTTTTTACATTTAATGTGTACTTACTGTTCATTTATTTATTTATTTGCATATTCTGTATTTGCATTTATTATTGCGAAATGATCAGTTGTTTATTACTTCTTTTTACATATTTACGTGTCTAACAACGTTTGTTAGTTTTGTTTGTGCGTGTGGCACACATTTTTTATATACATATATTCTGTGAGTGTTCATTTCCTTATTTTCGGAAGCGATGGATGGGGAACATCTGACACGGAAAAACCACTTTCGTTATCAGGAGCGATGAATCGGGACAAACCACGCCCACTTTTCGAGAAGCGATGGAACGAGAGTAAATAGTTTGTACGGGTTGAAGTGGAAATTCCTAGGTGGGGGGATGGGGTGGAGGAGGCTTGTTTCAACTTGGAGATATTGATTTATTTGTTGTTGTAAGTCCACTTTATGCACAGTAAGGCTAATCAGGACTGGACCTGCGGTTTAAAGTGGGATCCCAACCACTATGTGCCTCCACCGGGAACCCTTGACAACAAGGCGACGACGCTACCACTGCGCCATCCGGGAGGCCCTCAACATGGAGACAACGAAGCAAGTTGGGACAGAGATTTATCCAGAATTTTCCGTTTAGGGGGATGTAAGTCCATATTTAGGGGGTGTAAAGGTAAATTTAGAGCCAAAATGGACATAAATTGGGCCTTTGTGAAAATTCTAGGGGTATTGAAGAGATTTTGATGTGGTGTGCGGAGGGATGCACTGTAAACAGTTGATGGAAGAAATGAGGACCTAAGACCGTTAATATACGCTGCGATCGAAGCACCGTAAAAATTGTTTTTGTTTTGAATCTTCCGGCCTTTTTTGGCTTTTAGGTCGTTTCTCAGTACTGTTTTCTGGTTTGTGTTGTATTTTTTAAATATAATTTTTAGGTTTCCTTTGCTCCTTCCCTGTTGTTTCTTGAATTTTACATGCATTTCGCTAACATAACTTACATATTTAAATTTCCTAACATGGTAGTTTTAGCAAGTGCGCCATTCACCGAAAATATTGTCAATGCAAAAGCACAATATTATTTTAACTGTAATCTTTGGCAATGGATTAACAGGGTGGCTACTGTAAGACCATGATAAAATTCAAGTATAATTCCCGGTTTTCAAGGAGAACTTTCCAAAAATTCATGACTAGAAATTCAATGGTACAGGCAAATGTTTCCTCTATTTAAACCTTACTTATTACCGTGTCTAATCATAACCATATTAGGGAAATACTTATGATTACACAAAACAATATTTTAGAAAATAAAAACACTTCCGTCTGCAAGAACATGCATGTGAACGAACAACACAACGAACTGATATAACGCAGTCGAATTTCGATCATAAAGGAACTCTTAGCTTACAAGCTCCAGAAAGGTTACATTGGGATATTTCTCTTTTGTTTTTCAATGCTGCTCTCTTCTCCTTCCTCGTTAAAAATAAAAGCTAAACTGTGAAACATGACGGACTGTTTTTCTTTCTTTCTTTCTTCCTGAGAGAGAGAGAAAGAGAGGGGGGATTCGCGAAAGAACGAAAAAGAGGGAGAGAGAGAGAGAACCTTTCCTTCCCTCCTTCCATAGAGAGAGAGAGAATGAGAGATGAGGAAGGATAAAGAGGAATAAAATTCTTCTCTCTCTCTCCTCTTTCTCTTTCGTCTCCTTTTATCTCTCTTTTACTCTTTTTCTTTCTTTCTCTCGCTCTCTGTCTCTTCCTCTCAGAGGGGGCAAAGAGAAAGGAAGAAAGATAAAGAGAGAGAGAGAGAGATCTCTCTCTCTTTTCTCTTCTTTCCCTCTCTCTCTCTCTCTCTTTCACACCTCTCTGTCTTTCCTATTTCTCTCTCGTCTCTTTTCTTTTCTCCAACGAAAGAAAGAAGGAGAGTAAGAAAGAACAGAACGAGAGAGACAAAAAGAGAGAAAAGGAAAGAAAGAAAGAAGGGGAGGCGTACACCCCACCCCCAGGGTGAAAGGGGAAGGACCGAGAGAGAGGGGGGGAGGGAGGCTCAATTTATTTCCTTTCTCTTTCTTTCTCTTTTCTCCCCTGACCGCCTTTACCCCCCAGGTACCCTGATTCCCTCTCTCCTCTCTCTCTCTCTTTCTCTACCTCTCTTTCAGAAAGAAGGAATGAGAGAAAGAAAGAGAATAGAAGATAGCATTTCTAATTACGTATGTGATTTGGATTAATAAAAGCTTCAATTTTTCACGTCTACGGAGAAAAATTCACGCAGAATTCACGTATAATTCCCGGAGCCTATAATTCACGCATAAATCCCGGAATTCCTTGAATTCCCGGTGAGTAGCCACCCTGATTAAATAATTAATTGTGATAAATTTAATTTTTCTCAAGCAAACTTTCAGTGAAGGCTACTTTGAGGTTACTTTTTTGGCCACTATTATCACTTTAATCTGTGGTCTTAAAGTAAAATTAGTCGCAACACAAAAAAATATATAATCTGATGTACGCGAACAAGTGTATTTTCGGATGCTGATTGACTACTTCAAGACCCACTCTGAAAGGTGAACGACATAGAGAAAAACCTTGTGGCGTATTTTATGTAACCTTGAAGTAAAAAGAAAAATCTAGTTCAAACCACAAACAACGGGTATTATCGAATTATTCAACTCTCTCCTGTAAATTACGGGAAAAAAGAAAAAAAAATTTCAAGATCGAAAATTCTTTTAGGTGATTTTTTAGGCCATTCCAAGGGTCATTTTTCGAGATTCTTTAGGTCATCAACTTCCGAGTCGAGTCCTAATAATGACGTATGCCTTACGAACGCTCAAAGAGAGTAGCGCTTTCCACCACAGCCCGGCACTTGTGACCCGCAACGCAGCAAGCACCTGCACGTGTCCGATGATAATCACTCGCTGTTAATTTTCAAGAAACACACAAGTGATAAAGATCTTGCATAACCCTTAACACGAAATGCAGGTCTTTTTTCGACCCTCTGCGTTCTCCCCAACCGATTATTTTCCTTGCTCTGAGGTCTTAGGAACAACCGGGCTGGAGTTCGATAACCTCGCTGGAGGCTTGGAGTTTCTTCCTCCTCTGCCATGTCGGGCGCAGGAGGGGTGACAAATTTGATACCATGTACAGTCGGATGTACAAGTATTGCTCGGCAAATTGTCCACGACCGTCATCATTAAATTTTCTCTTCCATCCTTGCGTATGATGTCGCAGAGGTTGTCAACGGCCTGTTTGGCGTTTTGTTTCGAATCTTGAAGCTCTGATTGCACAAAACAAAGACTGTAAACATGGTCATGGACAATTTGCTTGGTAATACTCATGCATCCCATTGTACAGTGGTGCGCTGCAAGATACATGCTCATGGGGTTAGACGGTGCTTTTTTTCTGGGAAGAAAGGTTCCGGTAATTTTGCGTTCATAAGAACCAGTCAATATATTGTGGTGTGTTCATAAATGATCACCCGTAAAAAGGTGCCGGTACGGCGTACCATTGCGCATCTGCAGGGCTGTCATCTATACCCCCCCCTCTCTCTCTCTTATACTATCACTGCTGTCAACTCCGCATAATTTCCTCGCTTTGCCGGGAAATTCACGGTGTTCAAATGTGCCAGTCTCCTACAAGGAAAAAAAAAGCTCTGGGATTTGATTAGTTTATTGCTATTTTATGCCGCTTTACCAGTTCCCGAGATTAACGCATGGTATGTCTTGCATTTACATTTATTTAAAAATAATATTTAGATCACCAAACAGTACTTGAGAACCAGGTGATCTTCAATTGGCTAACTCGTGCTCAGCGCAGGGAGTCCCATCGTCACTCTTTATGTGTCATTCTTGACAGGATCGCCTTCCTTTTTTTTTCAAGTACCCCCTCCCCTTACCCTTACGATCCCAACAGACTCAACACTGAAATGTTGGGATCTCGCGGAGATCGAACTCGGGGGGGTGGGGGCTTAAAGCTCCTACTATTCTACAATTCACAGTGTGTATTTTTTTCCTAATAAACGCTGGTTCTTTCCTCAGTACGCTAATCGCGATGAGGGTGAATGATGATCACGAAAAATTGTTGACGGGACACCAGTACCGAAACTTGAACCCAGAACTTTTTACAATTCAAGGGAAATATTGAATAACCGATATATATTATTTGTAACAGTTTCGACGTGCCGTAACCTATATTTTAAAACACAAATATCTAATCATAAGCAAATGCAGCTGTTCATAAGGACTTCCAAATAGTTTCATTCTTCAACAATTAAGTATGTCTTCGAAATGAGAAATGTTAGCGGAAAAGTCCCTTCCTGAGGTAGATATTACAAGGAAAGAAGCATAAGAAAAGAAAAAGAAGGATAGGATAGGGGGAGAGAGAGTAATAGAAGTAGAATAGAGAGAAAAGGGATGCAGCAGAAGGACTGGTAGAAATGAAAAGTATAAGATAAGAACGATAGGCGCAAAGAGAAAAAAGGTTGTCCGAGAGAAAAGCAAGAAACAAAAAGCAAGAAACAAAAATTCAAAACGAACAAAACAACAACAAAATTCACGCGTTATCGCATGACGCGATGAGCTTACCCACCTATCTGTAGGAAATTCGCAACTTGAATGGACAGTTTATGGAAAAAATTAGGATTTGAACTCAATGATTTTGATTTGCAACGATCCACCACACCACGACGTCCGGCGAGAATAATTTGGGTTGCAAAACTGGTATAAAACCAGCGGCTTTTAAGTTATTAACTACGTACAATGATAGCTTCCTGACGATCGGACAGCTACAGTGCACACGATACTGAACCAGCTGATGACTCATTCCTGCAGAAACAGTCGCTCGCTTTCTGATTTCGAACAAGAAGGTAGTCAATCAAATGCTGTAATACCTCGGTTATATTACGCACAAACAATGTGCTTTATCTGTAACTCGCTTCTAAGAAAGATATTTCAAAACATTCCCCCCAGCCTTCATGTACGTATATGAAGCAGCAAACATCTCTTTAAAACAACATTCCTTCAAAAAAGTGCCTATATTATACCGCCGGAATGTGCATACACTGTTGCCAGGACTTGGCAGAAACACTGTCACGTTTATGCATTGGCTATTTTACGTCGCTTCTCTGCCTTTCTAAGTTAATCGCCACAATGACGATAAATACTTGGACCCCTGACACTGTTACTTATAGGATTTAAAACTGTTCTTGAAAAAAAATTATGAACCTGTACACATGGAGGGAGGGGTTGATGAAGATTATCAAATGTAGGACACTTGATTTGATTTAGTTTATTTTACTTCGCTTTTCTGCCACCTTTGGCTAATCGCGAAGATGCGTGTGAGTGTTATGTAATGAAATTGATGAAGGTACACTCACAAAGAACATCCATGCCGGGATTCGAACCTGGTACCCCTGGCAAATTAGAACACTTGCCTACGGCCTAGCTAAAAATAAAGTGATAATCCCTTCTCAACAAATTCCTAATCACGACAGTACTAAATAATACAGTGGCTCCTTACTACGTATGCGTATAGTCTGATGCACACAAACTAACTGAAAAATGAACTTTGCGTGTCAATTTCGCACGCACGGCACTCAACTGCGACATAAAAACAAGTGTTAATTGTAGTTGGAAGTACCTATCAAATGTAGATTAACAAGACCAGCACAGAAGGGTATTTTTATTAAGTTTTATTAATTTGACTGACTTATTGATTGAACTAGGTTAGTTTACGTAGTTTTTCTTCTAATTTTGACTAATCGCGACCAATTAATTTGAATCTCTATTAAACTATCTTGGAGCCAAGGTTTTCAGCAACGTGTGGAACCGGGCTATTCTTTAATTAAAGTATCCATGTATTATCGTACGACATTCTATCTACTTTTCCACCTCACTTTTTTTCAACCAGATATCGAAATTGCGCTTCGATGTTTATGCGCAATTTGGAAAGTAAATCGCAAATGGACGCCAAAGGTGGAAAATTGGTGGTGTAATTCGAATTGACTTTGAAAAATCAAATGGCTAAATCATTGTATGCGAAAAATTTATATATTATTATATTTCTGCACTTACAAAAAAAGAGGATAATGTTAATAAATTGATTTTATTCAAAATAGAACATTAGTTTTCTCTTGCGATTGCGAATTGTTTATTCAACGTAACGTTAACTTTAATGTTTGACAGTGCAAAGAAACTTGTAAAGCATGTCTGTCTGACTGTGCCGCATGGAAGCCAGCCAGTGAATTGTAAATGTTAAGTATTCGTTGTCTAATAACGGCACGGAACATGAGGAATAAAGCGAGAATTCGCATCATGTTACAGAGTATTGGGCTTGACAGTCAGTTGCTTCTCGTTAGACAGTTACATTTTTCGTTTCATGTACACGTACATAATTAGTACGTAATAATCGATCTACCCCACCCCGACCCCATTCCCCCGAAAATACAACTCCAGTTACGCTAATGTTTAGCCGTCAACATACTTGGGCTATGATTAATGGAAACACATAGTTACTTCAAATGCTGATTGCTATATTTTTCAAATCGTTACACACTTTAGCTGGTTGAACGGTTTTAATATTATTGATATATCTGGTGCCGATTTTCGTTACAACAAGTTTGAGGGAGGATTTTCAGACAGACATAGTATTCAAATCACTTCATGCAGTAAAACAACGCTATCGCTAACCAATTTTTGTCAGATAACGTTCAATAGCTTAGCCCAATCGGATAGTCTTATTGACGAATTATGCATTCAAGATGTCTTATGTGCTCCTCTCTTCTTGATGTCGTGGTTCCAATAATGCTGATAAACATTTGACGCCAAGACTGACAGCTAGCTGACAGCATGGTTTGAGACGGGTCACAGATTCGATCTCCAAGCGGGCGAGTTTCGTTTCTACACACAACGAATTTAAATCAACGTGAAAATAAAATGAAAAACAAAGAGTTTGAGCCTTACCTCTTCGGCAAATTCGAAGTCTCCTTCAAATTTTCTCTTCCTCTTCGATTCACTTGCTGCCACTAGGCACACAAGAACAATGATGCACAATAATTTCATCTGTCACTATTTTTTTGGCGAGAACAGTCCCCGACACGAACAAACTCCGATCCGAACAAAAGTATTCAAAGTGAGAAACAACGGATTGAAAGAACAACAATAGATAACCCCTCCGACAGGTCACTTTCTTTTATAACGCAGAGGAGAGTAACACACCCGCCTCTTACACCAACGAGCCCCGAAAACACAAACCTTTTACACAAAACGTCCGCTGGAGGCGCCGTCTCCCCTGCAGTACATAGGCAAGTCTCGGCCAGCGAGCGAACTGTTCGATTTTCAACGCGAAGGGGGAATTGGAACTAACGTAGGCGCTGCGTCTTTGTTTCTTTGTCGCAGCAGAAGACAGGATCTTTTTATTACGCGTTCTCGAGCTGGTTTCGCGTTGAAACCTAATTGTTACTGGCTTTTTCTGGTGGTTTAGAGGTCTTTTCGGGTCACATACAACGACTGTCAACCAACAACTACACCCTACAGTTTTATTCAACACACAAACACGCCGTTTTATTTCGTTGGAAGCAGAAATTATGCTTACTTTGCATGGAAGGTAGCACGCAGGTCTCGTAGAATTTTGGTGGGGCATTTTCTGTAAATTCGAATGCTTGCCAAAAGAGGGCAGAAGTTACCGCAAACGAAATTTTGCATCGTTGCGCAGTGCACCATTCAAGAGCACGGGTTATATTTTCGTCACATCAATAGGTGATTTGTCTTGTTGTTCGGACCGTAATTGAACTCTTGCGATGGTTTGAAAGACTGTGACGTGTGTTACTGATAGCGAAGGCATGAATGTCCGCAGCCTACCGCGTAGTGGCGCTGAATGCCAAATTAAGCGTAGTGCGTTCACGGAAGTAACGGTGTGTAACATGTTTTCTTGATCTTGTAATTATCTACATCTTTAATAGCGATAAATGAGTTAATATATAATTCCATTAACAGTAAGTTCCAGAAAATTTTATCATTCTTTATTTTTTTAATTCCCTTTATCACGTCACCCACGAATGATGGCTTTTTTTTAGCCCATCCCCCCAAAAAATCATGTAATGCGCCCTCTCCCCCCAAAAATCATATCATTTGGCCTCCCCGATGGCACAGTGGTAGCGTCGTCGCCTTTGTAATCAAGGGGCCCTGGGTTCGATACCCGCTGGAGGCACAAGTGGTTCGGATCTCACTTTAAACTGTAGGTCCAGTCCCGATTAGCCTTACTGTGCATAAAGTGGACTTAAAACAACAAATCAATCAATCAAAAGCATATCATTCGCGCCCCCAAACCATATCGTGATCCCCACAAAGTATTTAATTACGACAGCGTGTGTACCGAAAGTAATTTTTTCTTTGCTTTACTGAACACTATACTTGATCTGCCCCTCTTCCCTAAACAGGGGGCCCATCACTCAACACCACCCTTAAAATCGTTCATCATAATTGAGAATATCGCTTGTCTTGTGATGCAGCTATAGTATAAAAACTCCACAATCACCTCATTAAAGCGCCAAACACGCATCCTAGCAACACATCATTGCGAGAGGAGCTAGCAAGAAAACTTTTACATCCATTTCTTTGCTGGCTTTCAATAATATTAATTTAATATGATGCCAATACTTTCTTAGTCTTTTCCAGCTTCTCCTTTGGCACGTTCGGAGTCAAAAACGTGTGGATGCCTTATCGCTAAATACAGTCTCCAAAATTTAATGTTCGAACTCTCTCTCTCCACTACAGAAATCCCTTCACAATCTAAGAATTAACACTTTATCAAGAGCTTTCTATCTCCCCCTTTAAATTTAATACTCAATCTTTTTTAGACTTACTGTTGATATTGAAGAGTAGATGTTGCCTCCTCCAAAAAAATAATTCTCAGTCACCACACCAGAATTTCCGCAACAGAAAGTTTCATTGATGACGTCATCTACAGATATGCTGCAGAAAGCCCAGACGCCTTAGTTTGATGTAAATGTAAATTATTGCATAGTATATTATTATTTTATTGATTCTCATAATCTCATTCTTAAAATGATTAGTTAATTAACCCTAATTACGCTTAATTTAATTTAATTACATATCAGATGTAAGGAACATTTTTTTAAAAATATTAGTATTGTTTTATTGGTATATAATTTGATGTTCATGACATCCACCCCCCCCCCCAATGAAGTTTGATTCAGAGAAATTCAAATCAAAATATTTTGCAATTACATATTTTCATATCAATTGCAATGCATATGTTTTTCTTTCAAATAATAAAACAATTTATTATTACATGAATTTCAATAACTCCTTTTTAGAAATCAAATTCAGTTGTTTGGAAATTGTATTTCTCTTTAAAATGTCATTTAAATTAAATTTGTAAATATTTTTAAAAAAAGTATTTTAATGGATCGGCTCCTCTAAAATTTAATATAAAATACAATGTATAAAAATATATTGTTTGGTACGAGAATTATTAAGGGTTTCAACTCGCAGTTATTCTCATGTGTTAAAACTAGTACTTTAATCTACAAAACTACTATTTTTTTATTTTTCAATAATAGCTTCATTGATTTATTATGAGAGTTTACACTATTTGAAGCATTTCTGAAAAAACAGGACGTTGATACGTACCCCGTTCCCGAATTATATCAAATCAAAACTATCCAATATGGCAGAATCTTTTCAAGATGGCGGCCGTCAGTAAGCAGATAGCGATTGGCTATTCGACTGAAAATATCTTAAATGGGATAACAATTAATCTTACCAAGTCTCTTGCCTTTATCAAAAAGCCAGTGATTCAAGACTTAGTAGGGGCCTCCCCCATGGCGCAGTGGTAGCGTCATTGCCATGTAATCAATGGGTCCCGGGTTCGATACCCGCTGGAGGCACAAGTGGTTCGGATCCCACTTTAAAACTGTAGGTCCAGTCCCGATTAGCCTTACTGTGCATAAACACCAACTCAAACTCTAGACTTAGTGCCGGACTGTGATAAAGACCGTCGCTACGAGTGACAGTTCTAGGTATTATCCTCTATTTTGGAGACGCCATTTTAGGGCGTATCTTTCATTAAAATACATTAAAACTTAATTCCTTTTTAAAGCTTCTAAGACTACAACTTTTGTATGCAAATAACTTCCTGTCAATTTATTCAAAAGTTACAAGGGAAAAAGTTAAAAAGTACTAGAAAAATACATTTATTAAAGATTACTTTTAAACATCACGGCAAAACCACTGACATTGGCGAAAAATCAAACTCTACCTTTTTTGTAGTCCATTAATGAGGATTAATTTTTAAAAAAAGATTATCTATTATCTGCTTATAAACATTAGTTAGGCCAGGAGCTAATCTGGGAATCGGGTTTGAGTGGGGGCGGGATTTTGCACTCCTAGCAAGTAGTGGTATAGCAACTGACCAAAATTCACCAAACATTCGACGTTGTCCCCCTTCATTAACTGGGCTATAAATAGAAATCGAGTCATTTAAAAATGCCTGTATATCATGATTAATTACCGTGGTCTTAGACTGTCGAAACTCGGCCTATCTGCCTAAAAATATATGTTACATGTTAAAGTAAGGTTTCTTTCAATTGTGAAATCGTGAATGTAGAGGAAAATCCTATTAATTCTGGACATTTAATTCGCATTAATATAAATTAGAGCAAATCGCTTCACAAAAACTTACATGCAGCTTTCAACTTTGGTAACTTTGTTAATACGTGTGGCAACGTATTACTTAATATGCAAATACATTAAAATATTTTGGCTCGCCCTCTATTGACCAATTAATGAAACTTACTCCAATACATTATGAACTCTGTGACATGAACAGCCGATCTATACGAGAATAAGCAATTTCATATCACGTCATATTACATTGCATATGGATGTAGGACGGCTTTCGAGAAAAGGGAGTTGTGGTAAAACCTCATCTCTAGAGGATTAACTCTATAATGAAGATTAGGAAATCGTAACCAGTGACCGCGGAAGATTTCGAATGGACGAACACAAACTCTAGAGGCACGTCTGCTTCAGTGCGCGTATCTTCTACTTTCGTTTAATTTATATATTTATTTATATATTTATATATTTTTTATGTAATTTGACCATAACCCCAGTGAGCTTATTGAGATCTACCTTTTGTTATCAAAACCAATGTGGTAGTTTAAATTTACATGACTTGAGATTTCCAAGTATCGTGTAAGTCTCATCCGAAAGTCCCAACAATGTTCTTGATTATTTCTTAAAATATATTTGAAGTTAAAACTAATTGTTTATCTTCGTTCTTATAACAAAAACATTCTCCGCCCGGAAATTTTTGGTGGGGTTCCCCCCAGTATTTCACACCCTGACAGACAAATTAATTCGTGGGCTCGAGCCCAACAGGCCCTTAATTTGGGGCCACTGGAAAGGCAGATGTATACTCAACCACAAGCAAAACACTTAAGCTCGCACAGCCTTGTTCAGCGATACGTGGTATTGTACAGTCACGGACACTTATGGGTTGTTACAACGGACTTTCAATGATTGATTTGGAGTTTTAAAACCACTTTATGCACAGTAAAGTTAATTGGGACTGGACCTACAGTTTAAAGTGGGATCCGAACCACTACGTGCTTCCGTCGGATATCGAACCCGGGACAACTTGATTACAAGGCGACGTCGCTACTATTGCGCCATTGGGAAGGCCGGGACTCCCAATGGAACCATTTCCATTACAATCCAGAAGTGTCCGTGAATGTACGTACAGTCGCAGTTCAATGGCAAGCCAGCTCGAACTCCACAAACCAACTTCTTCATATAGTTCTCCGTTCTTCCGATAGATGCCAGGCACCATCAGACATTGACATTTAGCGTCACCTGCTGGAGGTCTTTCGAACAGGGTTGGTAAAGGTCCAGGAACACTATTTGAAGCATTTCTATTGGGTTCCGCTGCAGGACCGGAACCTTTTTTCTCGCACAATTTAAATTTGGTCCAAGTTGCGTATTGTTTCATTTAAAAAAGGTTCCTGGACCTTATTTTAATTGTTCCGGAAAAAAAAGGTTCCTGGACCGAATTGAAATTCTTCCGGAAAAAAGTGTTCCTGGACCGAATTGAAATTCATTCTGGAAAGAGGTTCCAGGACCGACATTAAATTCATCCGGAAAAAAGGTTACTGGACCGTATTTAAATTGATCCGTAAAAAGGTTCCTGGACCCAATTGAAATACTTTAAATATGAAAAGGTTTATACACTGCCTAGAATTCATTTACGTTTGCTGGTTTTCTCTTCCAGTCAGGGATTGAATTTATTTACAATTCGTAGACAAGGATTGACCGATTGAAAGTTGCCTTCTTAAAATGTCCGCGAGTACTTTTACACTGGAATGTCACACTGCGGTTGTAGAAACCGTATCGCAGGAAGAAAACCATAACGCTGTTGTTCTCTTGTGGGCCACGTTCAAAAACTCCCTTGTCGAAGACTTACTGTACATTGTACAGTGTGATCCATGAGTATTACCGTGCAAATTGTCCATCACCATATTCGTGCACTTTATTTGACCCAATAAGAGCTTCAATATTTAAAAGGAAACTCAAAACAAGCAGTTGACAACTTCTGCACCAACATACGTAAAAATTCATCCCGTAAAAACACATACGCTGTAAGTCATGGACAATTTTCACGGTAATGCTCATGGATCCCACTGTACATAAAGCAATGGACTATATTAGTGTGGCGTCACACTGAGTTTAAACAAATCCGTCACGTGTTGCTCCGGTATCCGATCCAGGAACCACAGCGCAGCCAATAGGAGCCGTCGATGAGGTAACGTGAGGCTGCTGTGTTCCCAGCAGATATCACAACAGGGACGGAAAGTGTTGCTACAACCAAGGGAAGGAACGCGCGCGATTGAATGGGACTACATGGTGAAGGATAACGTGACTACACCCAGGCACGTATCCAGGGGGGGGGGGCTCATGGGGCTCGAGACCCCTCCGAAATTTTTTGATTTACACTAGATAAAATGAGATTTTTGGCTTGTGTGTGTGAAATAAAATATTGTGATTATAATTTAAGGAGACATATAATTATCGAGGAAAGGCGGAGGATGTTCTAGAATCCTGAAGGATAACCCCGTTATTGATAATATTGTATGTAAACTTTTCTTGCTCTTTCGGTGTTGTCGCAACGAAGTTGAGCATTATTTAAAGATTTGTCAGCATTTGGAAGTTCCACAACAAAGCACTGTTGAAGGTAGCGCCATGAGTCGGACGATTCGTTGCATTACTACAAAAAAAAAGTGCGGAACATTCCAGAATATAATATGGATATAAATACGCGGATTCAATTTCACAGTTGGTCTGTACAACAGAATAATTCAATAAGACTTCACGAGTAAGTGTGACAGTCGATTAGTGATCAGTCAGTGTCCATTGACAGTTTTGTAAGATGTAGAGATTCGGGGGGGGGGGGGAGGGGGGGAAGAGGACTAGTGACTCATTTTCCTGGAAAGTACTGAAGTCTACCACTATTAGTACAAGTTCGGGTCCAAAGCTGAAGACATTGCCGACAGTGTAGTGCTAGTTTCGGGTCATGAGCCGAAGAGATCGAAAGTCTCTAAAGTAAATATTTCAGCAGTAATGGGCATTATAGCATCTTTTTTTTTTTTAAAAAAAAAAAAAAGGAAATAAGCTGCACAGATCGACTGAAAATCTAAGTTTTGAGTGACGATTTATTAGTGACCGGACCAAGTTTCGTGTATGCAGTCCGAGAGTTTCGTTGGTTAAAAAAGGACTTTTAAGTCAACCGTTTTGGAAAAACACTAACTACCACAAAAGGGCAGACATGAAGACCGAAAATTTTATGAATGTCGAGAAGAGAAAGCAAAAAAGATGTTGCATATCTGGAAATTTTAGCGGAAAAAGCAAGCTCGACCATGACTCGAAAACCAGGGTCTCTGGCATATACCGTGCCATTCTTTGTTCTACCAAGTGAGCTACCGAGTCACCCTTGGCTTCGTTTGATCTTTTGCTGTCGCTCTAGAGCAATGGCACGGTATGCCTGGTGGAGTCAGCATTTTCCGCTAAAATTTCTGCATAGCACATCTCTTGTGTATGCGGAGTGAAGCGGCTCTAGGGCTCACCCAGCTTCAAATCAATGGGTGCTGGGAGGTAAAGGCGGCCGGAGCGTGGTGCTGATCACATTGCCTCCAAAATGACCGAGATCGAGAATGTGTGGGGGCACTACCCGACATCCTATGAACTTTTTCGTCAACTGGATCTGAAATCCTTTTTTGATATTCAATAAATATTCAATTCGTTATCTGTTTAACATTAATTTCCTTACCACGTCGGCAGGCACGTATCTAGAAATATGTTTCGGGGGGGGGGGTCCGAAGCAAGTGCCTTAGGGATAATTAATAATAATAATAATAATGTTTAAATTAAAATAATTGTATTAAATCAAATTAAATAATCCTATAGCGCAACAGCCCAATATTGGGCCAAGGCTTATCTACCGACTGCTGGCCTACCTCCCACGCGAGCCACCAAGGGGGCGTGGAGATCTAGGACCATGCAGATAGACCTCACCAAAGTTTGACTCCTCTTCTTTTACTCTCTGAATAAGAGTCATAACATCAATCGCCGTGGCTGAATTTCCAGATATTTCCTCGGGGGGGGGGGGGGGAGAGAATATTTTTCTGCAAGTACGTCTCTAATGTCCATGATAATGGTTCTAAGAGAAAGCCTATTTGAAGATTCCGATTCTGTGCTGTCACAATAATTCGACCAAATAGTGCATTGTCTGATAATTGACCTGCCATTACTATCCACTGCCTTCTTCTTGGATCAAGCGAGAAACAGAAAGACGAAAACCATGTAGAGTCGATGTTTATGCAACTGAAGGAATATTCAGAGAGGAGATACAGTAGAGTATGGATTAGTACAGGTAACAAAGACCCTACAGTTGCTGAGACCAATGCTCACACGATGTGCGTCATTATAGAGCAATGTGTGTATCAATACAACAGCTCAAACGGACATGGTCACAGCAGTAACTCACCCCTATTATGGTGTGTGATCTCGAACGGCCAACACCACCGCACATCTGTGTGGCATGGACTCGATGAAGTGATCGAAGAGAGTTAGGGGGATTCCTCGTCACTCTTCACTTTGGACAATTTCAGCTCTGGAAGAGTTGAGGGAGGTGCTATCCTACCTACAATGCGTCTGCAAAGCACATCCCAGACATTCTCTATGGGATTTAAGTCCAGTAATCACGCTGGACACTCCATACTGCCCTTGGGGCGGTCTATATAAAAGAGGATGTCCGCGATATTCGGGAACCATCCCCAAGTGACTCTGCGTCAAATTATACAATTAAAGGAAGTAAAAGGTGAAATATAGATATTCGGACTAACTAACTAACTAACTAACTCCCTAGCCTTCTTAAACCCGAAGGTTCATGGCTGCAGCAACACAGGCCTTCCATCTTTCCCTATCTTGAGCAAGTTCTATATACTCTTTTCCATCCCTACCGATTTCCCTTAGGTCCATCTCAACGTTGTCCCTCCATCTTCGTCTTGGCCTTCCTACAGGTCTCTTACCATCAGGTTTCCCAACAAGAATCCTGTAAACTCCTCTTTCCTCTCCCATTCGTGCCACATGGCCTGCCCACCTAAGTCTTCTTGATTTAATTATTCTAATAATATCTGGACATGAATACAAATTATGTAGTTCTAAATGATGTAACCTTCTCCACTCACCTGTCTCCTCATCCCTTTTAGGTCCAAATATTTTCCTAAGGATCTTATTTTCAAATACTCTCAATTTATGTTCCTCTTTCAATGTAAGGGACCAAGTTTCACACCCATATAATACTACAGGCAAAATTACGGTTTTGTATATTTTAACTTTTAGTGTCTTAGATATTAAACGAGAAGACAAACGTTTATGAAGAGAGAAGTAACATGCATTTCCTGAATTAAGCCTACTTTTTATTTCCTCTTTAATTTCATTTTCACTTGTTAATATTACTCCTAAGTATTTGAATTTGGAAACTGGTTCAAACGAGTTGTTATCAATAATTAGATTTTGATTATTACCTAACACTTGGTTTCGGCCTGTAAGCATATATTTAGTTTTCTCTTTGTTAACTTCCAAACCTATCTCTTTATCAGTTTTGAAAAATATTTTAGCATTATTCTTTATTGTATTCACATCATCCCCCAGTAAGTCTACATCGTCTGCATATGCTAACAACTGAGTCACACCATTTAATTTTAGTCTTTCTTTAGTTTCTTTTACCTTCCTATCAGTATATTCTAAGGCAAAATTAAAGAGCAATGGAGATAATGCATCTCCTTGTTTTAACCCATCATGAATTGTAAATTGTAAATTTGTCAGACATATTAATACCCACACGAATTTTACTTTCTGTTTCACTGGTGCATATTTTTATCATACTAACAAGCTTCTTAGGTATTCCAAACTCTACTAATATATTATATAATTTATCTCTTTTGACCGAATCATATGCTTTTTTGATATCAATGAATAGCTGATGGACATATTGATTATATTCCCACTTTTTCTCAAGTGTCTGTCTGATGTGAAAAATTTGATCTGTAGTTGATCTGTTACGTTTAAATCCACATTGATAATCACCTATAATTTCATTAACATATGGGGTTAGTCTTGTTAAAAGAATGTTAGACGATATTTTATATGTTGTTGAGAGTAGAGAAATTCCACGGTAATTATTTAAGTTCATTTTATCACCTTTTTTAAACACAGGAATAATTATGGATTCTTTCCACTGTTGAGGGATTTTTTCTTTATTCCATATTAAACAAATTAATTTATGAATTTGACATATTAATGAATTTCCACCATATTTAATTAACTCAGCTGGTATTAAATCAATGCCAGGTGCTTTGTTATTCTTTAGCCTTTTAATAGCATCTTCAACTTCAGTCAAGTTAGGTTCTGGAACTAAAGGTTCTGCTGTGTGGACTTCATTTACTTCTGATTTATCTCCTACATGGACATTTAAAAGGCCATTAAAGTAGTAGTAGAAGGGAAAATACTTTAGACCAAACAATAGACCCTTTAATTGACATTAATGGCTTTTTTATTCATTTTCGGGGGGTGACGCTATTGTTATTTAATCAACCGCCACGTGTCGGCACGTGTCGGGGGTGGAGGAGGAGATGAGTCATCGTTGACTCATGCACACGTGTGAGTTTGAAATTAATGGTTTTCCATTAGTGCACAAAAGATACTATTATGTATTCCGTTTTCGGCCTAAGCTAACCTTTTGTTGCATATTATATATGCGTTTCTGCCGGATATGAGTCACAGATGATTTATACACACGTGGGAACTTGGAATTAATGGTTTTTCCATTAATGTACAAAAGACATTTTCGGCCATTTTGGCGTCGGTGGTGAGTCATATTAGCTATAATTAAGGATCCGGATTTACCCGTATTCAATCGGTGCCGACGCGTTCGAACGGAGGTAGAAGATATTATAACACATGTTCGCTTTAAAGGCGAAGAAATTGAACGATGTATCCTATATGAAAACGAAGTATGCAGGCAGAATCCATGTTATTAATATTAACCTGTTCCGCAAGAACCTGTTATGAGTTTGCATTCTTCGCCGCCCCATTCAGCGTGCGATCATGGATGCACGAGGGGAGAATCGCCTCTATTGTTACGGGCCCCATCGGTTTTTTTCCGGAGTTGAATGGAAGCCTGGTCCCGCCAATTCTTTTACACGCGGGTATTGATTTTCTTTGAGGTTCCAATTCTATTTGGTGGAAGTAATCTACGCGTTTTTTCTTCCGCCTTTTGTAACATTGCAAAGATTATTTAACCTAAGGCGTAACAAATTTGACTGAACTAGGAACATTCAGTTCCTGTATCTACAGGTTAAAGTGGATGCGATCCACTATTTGCCCTTATTTCGGGGTTGCGAACCACGGACCATTTGATTATTGCCTTATAAACATCAGGATTCACGTAAAATTGACCAGATGTTTTTACTGTTAGGGACAATATTTCGCATTTTTTGTGTATTTTTACTCAGAAAACGCTATTTGAACGATTCAAGCAAGAGTTCGCATGGCAATTTAGACACACAAACTGTGTTTCTTCAACTTTAGTTGAAGTTTAGGTTTATTTTTTACTCTAATATCACAATTTCTTCTATTCAGGCAACATTTTTATTAAATTTTGGACTCACAAAGACATTTTTCAACTTTTAACTTGTTATTTTAAAAGTTTATTTCCATTTTTTACTCTAATATCACAATTTCATCTATTCTGGCAGGAGTGTTTATTGCAGTTTAGACTTGCAAAGATAATTTTTTCAACTTCTTTTATTAATTTTTCTATTTATTGCCTTTTGTATCTTATATTTATTAATTCTTAACTTTGAGTTTTGTTCTTTATTTAAAAAAATTCTCTAATCACTAAGGAAGAAGTACTTTTAAGTAAAACTGTACCCACAAATTTTATTATTACTATTATTATTATTATTATTATTGTTGTTGTTTTTGTTTTGATGTAGTTGTTGAATCTTGTTGTTGTTGTTAGGGTTTATTGACTTCCACTACGCTATTTTTGGTTTGGTTCGTAGGAAAGTTTGCTTATTTTAGAGTTTCCTCGGTATTTTCTTACTGTTAGGGTAGGTAAAGTTTCCTAAATATATGAGTAGGGTTCCATATATTCTTGTTCTTGCATGTTTTTCATATGATGTGATCACCACAACTCTCCAAGTGCTTTTACTGCATGTTTCTATTTTTATTGAGGCTGAGTGATTCCTAGAGCCACTTTATGCATGAGAGAAAGCTTGAAAATTTTGATCTCAGATAATCGCCAACCTTATGTCAGAGTATTTTCCAGTATATTTTTGACTTATTATGGGCCACTAGAATATCACGGCTTGCTTAATTTTTAAGTATGTTGCGCAGTTATTGTATTTTTGTTTTTGCTTACTAGATAATCTGTATGAAATGTTTAATATTTGTACTTTTTTTTGCACTTATAAGAGGCCAAACTTTTACTGTAACTAAAATTATTATGTCTCTAGGCACTGTAACCCCTTTACCAAGAGTACTATAACTGAATGTTTATTAATATTGTTTCTTTCATCCCTTAAATATAACAATTTAACAATATAATGACAAATCACAGGACAAGTCGATGTTAGCAGATGACTACGTGTCTTTTAAGTCCACCTGCCAAACTTTTCTTACCATGATATTTACCTTTATAGTCTTTTATTCGGGTACGTTTCAAGTACTATTGACTTTTTGAGTGTTTGATTAATACCAGGGGTTATTTGTATCTGTTATGCTGTATTATTCGAGGCTTCTATTTTTTATTCTACATTCACTATATGTCCCTGAGAACTAAATTCCACTGACTGAAGCTTAAAGCTTAGGCTCTGCAGCATGTTGAATGGTTAAGCACTGGTCAATATGAATTTTACAGAGGCTAGTAGGAGGCATAGGAACACACGCCAGAGCCTTATTAGCGTGCAAGAAGCACTTTCAGGGAGTACTACGAGGAAACGAAGTTGATTTTTTGAGTGCTTTACCAGTTACACAGCCAATATTTGCTATTTCAAGTAACTACATGTACCAGAACATTTTACAGCCCAACACTAACTAGACTTCAATTTAAACTTTATTAGGTGCTAAATGTAGCAAGAACACTGATTGTACATACTTTTGAGAATCCAACTATTTCAGGATTTTTTTCTATGTAAGTATATTTTATTGATTACTAACTTTAACAGACCAATCAGGAAGACGACAAAATTCACTAAACTTAGTACTATAGTGTATGTGATTGCTTGAAAAGTAGAAATTATAACAACCACAAGATTTCGCTTTTTTGCTTTTGGGACTAATCGTGACGATGAGGATGAATGGATGGCCAAAAATCTTAAGGACTGGTTGTATTTTACCACTACAGGCTTCTTTTGCTTTTGTGACTAATCGTGACGCTGAGGATGAATGGATGGTCAAAAATCTTAAGGACTGGATGTATTTTACCACTACAGACGCCTATGTAGAAACACTAGAGTACTGTTAGCTTTCAAAATTGAGGTTATACTGTACTGTTTCTTAAATATTTCGTATTTGGCACGCTTAACAAGTTACATTTATATCCATTTCAGGACAAATATTGCTAAAACTCTCAAATTAATGTGTACAAGTTGATATTTCTGCTATCAGAGGAAGTAACAACCCTATTTTACAAACAAAAGTTATTGTTTACACTTTATTTTCTTCATTCATAGACTAATATTTTACAGTAATTGTATCATTCTGCTCTAGTCAATACTTTACTGCATCAGAAAGTTTGTTATTAATCTAATAAGTATGCTATTTTGTGCTATTCTAACGCAAACGTTGTTTAATTCACTGGTTATAATGCAAACTTTTGCACAAATTCGATATATTCACTACCTTCAAACCAAACAATTGTACTTATTTAGCGCATTTCATTTATATTTCTTGTAATTAACTTATGTTTTTTATAATTAACAAACTAAACTAATTACTTTGGCATGTTAAAAACCTTATTTTTTACTATTTCCTATTCTATCAGGTTCTATATTGCTGTTTTTATCAATTTATGTAAGACCACACTCTGGTAAATGCACATATATTCTCTTTTATACACACGCACGCACGCTACACACACACACACACACACACACACACACACACACACACACACACACACACACACACACACACATTTACACACTTATACGAACATACATCTGACGTTTTTCAATATTTTGCTATGAAGTTTGCATCCACGCTATTCAAACAAGGGCAGGCAATGTAGTATTTATGAGTATTAGTAATCCCAAAGTGGTGTTTTTGGTGTCCAAGTTCAGATGAGTGTCTGCTATGTGCCTTTTGCAGGGGATTGCATGTGAAGTGTATGCTGTTATTTTCTTATAATTCTGCGAGACTGTAGAGAGTTCTCCCTTTTCATCCAGTTTTCTTTCATTTTTTGGGAACTTACCAGTTTTTTATGTTATGAAGCAGATTGTTGTAGAATATTTTGCATGGTCTTTTGTGATATTGAGTGGGTGCTGTAATGGTAGTAAGTATCTTTCCTTTTTGTGTTGATGTTCTTGTGTAGGTTTCCTATTTTCGGTCAAGTTGCAGTACTTAGAATAATCGCTATTGTCTTATTGATCTACGAAGCTCCTTTGAATAATCATTTGCATGTGACCCTATACTCCACGCTGTACTTTGTTCTGGGAGCTATCTTTTGAAGCCTTGGCATTCTGCTAGTACAGTATTATTATCGTAGAGGTAAATTAGTTCGTGAAAATATGTATTTTTCTGATTAACTATAGTCGCTTAGTTGTTCTAGCAGGTATAAGTAGTTACTGCTGATGTTGTTAATTTTCTATTCGCAGGGGCTATGTATGATGTAGCGTATTTGTGTTGGCTGTCCCTTTTATTCCTATGTTGTTGAGTTTCTCCATAAGCATGTCCTGTTTTACTCTATTCTATGCCTTGTTGCTGCTAGATATCTGAGGTATGTTGCTGGTTCATATCTGAGTTAGCTTGTTTGACTATCTATTATTTTTGCTATGGCTGTGGCTATTGATGTCCCTTTCTGAATTCCATGTTGGTTTCTGTTTATCCTTGTTGCTGCTTGTTATCTGAGTTAGGTTGTTTGACTTCAGGACTATCCTTTTTTAACTTTATTGTTGATTGCTTTTTTGTTTATTTCCTTATTTGTTTTTATTTGTTTACTGAATCTATTTGTTTTGTGTCTTGTAATATTATTTACTATAGTAACAAAATTATTTTTAAAAATTGATATTTATCAACATACTTGTATATTTCTTGTTCAGTATTTGTCAAAGTTTAATTTATTTTGTCCGCTATCTTTAGCAAGTAACACTATTTTGAAATTTAATATATAAATTCATGAAAATTTACTGTAATTTTATATCAACTAACATATTTATTTTAACAACAATAACAAAATTGTACAAAAGTTCAAATAGCAGAAGAATTGTACTCTTAAATTATTAACTTTGAAAGAATAGTATTTTTAAAACATTAACTTTGTAAAAATTGTACTTTTAAAACATTAACTTTGAAAAAATTGTACTTTTAAAACATTCACTTTGAAAAAATTGTACTTTTACACCAGAAATAATCAAATATATGGGAAAGAAGGAGAAGTTCTGTTGCTCAGAATAATAAATATCAATTTTTAAAAATAATTTTGTTACTATAGTAAATAATATTACAAGACACAAAACAAATAGATTCAGTAAACAAATAAAAACAAATAAGGAAATAAACAAAAAAGCAATCAACAATAAAGTTAAAAAAGGATAGTCCTGAAGTCAAACAACCTAACTCAGATAACAAGCAGCAACAAGGATAAACAGAAACCAACATGGAATTCAGAAAGGGACATCAATAGCCACAGCCATAGCAAAAATAATAGATAGTCAAACAAGCTAACTCAGATATGAACCAGCAACATACCTCAGATATCTAGCAGCAACAAGGCATAGAATAGAGTAAAACAGGACATGCTTATGGAGAAACTCAACAACATAGGAATAAAAGGGACAGCCAACACAAATACGCTACATCATACATAGCCCCTGCGAATAGAAAATTAACAACATCAGCAGTAACTACTTATACCTGCTAGAACAACTAAGCGACTATAGTTAATCAGAAAAATACATATTTTCACGAACTAATTTACCTCTACGATAATAATACTGTACTAGCAGAATGCCAAGGCTTCAAAAGATAGCTCCCAGAACAAAGTACAGCGTGGAGTATAGGGTCACATGCAAATGATTATTCAAAGGAGCTTCGTAGATCAATAAGACAATAGCGATTATTCTAAGTACTGCAACTTGACCGAAAATAGGAAACCTACACAAGAACATCAACACAAAAAGGAAAGATACTTACTACCATTACAGCACCCACTCAATATCACAAAAGACCATGCAAAATATTCTACAACAATCTGCTTCATAACATAAAAAACTGGTAAGTTCCCAAAAAATGAAAGAAAACTGGATGAAAAGGGAGAACTCTCTACAGTCTCGCAGAATTATAAGAAAATAACAGCAAAACTTGGAAGCCTACACACTCAATAATACTCAATATGCATACACTTCACATGCAATCCCCTGCAAAAGGCACATAGCAGACACTCATCTGAACTTGGACACCAAAAACACCACTTTGGGATTACTAATACTCATAAATACTACATTGCCTGCCCTTGTTTGAATAGCGTGGATGCAAACTTCATAGCAAAATATTGAAAAACGTCAGATGTATGTTCGTATAAGTGTGTAAATGTGTGTGTGTGTGTGTGTGTGTGTGTGTGTGTGTGTGTGTGTGTGTGTGTGTGTGTGTGTGTAGCGTGCGTGCGTGTGTATAAAAGAGAATATATGTGCATTTACCAGAGTGTGGTCTTACATAAATTGATAAAAACAGCAATATAGAACCTGATAGAATAGGAAATAGTAAAAAATAAGGTTTTTAACATGCCAAAGTAATTAGTTTAGTTTGTTAATTATAAAAAACATAAGTTAATTACAAGAAATATAAATGAAATGCGCTAAATAAGTACAATTGTTTGGTTTGAAGGTAGTGAATATATCGAATTTGTGCAAAAGTTTGCATTATAACCAGTGAATTAAACAACGTTTGCGTTAGAATAGCACAAAATAGCATACTTACTAGATTAATAACAAACTTTCTGATGCAGTAAAGTATTGACTAGAGCAGAATGATACAATTACTGTAAAATATTAGTCTATGAATGAAGAAAATAAAGTGTAAACAATAACTTTTGTTTGTAAAATAGGGTTGTTAATTCCTCTGATAGCAGAAATATCAACTTGTACACATTAATTTGAGAGTTTTAGCAATATTTGTCCTGAAATGGATATAAATGTAACTTGTTAAGCGTGCCAAATACGAAATATTTAAGAAACAGTACAGTATAACCTCAATTTTGAAAGCTAACAGTACTCTAGTGTTTCTACATAGGCGTCTGTAGTGGTAAAATACATCCAGTCCTTAAGATTTTTGGCCATCCATTCATCCTCAGCGTCACGATTAGTCACAAAAGCAAAAGAAGCCTGTAGTGGTAAAATACATCCAGTCCTTAAGATTTTTGGCCATCCATTCATCATCATCGTCACGATTAGTCCCAAAAGCAAAAAAGCGAAATCTTGTGGTTGTTATAATTTCTACTTTTCATGCAATCACATACACTATAGTACTAAGTTTAGTGAATTTTGTCGTCTTCCTGATTGGTCTGTTAAAGTTAGTAATCAATAAAATATACTTACATAGAAAAAAATCCTGAAATAGTTGGATTCTCAAAAGTATGTACAATCAGTGTTCTTGCTACATTTAGCACCTAATAAAGTATAAATTGAAGTCTAGTTAGTGTTGGGCTGTAAAATGTTCTGGTACATGTAGTTACTTGAAATAGCAAATATTGGCTGTGTAACTGGTAAAGCACTCAAAAAATCAACTTCGTTTCCTCGTAGTACTCCCTGAAAGTGCTTCTTGCACGCTAATAAGGCTCTGGCGTGTGTTCCTATGCCTCCTACTAGCCTCTGTAAAATTCATATTGACCAGTGCTTAACCATTCAACATGCTGCAGAGCCTAAGCTTTAAGCTTCAGTCAGTGGAATTTAGTTCTCAGGGACATATAGTGAATGTAGAATAAAAAATAGAAGCCTCGAATAATACAGCATAACAGATACAAATAACCCCTGGTATTAATCAAACACTCAAAAAGTCAATAGTACTTGAAACGTACCCGAATAAAAGACTATAAAGGTAAATATCATGGTAAGAAAAGTTTGGCAGGTGGACTTAAAAGCCACGTAGTCATCTGCTAACATCGACTTGTCCTGTGATTTGTCATTATATTGTTAAATTGTTATATTTAAGGGATGAAAGAAACAATATTAATAAACATTCAGTTATAGTACTCTTGGTAAAGGGGTTACAGTGCCTAGAGACATAATAATTTTAGTTACAGTAAAAGTTTGGCCTCTTATAAGTGCAAAAAAAAGTACAAATATTAAACATTTCATACAGATTATCTAGTAAGCAAAAGCAAAAATACAATAACTGCGCAACATACTTAAAAATTAAGCAAGCCGTGATATTCTAGTGGCCCATAATAAGTCTAAAATATACTCGAAAATACTCTGACATAAGGTTGGCGATTATCTGAGATCAAAATTTTCAAGCTTTCTCTCATGCATAAAGTGGCTCTAGGAATCACTCAGCCTCAATAAAAATAGAAACATGCAGTAAAAGCACTTGGAGAGTTGTGGTGATCACATCATATGAAAAACATGCAAGAACAAGAATATATGGAACCCTACTCATATATTTAGGAAACTTTACCTACCCTAATAGTAAGAAAATACCGAGGAAACTCTAAAATAAGCAAACTTTCCTACGAACCAAACCAAAAATAGCGTAGTGGAAGTCAATAAACCCTAACAACAACAACAAGATTCAACAACTACATCAAAACAAAAACAACAATAATAATAATAATAATAATAATAATAGTAATAATAAAATTTGTGGGTACAGTTTTACTTAAAAGTACTTCTTCCTTAGTGATTAGAGAATTTTTTTTAAATAAAGAACAAAACTCAAAGTTAAGAATTAATAAATATAAGATACAAAAGGCAATAAATAGAAAAATTAATAAAAGAAGTTGAAAAAATTATCTTTGCAAGTCTAAACTGCAATAAACACTCCTGCCAGAATAGATGAAATTGTGATATTAGAGTAAAAAATGGAAATAAACTTTTAAAATAACAAGTTAAAAGTTGAAAAATGTCTTTGTGAGTCCAAAATTTAATAAAAAATGTTGCCTGAATAGAAGAAATTGTGATATTAGAGTAAAAAATAAACCTAAACTTCAACTAAAGTTGAAGAAACAGTTTGTGTGTCTAAATTGCCATGCGAACTCTTGCTTGAATCGTTCAAATAGCGTTTTCTGAGTAAAAATACACAAAAAATGCGAAATATTGTCCCTAACAGTAAAAACATCTGGTCAATTTTACGTGAATCCTGATGTTTATAAGGCAATAATCAAATGGTCCGTGGTTCGCAACCCCGAAATAAGGGCAAATAGTGGATCGCATCCACTTTAACCTGTAGATACAGGAACTGAATGTTCCTAGTTCAGTCAAATTTGTTACGCCTTAGGTTAAATAATCGTTGCAATGTTACAAAAGGCGGAAGAAAAAACGCGTATATTACTTCCACCAAATAGAATTGGAACCTCAAAGAAAATCAATACCCGCGTGTAAAAGAATTGGCGGGACCAGGCTTCCATTCAACTCCGGAAAAAAACCGATGGGGCCCGTAACAATAGAGGCGATTCTCCCCTCGTGCATCCATGATCGCACGCTGAATGGGGTGGCGAAGAATGCAAACTCATAACAGGTTCTTGCGGAACAGGTTAATATTAATAACATGGATTCTGCCTGCATACTTCGTTTTCATATAGGATACATCGTTCAATTTCTTCGCCTTTAAAGCGAACATGTGTTATAATATCTTCTACCTCCGTTCGAACGCGTCGGCACCGATTGAATACGGGTAAATCCGGATCCTTAATTATAGCTAATATGACTCACCACCGACGCCAAAATGGCCGAAAATGTCTTTTGTACATTAATGGAAAAACCATTAATTCCAAGTTCCCACGTGTGTATAAATCATCTGTGACTCATATCCGGCAGAAACGCATATATAATATGCAACAAAAGGTTAGCTTAGGCCGAAAAAGGAATACATAATAGTATCTTTTGTGCACTAATGGAAAACCATTAATTTCAAACTCACACGTGTGCATGAGTCAACGATGACTCATCTCCTCCTCCACCCCCGACACGTGCCGACACGTGGCGGTTGATTAAATAACAATAGCGTCACCCCCCGAAAATGAATAAAAAAGCCATTAATGTCAATTAAAGGGTCTATTGTTTGGTCTAAAGTATTTTCCCTTCTACTAGTAGTTCTTCATTCTATTTAGAATATCGCTTGGGTCAGCTAGAAAATCACCGTCTTTATCTTTTATCAAGTTTACTTTAGGTTGCCACCCCTTTCGAAACTCATTTTCACCTTTATATAAATCTCTGATATTTTTATTTTTGCTGTATGTTGTAACGTGTAGCAGTGTTCACGTTACAAGCATGTATATAAACTTAATATTTTCCTTTGTTTGGTATTTATAATTTTTGGGTGCTAATGGTTAATTACCAAGAAAAGTGGAACCCACCTCGTATATAGAGTATACATCCAGATGTTAAATATAAGTTCAAAGAGTTTGTTTCTTTCTGCCAGCAAGCTGAGCTGGAATTTCATTATCGGGGACAACAATGCGAGAAAGCAATCGCTATTGTGTAGAAGCCAGGCAGACTCAACTTTATGTAAACGTTGAAACCGGGGAAAAGACGAAAGATTAGGCTGTCTTCCCCACGCTATATCTGTCGTGTCCCTTGGCGGACAATAATTTAACTAATATCATATTAATCCCTGATTCTTTTACTGCAAGACGGTGTAATCAGAATTTAGTTATGTTAAGGTAAACGAAAGTTATGCCCGCGCAAGACAAAACCTGTATTTAAAAAAAAATTGCTTAACATTTTAACGTTGTAAACTTTCTTTCTTTCCTTTGTTGTCTTTTCGCGTGGCCGTTGCAGGGAGAGAGGGGAGTTGGAAGAAGCAATACTCCCTAGCAGAGGCGAAGATATAGTACAAGCAATGCAAGCACTGCTTGCGTTATTCGAATATCATTTAATGTACTAAATGTTTTAGCCTTATTTAGTTTCCATCACACTCGATTTCGCGAAAAATTACGGCCGCAAACTCCCTCAGCAGCTCTGCAGCAAGCACCAGGCTCAATGCTTGCGGCCGCTCTTCGGGAGAATAACGCACCCGAAGGAGTCACATGGCGAAGCGTGAAATTTGGGTGGAAACAGTCCACAATGCTTCTACAAAAAGCTCTGCTTCCTCCGCTTGCGTGATTCCCGAAAATACCCGAGCTAAACCGAAAGCAGAAAGATATATTGCCACCAAAAACTAGTAACGAATATTTGTGTTCATGAATACGTAAACAAGATCGCGAATATAATAATAATAATTCTTAATCATAAAATAACTAAAAGAAGTTATTATCACTGTTCTAAATTCCATATATATCATATTATAATACAGGTACGTATCCAGGAATTCCTTTCGGGGGGGGGCTCAACACCATTTTTTAAGGGGTATAGTAAGAACCTCACAATTGTATGTTTAAGACCAGTGGTGGCAATTGGGTTCCAAAACGGGGGGGGGGGGGTGTCCGGAGGGCGTTGCAAGGAAAGTTTACTTTCTCTTGGTAGCCAAGGCTTAACATTAAGAGGCCATAATTTTGAAGCAGAAAAATAAAAATTGGGGAGCAACTATCCCTTAAATCGTTGCCACTGTAAGGCTATCATTTTAATCAGAACGTGAAATCAGAACATTTTTACCACTCGACTCCTCTGTTTCCATGCATTAATAATGTGTGCCGGAACCATCTCAGTATGTGTGTTTGTCCATTTCTTCTCATCAGGTATAAAAACATCTATGGTATCTTTGAGTGTTTTTACGAAGCTGTTACACATGCACGGGATGGACAATCCACGACAACGCCAGATTCAAATTGTGGGTTGCGAACTGGACGCCGACAGCTCTCGAATATTTCTCTCTGATTCGAGCCTGAACACCACTAACGTGTCTTGTCCTCCCATTTTTTCAGCTCTTATAAAAGCCGAAACCCACCAAATTGTTCCGATTCAGGCCTTAGCACTCACAAGTGTTCAAAAATGCCTGTCACAGCTTCTGCTGTCTTGTCATATATCGGCACGAAACAAAGGAAGTCTTCTCGAATACAGGTGGATCACGAAACAATTAATGTTAATGCATAATGAAAACCCATCCGTTCCCAACACATCTAATGTTTCGTCTCCCAGTATGATCAAATGCTTACTCATTTATCTCCAGTGACGTGCCCAAGGGAGCAGTGGCGTAGCGTGATTCTATGAAAGGTGTAAGGCTTCCTTAGATAAACCTGATCTAAATATTGGATAAAGAAAACCCAAAGATATTTTAACTAAATTGAATCTATTTGAATGTAAGTCATGCGTGGGGATACTCAATTTCAAACACAAAATGCACACAGTCTATGTTAACAATAATAGCATATGTATTACTTAATGAAAATTCTCATTTATACTGTAACTCGATCCGACGATCCTTTAGTCTGAACACCTCAATCACGTCGTCGTAGAATCGGGAGTTTCTGGTCAATTTCTTTAGCAGCTCCTTTTCAGTGGATATCAGTCCCAAGTCAGATTTCGTTGCCTGAGTCTGTGTGCTGCGTTGAAATGTGTGAATCCTCTTCAGTGCAGAAAACTACTTTTCCACCGACGAGCTTGAGGCAGGAACAGTGAGGAAGAATTCTGTTAGTTTGTACACTTGTTCAACCGCTTCATTCAAATGGGTAGTACGCAAGTACTCATCAAGTTCAAACACACTCTTTACTTGATATTCGGCTTCAGAATAAATTACCTGTAGCTCAACTTCCAACTGGTAGCAATTGACAAATTTCGCATGCAGCTTAGTTAAGGACACAAACTCTTCTTCTGGAAAGGCCATGTCATATTTTTATTCTTATTATTATTTTTCTTTGACTAAAAAGCCATTTGTGGGAAATGCATGGGATACAATTTGCAAATGCAAATGCATTCGAGAATATTACTCATTATCATGGTTACGATATTTGCGCACATTTTGAAAAGCATATCAAGCAACTTAGTCAAAGGAGAAGGTAAAACAAATCTGTAAATCATAACGCTAAGTATTACGCGCATGCTTTTAACATTACGGGCAACTGGGACGCACGCGCCTAACTTTGCTGGCGCTGCCGGATCTAGGATTGCCAGACATTCCTCTTTTATCTTTAACTTCGCTGCTTCTAATTAAGGTAATATCCAACATTAAACCATCTCTTTGTGAACTTAATAGTTAGTTTACACATTTAAAATGACACCCGTTTTGTTAGCTACACCTCCCGTCAAGCATTGTTGATACAACACGGGAGTCGATTTTCTTGGTTCTCTTCCGACCGTGGCAAACAGACGCAGCGGGGACAGAGATCTCGCCAGTTAGCACCCACTCGTAATGCGTCTTACAGTGCGTGAGAATCGGGGCGCCCTGTGATTGGTTGAGAAGATACTACGTAAGCAAACACACCCGCCATGGGCTAGTCCAAATCATTTCTTCCATTCACCCGCACGTAAGTCCTCTCAAGAAGCCTTACAGAGAAACAACTCGAATCAAACCAAGTCCTCAATTGTTTCGTTAAAAGTTCCACTTGAAGTCTGATATTGCTGTGTGTGTTCAAGCGATAAATACGGGAATGAAATAAGTTTTCTTCAATAATTTCAACTTGTAAGGTGGACTTACAAGCCTTACGTGGGCACTACGCGCTGCAAGGGAGGGTTGGTGAGGTAATAACCCCATTTGACCCAGTATTCCTTTTTTTTAAAAAAAAAAAAAGAAAAAAAGAAAAGAGGAACGTCAAAGACAGGGAAAGAATGGCAAAATCAGGACTGACTACCAAAAATAGTATGCGTAACCCCTCTCCCTCCCGAAAATCCTGGGCACGCCTCTCTTTATCTCTGACACATTTTTTTAAAATGAACTCACCAGAAGTTTTTATCACCGTATTGGAGATTGAAGTAAGATGCGTTCTTCCTGCAGGTTTGAATATGATCCTTTAGGGTGCTGTCGTCTGCCTGCCTTCACACCTAACCTTAACAAGGCCCTAATTTTCCATCCTTGTGACTTGGATTTTCAAGACTTAGGAAGGTTTCAGACCGAAGGGACACGCGATACATGTCGATTGGAATACGTGCTATTAACAATAACAGGGTTATAGAACATTCTCCATCTTGTCTCGATAATTATTTCTCCCAAATTATCATGACATTATTCAAGATGCCAAAATCCTAATTTTATCTAGTGTAAACAGAAAAAAATCCTGAAGGGGGGCTCAAGCCTCCCGATTCCCACCTTGGATACGTGCTATTATCAATAACAGGGTTACGGAACATTCTCCGTCTTGTCTCGATAATTATTTCTTTCCTTAAATTATTGTCACATTATTTTATTTCACACCACAAGAAACAAAAAAAACTCATTTTATCTATTGTAAACCTAAAACTTTCGGGGGGGGGGGCTCGAGCCCCTAAGCCCCCCTCTGGATACGTGCCTGTTATAATACAATTTTTTTTTAGATTCTCGCGAAATGTAAAACCCGTAAAAAATTGACATTGGGATTTGGGGCGGGTAGTATCATGGGTCGAGATGGCAAAGGGCGAGCGTTTGTATTTCCAGGAAGTGGAATGTGCACCCCCGTGAATATTCGACTGACCTTGGTCTACACCCTGCTTCCAGCTCGGTCCAGCTCAAATTACGTCAGAAGTGTTGATCGCTACCAGTGTTTGCAACTGCCAAATTATTTAGACAGTAATTCAAGTGAGTTCTTTCTCCAATTTTACAACTACATTCAATAAATAGAACTTGGGTGGGGGGGGGATAAAGATATCTGAAAAAGAACTATCTACTGATATTTGTACACAGCACAGAAGTAAATCGTATACATTGTGCACATTGTGAACAGAAGAACATGTTTTAAGTTTTATTGTTGTTGTTGAGTTCGTGTTTTAAGTCCACTTTATGCACAATAAGGCTAATCGGGACTGGACCTACAGTTTAAAGTGGGCACTAATAAATAAATAAATAAATAAGAAATTCCGTACACCTTTAGTCGTATGCGGAAAGTTCGCATATGCAAGACGTTTACTACCATATCAATAACGTTACCTGGAATTTTTAAAGTAAATGTGACGTTTGCGGATCATATGGTTTATTTTTAGTACCGTCAATTTATTATAATATTTTGTCAAATCCAGCGAACGGGCCAAAGAGGCTATAACCCTCGAACCACCCCTCCTTTCGGCATGCCATTGTACTACTTGTTTTGTTGCACTGAAAACTTGCTTGCCTTCTTCGTAAGACTACGCTTCGCTACTGCTCCCTAGTCAAATTAAATGCTGAGTGTAAAAATTAAAATTATTTTGCATATTAAATATTCACAAAAGGTTAAAAATAGTAATTTCTGTATATAGCTAATTATGTTCCTCTTTGATATTTTATTAATATGTATTTTATTGTAATGTAAAATTGAGGTAAAGATAAAAGTTGGTAAATCCTTCACGGCACCGAGAAATCCTATATAAGCAGCGAAGCTCGGTGGCCCGGGGCCTTTTGTATTCGAACTCCAGATAAATACGGAACTCGTATTACCGTCTTTTCTTTTCACACCCGTATTTCTGCGTTTACTTCCACGTCGCTACTAGGAATTAGTTTATTCTGGATTATCGTTAGGACAATTACTTGGCTCTTCTGGTCAGAAGGCTTATGTTCTCTCGGTTCTATGCTCCTGGTCAGGAGATATA
This sequence comes from Lepisma saccharinum, assembly GCF_977018435.1. Classification (NCBI taxonomy): domain Eukaryota; kingdom Metazoa; phylum Arthropoda; class Insecta; order Zygentoma; family Lepismatidae; genus Lepisma; species Lepisma saccharinum. The sequence continues at coordinate 68,880,249 of NC_139239.1, read as the reverse complement.
ATTGAGAGGATTGTGATTGTCGTAGGATACACCAGAATTCGGGATCGGTCGATAGACTGTTAGTAGTCAACGTTTGTGTCCCTGGTCAGGGAACACCTTTTCTTATTCTGTGGTCACGGATTAATTTTCAGTTCTCTGGTCAGAGGCTGAAAAGAGAAAAGGAAGTTGGGTACTTAACTGAATATCGACAGAACCTAGTGGGAAAAAGGATTGTCGATTGCTTATGGAATCTTGGTCAAGATCTATAAGTACATTGAGAACCTTTGACCTAGAATTACGAGGGACCTTACATCGAGGATTGAAGAAGCCGGAATAACCCGAACCTTGAGCCGAGGAGACTCAAGCCCCGAAGCGATACTGAGTGTGAAGCCGAGGCTCTATAGACCCATCGAACCAAGTACGATCCAGGGCGGATCCTTACAATGTTTCAATTTCGTTAATTTTGCTTTTCAAGTAATCTCTTTTTTTACTTCTAAACGTGCGGTTAACTTCTCGCTTTACTCTATTATAATTGTTTAGATTTGTATAATCAGAGTTATTTAACCACCTAAGTCTAGCCTGATTTCTTATTTCTATTAGATTATGACATTCATTATCAAACCATGGTTTACTTTTTCTCGGTTTATGGTATCCTATACTTTCTTTAGCTGCTGATTCTATTGCATTACGTATGTGCTCCCAATTCTTATTTACGTCTGTTTCATTTATATTTTCATCATCATTTAAATCCTGCAAAACATCAAATCTATTTGACAGTTTAATTTGGTAATCTTTCTTAATTCTTTCATCAGTAAACTTTCCTGTATCAAATTTTAGAACTTTTAGATTTTGTTGTTTATGATTTATCACTGAGAGTCTTTCTCTTAATTTAGCAATTACTAAATAATGGTCACTGGCACAGTCAGCACCTCTATGTGTACGAACGTCAATTATACTAGTATGCCTTCTCTTATCAATGAGAATATGATCTATCTGATTATGAGTTTTACCATCTGGAGAAGACCAGGTATATTTATGGATATCTTTATGTTTAAAAGTGGTACTTTTCACAATTAAATTCTTTGAGGTTGCAAAAGTAAACAATCTTATACCATTATCATTACTTAATTCATGAAGACTTTCTTTACCAATCGTGGGTTGAAATGTCTCTTCTTTGCCAATCTGTGCATTACAGTCACCTAATATTGATATTCGGACTATTGATGCTATTTAATAACAAATCGGACCCTGTTTTGGAAAACGCATACCTGTCGATGATGGTACAGTCACGGATACTTCTGGCTTGTAACGACCCTATTGAAGAAGCACTGAAGCAAGTCATCCATGTCTGACCACCAAGCGCCTTGTGACTAGACAACCCAACCAGCATTGCAATTCTGCGGCTTGTACAATCGACGTAATGTCTCGTGTTCTCGACATGGAATAATACTCAGTCCACGTTACGTTCCATTATTTAATGTTGTTTGGGAACGAACCTGACGGACTGGGTTTATATTTTCACTCCTTGCATTACAGTAAATTCCATATTTTACAATTATATTAATGCTTTGAACGAAAATAATGCCCAGAAAAACATCGAACACACGTTCACACCATTCTTCTCACACATGCACGTGAAAACAAACACACAAAGCTAAGTTTTAACTTCCAAGTGAATGTCCAAATAACAATAAATGGAGAAGCACGATGTGCGAAACATGGGATTTTTCACAGAAAGAATGCGTCTATTTGTGACATACGTGGTTTCTATTAATAGACAATGAAACAATTATGAGAGAAATTAACATGTATTTTCGTCTTCAGGTGCTGAGGAAACAAACAGACTGACTGGAAAAAAGAAAACATGGTGTTATTGGTAGAGTGTTGGTTAGCGTATAGAGCTTTCATCAGTGAGGTCTAGGTTCGATTCCCACCAATGACAATTTTTTTATTCTTTTCTATTAGTGAAGAAGTATGTAATATTGTTTTCTAGGCATTTTGACGAAAGGATACGCATCAAATTTGTTCGTTTAATCTGTATTTTCATTCTTCTAATAAGTTCTCTATCGCAATGGGATATAGAGATTCTCTATCTAGGCGATGGATATCTTCTCAATGGTTACGTAGCTACGATTCTCCAGTCCCTTCCAACCACTTGTCCTATTTATTTACTTCATTTCATATCTAACGAAAACACACAGATATAGTTAGAACAAGAAACACACCTCGCGTCGAAGGTTCCAGACTCGAGTTCTGGCTTTCTTTTGCGATGGTTATTATTCTTGTGTGTCTGTTTATCATCTTTGTCAAAAAAAATTCCTCATTATTGCCGTGATTAACCTAGGGAGAGATCAAAGCGACTAAAATAACAAAAGTACAGAAAATGCAAGACACATCTGCCTAGGCATGTTATACCTTGGGAATTAGCAATCTGAAAATTAACTTGTGTTTCAGTCGACTACTTGCGAAAGAGTTTTGTGTTGTCTCGTTTGGAGTGTTGGTTATCGTGTCGGACTAGCATGCGGGCAACCCGAGTTCGAGCCCAGCGAAAGGAAAGTTTTTTTTTTTGTCTAATTTCATCCAACCTTATTTATAAAACTGAGGTTTCTGCAAAAAACCTTTTGAATTGCATGCCACTTCGTATGTTGGTAATGTGAAAGCAGCAAAGATGAAAATTTGATGTTCCGAAGCGACGATGTATTTGTGTATGTGTTGAAAAAACGCAGTTATTTATTAGCGAAAAACATGCAGCCACGTGATCATTGAGAACGCTTCCTAGTTGTCAGTGCTAATATGGCAGTAGCTACAGTCTGTCAACACACACCAACTTTCACGTTTCCCGTAAAATGATTACCTTTCCACGTTTCAAAATCATGAGTGCTGTCTAAAGCAATACTTTGATACTTGCGTTTGCATGTTCGAATCTAAAGTAATACGAAACTTTTTTCCCAACAAATGACATTGAAACCATTAATAACTGTTTGCAATGTGATATTGATATCATATATGGAAAGAATAAAAATGGAGAATTTCGCTTAATACAACTTATAAATAGGGAGCGGAAGTTGATGAAATGTCATCTTTTTTCTGACATCCCGGACACGATGCCCATTAAATATACACAATATTACACTTCATCTAGAACCCAAAAAAGGTAATTTGAAAGTGCATTATTTTGCATTTGTTGCCATTTGTCAGGTTTTAGGTCATTTTCCCGGATTTTCGGTATTTACCCGTCATTTTTTTGCAATATTCCGTATATTGTTTCATCATATTTTGTCACTTCTTTAATTTTTGTAATATTCTTGAATCTTTTCACCAAGGTATATATATCTCGCAGGATTGCAATTTACGAGCAAAAGAAATGCTGAACTGGTGACAGTCTTTGTTGTGTCGGGGGAAACCACCAGGTGCCCGTCTGGGGCAAACTCAGATTAAGATCAGATAAGGAGAGGCTTGAAATACCATAGCTAGACCCCGTTTGCACTGAAAATCCTCGTTGCATACTTTAATTGAATGTGCATGTGCTATCATTTGGTGCCCTTTTTTTTAAAGCAAGATTGCATTTTGCTTAATTTCATTTTCATTTCAATTTTTAAACTGAAACTAACAAATTTAATGGTCATTTTTTGCATTTTACGTCATTTTTTCCCCATTTTTTAGGATATTCTATAGGTCATATACCTATATTTTTTAGGTCATCAACTTCCGCTCCCTACTTATAAATATATTAAATTATGTGGATACCTCATGTGAAACGTACGATGGACGATCAGAGAGCCTGAATGTTGCATTGAAAACTGCAGAGAACAATGACTGACTTATGAACAGTGAAAGGTTTTTCCATGCTCCAATGGGATTTTATTTATAAACAAGGGAGAAGGACACAGGTTGGTATGATGAACTAAATTGGAATCTAAAAGTTTTAATTGAAGAAACAAAACACGTTCGCGGTTAAAAATATGGCATTCAATTTCAGGCACATTACACTAACTGAAAGAGTATTTTCAAAATTAATAATATTTGGATAACCGGCTCGAACTCGGGTTGCCCGCATGCTAGTCCGACACGATAACCAACACTCCAAACGAGACAACACAAAACTCTTTCGCAAGTAGTCGACTGAAACACAAGTTAATTTTCAGATTGCTAATTCCCAAGGTATATCATGCCTAGGCAGATGTGTCTTGCATTTTCTGTACTTTTGTTATTTCAGTCGCTTTGGTCTCTCCCTAGGTTAATCACGGCAATAATGAGGAATTTTTTTTGACAAAGATGATAAACAGACACACAAGAATAATAACCATCGCAAAAAAGAAGCCTGAACTCGAGTCTGGAACCTTCGACGCGAGGTGTGTTTCTTGTTCTAACTATATCTGTGTGTTTTCGTTAGATATGAAATGAAGTAAATAAATAGGACAAGTGGTTGGAAGGGACTGGAGAATCGTAGCTACGTAACCATTGAGAAGATATCCATCGCCTAGATAGAGAATCTCTATATCCCATTGCGTTAGAGAACTTATTAGAAGAATGAAAATACAGATTAAACGAACAAATTTGATGCGTATCCTTTCGTCAAAATGCCTAGAAAACAATATTACATACTTCTTCACTAATAGAAAAGAATAAAAAAAATGTCATTGGTGGGAATCGAACCTAGACCTCACTGATGAAAGCTCTATACGCTAACCAACACTCTACCAATAACACCATGTTTTCTTTTTTCCAGTCAGTCTGTTTGTTTTCTCAGCACCTGAAGACGAAAATACATGTTAATTTCTCTCATAATTGTTTCATTGTCTATTAATAGAAACCACGTATGTCAAAAATAGACGCATTCTTTCTGTGAAAAATCCCATGTTTCGCACATCGTGCTTCTCCATTTATTGTTATTTGGACATTCACTTGGAAGTTAAAACTTAGCTTTGTGTGTTTGTTTTCACGTGCATGTGTGTGAGAAGAATGGTGTGAACGTGTGTTCGATGTTTTTCTGGGCATTATTTTCGTTCAAAGCATTAATATAATTGTAAAATATGGAATTTACTGTAATGCAAGGAGTGAAAATATAAACCCAGTCCGTCAGGTTCGTTCCCAAACAACATTAAATAATGGAACGTAACGTGGACTGAGTATTATTCCATGTCGAGAACTCGAGACATGACGATCGACAATCTTCATCTCGTATTTCTCTTTGGCATCACTACTCAATTTACAGAGATGTATACCCGTGACTGGTATACAAGCCGTAGAATTGCAATGCTGGTTGGGTTGTCTAGTCACAAGGCGCTTGGTGGTGAGACATGGATGGCTTGCTTCAGTGCTTCTTCAATAGGGTCGTTACAAGCCAGAAGTGTCCGTGACTGTACACGGTCTCTCCACACTAGCTCGCACTAATAGAAGCCTCCTCCCTGTCTCAACACAATCCAATCAAGCACTGACTATTCTCCCTCGACTTCTCGTCTATAGCATTCCCCGTCCTTGCTGAAGTCGGGGCCAAACACCTTCTCATCTGCTGACTTAACATTGTATACGCAGGTAGCGAGCTAGGGCAGGCGATCATGCACCACAATACTCTCCATTCCCTCGTCCTCGTCCTCTGGGACGTTGTGCACTAACAGAACTCTGTGAGGACGAGCATTATCGCCGATGAAAATGAAACGATCACCTACTACATCTGCGCACAGCATGGCAAGAGGTCTGAGCTTCTCGTCCCCATTTCTAAAGGCCAGCAAACTGTTATTTTGGATCACGTGGAGGTTAGTACGTGCCACAATTTTAATTCCAATGCACACCATCAGTCCACCTTCATTTTAGAATGTTTCTTGCACAAAAGCAGTTTTATTGCGTGTTCTACATACCGTCCAGATTAGGCACGTCTATTATAAGGCTGTAGGATGAACCGCAACTCATCAGAGAACACCTGTCAACCCCATTCATTTGTGGTCTCAATTGTGATGTTCCTCAGCCAAGTTTCTACGGACTGAAAGCTGTACGTTGATGGAACCCATACCATGGGTCTATATGCATAGAGGCCATCTTTAAGAAGGCGATTGCAGACAGTTTGATATGGCACCCGCGCCCTATTTCTGTGGAAATGGCAAGTTGTAGTTTCGTTGCATTCTGTCGTCTGTTCCAATCTGTTGTTCACAAGAGGTATCCGTTGTCTCTTGCTGTCCTTGCTCGCTGACCTTGCCTTCGTCGCACATTTCCCGTTGTTGGAACCGAATATACAGTCGAGATATGCACTTTGAGACACTCCAAGGGCTACGGATACCTCTCGCTGTCTGTCCAGCTTCCATCCTTCCTATGGCTCTCCACGCCATTGATTCAGGTAAATCGCACTTTACAGTCGACGTTCCTCAATGAACTCTTGCACTGTCTTTGGACTGCTACTGTCATGCACACAGCTGCGCACTTCAGTTGCTAGTTCAGATATATCGGCATTAATGATGGGCAAATAGCCAATTGAATTCAGTAATGGTGTTAAATCCCATCCAACTTGTCAAATAAATTATTAAAATATTCACATATTTTAATTAGTATAATTATTTTAATCTTAATTATTATCATGATTATTAATAATTTAGATCAGAATTACTATAATTGTCATTTCTAATAGTAAAAGTAAAAAAAACAAAAATTATCAAAACTTTCCATTTACATGAAGGTATCTGGGGAATGGAGTGATAACGCAGAAGGCAAAGAGTTATGACATGCTATCACATATTTTCCATCTCTAGGCATCCCAACCTTACCAACCTTACCAAAAAGACCTAAGTGTACGGTTTTGATAATAGATTGCAGCGCAAATGTAAAATATGAATCTTCTCACATTTTCATACAATTCTTTTCAATTTTTACAGATTTTTCTCAATAATTTATTAGAATAATACGATATTGAATCTATTCATATTATATGACTAAATAAGGTAACTTTTGATAATATAGTCGAAAATATCTTTACAATAAAGATTCACGATCTTCTGAGTCTCAAAACCGATCACAATTCACTGGAAGAATTAAACATTTATGTCAATTTTTGTAGGATATCCTGTCAGCAGGTTGTACCTAATGATTTAATTAAACAACATTACCAGTGGCGTGCGGTGATAAATCAGGCAGGGGAACAGGTCACCTGCACTTGCTCCCCATCGCATGGGTGTCTTAATATAATACAATAGATCAAGTAAAATTCAACCCTTATTGAAATGTCAGAAGTGACAAACATGAGGCACTTTAAAATTATATGACAATAATAATTTTAAAGCAAATGTGATATAATATAAAGAAAACATTAAAAATAAAATTGTTGATGCGCAACAAAGAAAAATTTGATATAAATTTGTGAGTCATCAGAGAAAGAAAATAATATTTTGTCGTGACCTGTTTCATCTCTTTATTCGTAGATTAAGTTGACGTTTTTTCATAGAGTTGAGTATTCTTGTAATTCAAACTTTCTCAATCCAATAATGGCACACAGATGGTTGAGTTTTTCATGACGTTCGCTAGATTAGTCAGGGTGACTACTGTAGGACCATAATAAAATTCAAGTATAATTCCCGGTTTTCAAAGCGAACTTTACAAAAATTCAAGCAGATGTTTTCTCTATTTCAAACTAAGGTTTTACAGTCTCTCACCACCCACACACATACACACAAACAAATACTTATATTAACAATATATGGTTTGTGCGATTCCAATGAATCCAATAATTCTAATTCACTTGGACGGTACATATATATAATTGAAGGCGCGGATTTTACATTTGTCATTTCACATAGCTACTCGGCAGTGGCGTGCCCAAGGGGGGGGGGGGGGTTGGTAGGGGTTATACCCTCCTTTGGCCCAATATTCCTAAAAAAGGAACGTCAATGGTAGGAAATATGACAAAATGAGGGCGGGCTACCGAGAAAAAGTATAGGTAACCCCTCCCTTACAAAAATCCTGGGCATGCCACTGCTACTCGGGACTATAAATACATCTACAAACACAAGTCACATATGTTACGGGAAATAGTAATCTACGAAAAATTGTTAATTCTATAAGAATTTGAAATTTACCTAATCAACTTCAAGATATTTTATCTTGCAATAATCTTCAGTCTATCAGATGGATTGTTCTTCAAAGAACACTAACAAAGCAAATGGATTGAGAGAATTCTGTTTTATTTTCCACGCAGCTTTATTTACCTTCCTCAATAAAAATAAAACCTAAACTGTGAAAAACTTGTTTCAGGTCATTAATAAATATGTATAAATTCAATGGAATTGGGATTTTAAAAAGTTGCAATTTTTCATGTCTACAGAGAAAATTTCAAGCAGAATTCACGCACAATTCCCGGAGCCAATAATTCACGCATAATCCCCGGAATTCAAGAAATTCCCGGTGAGTAGCCACCCTGTTAGTAGAAGTTGTTAATGTGACAAAACCCGACCTGTTCCAGACTTCCTTCTCAGGATTAAACAAGGACAACAATATAATTTGCCACTGGGGGTAAAGGCGGTCAGGGGCGTGATGCTGATCACATCACCCCCACTCACGACCGGATCAAGAAAGTGTGGGGCGTTACCCCCACACCCCCTATATGCCTTCATGGCGTGGTGCTATGCACAGGGGAGCACTTTACCTTTTAGAAGTTAATAATTTACAGAGTTGTAGTAACTCGTTTGAAAATGCTCTGTGTATGATTTCGTTTTAGTTTTTAATTCAGTTAGAATATGTGTTGGTTTGTTGTATTTTCTGCAAAGTTGAATGAACTAAAGGCTTTCGTCCTCAGCCGGTCGATCATACAACACTCGCAACATTCGCTTCTTGTCCTGCCACTGCATGCCTTGAAACTTTGGTCTTGGGGTTGGTGGAACAGGTGGATGTGAGCTGTTCCCTCGGAAGCTATTTCCCAGCGTTTAGCCAAGGCATTTACCAGACGCTTAGACTGTAGAAGATTTTTCCAGTTCGTTATGAATGTCAGACGCAAGTTCTCAACGAGATTAGGAAGTTATAGACTTTCTACACTGAAATGTATCACTTGTGACGCGATTAAACTTCAGCACATAGCAAAAACTGGAAGAAAAGCGAATCCGCAATATCTCTCTGAGGGAACAGCTAGAGTGTTCAACTTCCGTGGTGCCGTGGGGATCGTTTACCTTCGCGCGTGGTCGGAAATACTCGGCTTCAGACAGTAGAGGGCATGATACTAAGAGACCATGGTAGAGCATGGGGTGAGAACCATGATGCGTTGGGGGTAGATGACGTCAACAAACGTCCAGCCACGGTGAAAGATTTTCTTCAGTGTTACTTTTGGAAACGTTGATTTCGAGAGAAAAGTGTTCTTATTATGTTAATATAAATAATTTAAATAGCCCAAAAGCGCAGTAAGTAGGAGGGAACAGCCTGTTGCCTCTGTTCCATGGAGGGACCGCCACTGAACATTACTAGTGTGTAACTTCACAACATCTTTGTATGATCAGTATCTGTTTGTAATGGAGAAGCAGTGGTGGCTGGTGGTCTAGCTCTGTAGGTGTGCACTAACTTTAGCCTCACCCCTCTCCGTGGCGTGCCCAGGATTTTGGAAAGGAGGAGGCGCGTACACTTCTTTTACTAGCCAGCCCTCATTTTGTCATCTTTTTCTGCCTTTGTTCTTTTTTTTATAAATACTTGCCCAAATGAGGGGTTATAACCCTTCCAACCCCCCTTGGGCACGCCAATGACTCCTCTCAATTACTCACACCCCCTTCTGCGTACCGAATGATGCTACATGTACTGGTAACCCACGTTATGACCACCTTTCACTGATAATGAGACAATGGCAGAGTTGTATCATATGGTTGTATTTCATGAAAAAATTTTAAAAGATGATTTCTTTTTAAAATTTGAAATACCTCGGTGATTTTTCCGTCGATCACGACAAGGAAGATGTTGATAATTCAGAATTCGTTAACCTTTTAAAATCACTCAAAACATATAAATACCGATGTACAACATCAATATTATTGTCAATTTGCAAAATGTTTAGTAATAACTAAACTTCCTCCCTCGCTCCGCTTACAATAGCAAACAAGAATAATAATAACATTTTCATGTATTAAACAAGAAACCGTACTATCACCCTCTATGCTATCACATGCAGCCAATGAATTAATCTACCTAGAAGTAGATTATTTTTAATGTCCGACTCGCCGTACCATGATCACCATGATTCAATCTCATCACTTTTAGGGAGACGTGTGCTCTAGTGACCAGTAAATCCGACAATGCAATGGGTGTTTGAGTTTGAGCTTTTGTTGAAAGTCCACTTTGTGTTAATCTGGATTACGTTCATTAATTGCGTTAATCATCACTCATCATCGTGAGTACACCAACAGTTGCAGAAGTACGACGTAAATTCTGTTATTGACAATCGTGCTGTAGAAAAACGAAGACCACAAACGCGCTTCGTCGTTTACTTGTTCGCAGTAAACTATTAAAGAGGGCGCTGGAAGCAGACATTTTCTGACGGGGAAAAGCATTTGTTTTGTTATGAAATGTAACCCAAAATACCGAATTTTGTGTAGTGCAATGAAATTTTCACATATTTGAGATGGTTGACAACCAGGTAATGTGCATAAGTTAATAAAATCAATATTATTTACTAGTATAGAAGGTGGTTAAACGTAATGAACGTGTCGTGTAGTTTGATACGCCGAACACAATTTTAAGCTGCGAAAAATTAGCTCTTTTCTGAAATTATTCTTATAACAACAGTTTTTAATACGCAACTTGTACATTTTGATAACATCAGATGTATTGAACTAAGATATTGTGGGTAAAGATAAGAGTGGTAATATATTTAGTAGCCATGCCCAGCTCACGGACAAATGCATGCTAATATTTTTGGTTGTAATTAATTGCTTTAAATTTACTACAATTACAACCAGATGGATAATCTTGAAGGTAATTTCGGTCCCTGAATCCTGCCAGGTTTTCATGTGAGGTTTGAAGTTGGCATGCCTGAGATGAGATATGTGATTAGTAGTGGTGGTGTATACTGGGTACAGAATCTGGGGCATGAGTTTTCAATACCGGACAACTCTCCAATTTCTATAAAATTTTGCCTACTTACTAATTTCGGTGTCCTGATGACGTATCTGTAGTTCATATTTGGCGGTCACTTGTTAAAATTGTACATTTGCGTGTAGAACTTGTAAAATAACCTTGTGATTTACCACGGTCATTGTCCATACACAGCAATTCGGAACCATCTTTCTTTCGCAATTCGTTAATGGTCTTCCTTTACGCACAACAATCTTGCTACCTTGAATATTGACGTCAGACAAGGAATGCCTACTAGGTTAGGTTAGGTTCCATTAGCATAAATACAAAGAAAAAATAATATTTTGGCTAAGAGAACTATACCTTGTCTTGCCTAAGATGACGTCAAAACACTATGTTGCTAAAGTGTTGTGCGATAAGTGACACCCATTTGGGGGAAAGTGGCGTGTTCCGTGGAGCTACTGTTCTTATGGTAGGGTACCGTAGGGGGTAAATATGCGATATCGCCTGGACGGATTTCTTCAAATTTACAGGAGAAAGTACTTACTGAAATGAGTTTCTTTAGTATTCTGGACGTTCTTGGAGGTATTTTCTTTCACGGAAAGTTAAAACTTCGTAGTTTAATGCTGCCGAACAAGAATTAATCACTTTTTACGTAAGAAATTGGCACTGCCTGCCACATTATGCTGTTGTTTCCATTGTGTGCGTGCAGATGGCGAGAGCGTTGAAAGTCACGCGATCTCTGCAGTGTTTCCAAACGTGCCTTCTTTTTACGAAAATTTCTATTTTTATCTATGTTCGCCGTGCATTCTTTTTTCGATGAATTTAGGGGTGAAATGAGTGCTAATGGAACCTAACCTAACAGGCGTAACCTAACCTTTTGTGAATGGTTTGTGGGGCTATCCGTGGATGGTTTTTGGGGCTAACGTCAATGGTTTGTGGGGCTACCCATGGATGGATTTTGGGGCTAACGTCAATGGTTTGTGGGGCTACCCGTGGATGGTTTTTGGGGCTAACGTGCATGGTTTGTCGAGGTAAACATGAAAAAAAAAAATCGAAATAGTACGTAATATTCCGTCATGAAGGTTTGAAACACTGCTTGCGCACTGAAAATCGACAAAACACAACATGACGCGGGATGATCCATTACGAGTGCACGCCATATTGTCTATTACAGAAGCGGAACAAGTAAAACAAATAATCAATTGTAATATGAAAAGTTGACAGTATTTTATGGATAAAGGCATAACTTCACCTTAAAGAATGTTCCGCAAGGCAAAATAGGTAAGTACCAGTGGTAAAATTAAGGAAATAAATGAGTGAAAGGTGTCCGGGCATTATCGCATATTTACCTGGTTATGTTACGTTAAGAAAACAGTTTATTTCGTTTTTTTCTCGATTTCCATACTCGACCGCCAATTATTACATGCAGATTTGTGATTAGGAGTTCACAATTAGTGAGTAGGCGAAATTTCATAGAAATTGGAGAGTGGTCCGGTATTGTAAACTCGTTCCGAATCTGGACTATCTCACTGTATCATAATGTTCGAATGGACAAAAATTTGATTGTGGGGAGGGATGGGAGGTTCTTGTTCATTTTTAGATATTTTGAAGTAATGTAATATTGTGAAATGTTTATGTGGGCCTAGACGCGAGACCTTGTACCTTTTTGAGAGTCTGAGACCTACCTATACTCACGATTTGAAGCTTGGGGCCTCTTCGTTGGTGTAGTAGCAACATCGTCACATTGAAACAAAAGGGTCCCGGTTTCGATACCTGGTGGATGCACATAGTGTTTTGGATCCCACATTAAACTATAGGTTCAGTCCTCGAAACGAAGATGACCGGATCCCTTTCCGATTTTCTTCATATTTGGCATACTCACTAATTGAAGCCTCCTAATCACGAATCTGAAGTTAAAAGTTGTTCGAAACGTCTAGAAATTGCAAAATAAGTGAAAATAAGGCGTTGGTTTTCGGAATGGAAACCGTCGATTTTCGCGAAATTTTCTGTTTCACAAGGAAATAAATATATACCTATTCCTGATACTACCACAACACCAAATTTCAACTATGTTTGCCTAACCTAACCACATGTCAATGGTTCACAATTATTTTGCAATTTCTAGATCCTGATACTACCACGACACCAAATTTTAACTACTTAAGGGAAGATATTAGTATTATTCCCAAAGCTTAAATGCAAACCAACTAAACAATTCCTCACACAAACGACCAAATATTGTGGTTTCCTCGTCTACAATCTTATTTGCTATTCTTACACTCGATAAGATGCTTAGTGTAACCCGTATCAAACTACAAATTTTATCGCTTTCTAACCGAAATAATAAATGTGAAACACTATCACATTTTTGTTGTGTTTGATAATAATTTGAGCCATTAAGCTGTCCTACATCTTTCACTAGCCAACCTCCATGGTGGGATGGTTACATAACACACTACAAAGCCTGGGGTTCCAGGTTCAAGTCTGGGCATGAGTGTTCTCTGTGAGCAGAGGCGAAACCACAATTGTTTATCTGGAGAGGGGTCAAGTACCAGGACAAACGTGCCAATAATAATAATAGTAATATAGTGGTGGTAGTGGTAGAAATAATAGTAGCATTAAAAGACGTGTGTTTGAACAAATGATTTGAAATATTTTTCCAACACATTCAATTTCATAGCTAATAATGGAAAACAAGCACACAAACTGTATTTTTGAAAGACAGAATATGCATGACGAACATTATTCTTTTTGTACATTTGACACGTATAACTTCCATGTACAACATATATTTTACACATATGCAACATGGAGCGACGTAAAATAAGAAAATACGTATGCAACATATGCTAAATTGTGTACTTATTCAAAGTTTATTTTATATATATTATTTAAATACATTACATGATCAATTGATCCGCCAAATTGTCTCTCAATGTGCGTACTCCTTTTCCTCAAAAGAATTGTTCATGTATTTAAGCAGCAACAATCTGAAGTATATATCTGGCCTTACTTCTCTCTCGGGTAATTTAGAATGCATTACAGAAAATAATCATGTTGGGATCGAAGTGAGCAGGAAAATCTTTAGATCCAAATATTTTCAAACTGAAAAGAATATTGATTTAATAGGGCACAAATAATTTCACGCCATGGCATTCTCTTTAACATTTTTTATTTTTTATTTAGATCTTTTTGGCTCCCAGGGCTGATTCCCGCCACCCCCTAGCTATGGCTCTGAACTTGGACTATAAGAATAGCAGATATTGCGTTTGCTAGTGAAGCGAGCAAGAAAATTTTACGAAATGTACTTTTATTTGTATAAAATTTGAAATTGAGGGGGCAATTGCCCTCTGTTCCCCTTGCAAGTGCCCTTAGCCATCTGGAAGAAAAATGCAAAAAAACACTTGAAAACTAATTCCATCTTGAGTATCCATTTGTCCTGCTATTCTTAGATTCTGCTAGTCATGTATCTTTACTTCAATGGTTGCCCCCCCCCCTAGATTGGACTTCCATCCAAGATCGGGGGGGCGGACAATGTCCCTGCCCCCTCTGTGGTTGCAGAACTATTTGTGAGTGTCTTCATCAATTTCACGTCATCTCTCGTTGTCACGATTAGCTAGATGTGGCAGAATAGCAACACTAAGTAACAAAAATCAAATATCCACTCCCTTTCTCTAACACATGAATCGCTATTACCTAAAGGTAGACTTGGGAAACAAAAAATTAAGCAGTTCAAACTTCATAGCAACACATCAAGAAGTCGTATCAAGAAAAACATCCAAACACATTAGGCACCTTTAATACAAGACAACTCAAAATGTCGCAACTGTTCTAGATACTGAAAATTGCGAAATCATTTCCTGAAGTCTGAATCTGGAAGGGAATTTTTCCCCCCAATCCTATACGTCATTATACGGAATTCCCCACACCTTCATAAATCACAAAATCAATAAATGTCTTTGTTATGTTGCTAGAGTAATACAGGATATAATTGTAAAGATTAGTGAGAATTCCAGGTATTTTTCTGTATTTTTCATAGGGGGGGGGGCAAGGCAGGCTCTCAGGGGGGGCAGTTGCCCCCCCTCTAGCTACGGGCCTACCTCCAGGGCTGGACCTTCCAATATGTCATGTCTGTAATGTCATTTTAAGTGTTCGGCATATTCTTATTGAATGTGCCGATTTACTTTTCTCAGACATACTTTTAATCTTCCCAACTGTTTATCGTTCCTGCCCACTACCGTGGCAGAGAGGTTGGCACAGCAAGCTATGCCATCACGGGTCCTGGTATCAAATCCCAGCCCGAGCATGGGTGTTCTTTGTGAGTGTTCCTTCATCAATTTCATCACTTATCCTCATCATTGCGAATAGTCAGAAGTGGCAGAAAAGCAACACTGAATAACAAAAATCAATCATCAATTCTGTGTGGAGATGTCGACAGTGTTTCAACAAATGTTTTTAACGTTTTGAGAAGAGCAGACCTAACTTTTTCTAAGGAAGTTGTGTTTGTCCTGTGCACGTCCTTTTACAACCTTTCATGTTTAATCTTTCTCCTATTTAACTCTTAGCTAAGGTTTTAGATAGGGGGATATATCCATGTATACATTGAAAGGTGCACTTTTTCCATGTTTTCCAACACATGCAAAAATGCTAATAAATGAAAACTAAGCAGTACTTGTACACAACCATCTTATGTGCCATTTTACATGTTTAAAGTTGATTGCATCATAGAATCAGGATTTAACTCAAAAACGTAACAGTTGCTGGCTGTGAGAACAATAAATATGCAGAGTTACACTTTGGAATCAAATATCTACAGCAGTGGTTCCCAAAGTGTGTGCTGGGGTGCCGCGAATGGCTTCCTGGAGCACCGCGCCATGTTCTAATATTTTCACTGAAATGACACTTATTCCAATGTATGTGCTTATTTAGTACATTTTATGTGTAAAATGTTTCTAAATTTGAAATATGTGTTAATTTTTTAACTTGTGGCAAGCAACATAACCACACAAACTGATCATTGCACGTGTTAGATAAGCCTACAATATTGAAAAACTAAGGACGCCATGAAACGAAAAGGTTTGGGAACCCCTGATTGACAGCATTAATGGCCCCTAGAAAATGAAAGTCAACCAAAAATTATATATATATTTCACACATATAATTTCATTTCAGCCACAATAATGTGTTAATTATTGCTCGAACATGATAAATTCAAATTTAAGCAATGTTTTTTGAGGAAAGAACACTATTATTGGGGAAAATATGCCATGTTGCCCCCCTGAAAAAAATACCCTCCTTGCCCCTCCCTGGAAAAACCCTGCGGACGTCCATGGGCCTGCTCAATGACTTTAAAGCAAGATTCTATAATTATGCTTCACCCATTAACTCTTGCTAAGGTTTTCTTCTAACTTCTTTTCAAAAATTAAATATCATTTGGCTTAACAAAGTAACGATGTGTACATTTATTAGGTATTGCAATTCTTAATTGCAACAGTTAACAGAAAAATTGCCCCATATGGCCATGTCCAAGTTTAAAATGCTACAATTTGTATCACAGTTTGTACTATGGATAACATTATGTGGTGGTTCCTTTGTATAACATGTAAATAGTGTTTAATTTCATATTATTCTTCATTTTGTTTAGGTCCATCAAAGGAACATGAGTGGAACAAGATTTATGGTGCAATGGGAGGAGCATCCAGCACACTTGACTTCTCGATTGGGTCAACTTTTAGAACATCAGACATTGGTCGATGTCACTCTTATGTGTAATACGCACACCTTGCGAGTACATAGAGCAGTACTAGCTGCATGCAGTCCTTACTTTGAGGTAAAATATATATTAATTTTTGTAATAAATGTTCATCACTATTGAGTTTTAATGTATCTTTTAAATTCAGAGTAGCTGTGAGCTAGTGTGTGCAATAATTCCAAAATAAGTTATAAGTGGTCTTCTTGGGTAATGTTGTGTAAAAATTTGTTACTGCCAGTTGAAGTTTAGCATGCAATGTTAATGGTACATTATCCATTGTGTAATGCTTTAAACTCGACTTATTCTAACTCTACGTTTTGAGAGAGCACCTCTTCTCTCGTCGTCAGTTGAACAAGTTCCTTTTATGGGTGGGGGGAATAGAGTCTACGACAGACCTTTCATTTTTATTGCTACAAACCTGTTTAACCAACTACTCCAGTGGAGGTGTCCATAGCCCCTATACCAAGTTTCAGCACTGTTCTTTGCTTCAAACTGGCCTCAGGGTGCTCTTGAGTAGGGCAACTTTAATTGTGCCTACTCAGTACAGAATTAGCATACATTAGTTAAGTATTAACACTATAATTTCGATGTGTGCAGAGAAAAAAGCTGCTCCATATACAAGGCATGTTGGGAAAGTAAAGATACAACTGATGTATGTCTTAGGGAAAATATGTGAGGACAACACTGACCATAACCTTGATCCTTACTCTTTCCAATAACATTCATTGGCAGTGCATCGCTAAGTCTTGTGAGAGTCACATGTGCTGGAAATAGCTGTGGTGATAAAGAATCCCGCCAAATACAAAGTGCTGGTTGTGATATGGTTTCTCCAGGCAAAAGGCGAATTTCCAGAGGAGATTCATCGTCAAATTGCAGCAGTTTATGGGAACATTATGATCATCAAAATGTGACAAAGTGGTGTCTTGCCTTCGTTGACAATGAATGTCTGCTGGACATTCGCCTTTTTCCTGGAAAAACAGCATCGCAACCTGCACTTTGCACGTGGCAGGATTTTTTATCACTGCAGCTATTTCCAACATGTGCGACTCTCACAAGACTCAGTGCAGCACTGCGAATGAACACTATTGGAAAGAGAAAGGATCAAGGTTACTGTCAGTGTTGTCAACTTATTCCTCACATATTTTCCCTAAGTTATACTGGGTATACACAAATGAATGGTGCGTTAATAAATGTCAATAAAAAAAATATATTTTTTAGCTTATGTGGTTGCAGCAAGCACTGTTAGAGATGGAAACTGTCAGAGTTTTTGAAATACGAGTTAAAATTATAATTCTTCAATGTGGGCTTCCCTGGGTGCTTAGTCCCGACTCTCAATACGTGAGCACGGAAACGACCATTTCGTTATTACCCCAACTCGTGATCGGAGAGAAAATCGTAGTCCTGACTGGTCGTTAACGAGTGCCGACTTCGATGGCTTACGAGTTCTCGCTAACGACTGAGAATATAGTCTGTGATGCACTCAAAACAAGTTTGTCGTAAAGGCTACACCCAAAGAACCAATCAGATGGCGATAATTAAAATCGAGAGTTGTGAAGAATCGATCGATCTTCCTAAAAATCGATTGTGGTTTGTTTACTGTCTTATGAAGTTCCAAATGTCGAAATTGATCTTAAATGTAAAACTGCACGGAAAAATAAGTAGTGAGTTTATTCGAATAGATAATATTCATGTATGTGAGTGGCACTCCATGAGGATTTTTCGGAAGAAAAAATAAAACAAATCTATGCACTTACCAAATTAGCTAATAACGTCAAGACTTAAAAAATAAAGAAAAAAATTGTACAATGTTATGAATGTCCAGCCCAATATTTTTTAAAGATGTAATAGTAGTTTTCTTGGTAAATATGCGATAACGCCCGGACACCTTTCACTCATTTATTTCCTTAATTTTACCACTGGTACTTACCTATTTTGCCTTGCAGAACATTCTTTAAGGTGAAGTTATGCCTTACCTCCACAAACCATGCACGTTAGCCCCAAAAACCATCCACGGATAGCCCCACAAACCATTGACGTTAGCCCCAAAATCCATCCATGGCTAGCCCCACAAACCATTGACGTTAGCCCCAAAAACCATCCACGGATAGCCCCACAAACCATTCACACAAGGTTAGGTTAGGCCTGTTAGGTTAGGTTCCATTAGCACTCATTTCACCCCTAAATTCATCGAAAAAAGAAAGCGCGGCGCCATCTGCATGCACACAATGTAAACAACAGCATAATGTGGCAGGCAATGCCAATTTCTTACGTAAAAAGTGATTAATTCTTGTTCGGCAGCATTAAACTACGAAGTTTTTACTTTCCGTGAAAGAAAATACCTCCAAGAACGTCCAGAATGCTAAAGAAACTCATTTCAGTAAGTACTTTCTCCTGTAAATTTGAAGAAATCCGTCCGGGCGATATCGCATATTTACCGTTTTCTTAACTGCATACAAGGCAGGGAGAGGGAGCGTTGTTTCTTTCAAATTTATTATGAAAAAGAGGTGTTTCAAATATGTGGTAACTTCTCGGTCCAAGTTCCGATCGTTTAATTCAAAATTAATGGTGCAATGGTATTTTTTACACGGCTCGATTTTTTATCTGTATTAACACATCGTTACCACACATACTTTATAGTTTTAGTGATTTCTTGCTGCATCTCGTGTGAAGAACGATTTTTCCCTTCCACACATACCTACATGATTGTTTGGGAGTATATATATATTGCAACATATTGAAGGTTAGGTTTTTCTTGGTAAATAATATTTTACGAAATTTTAAGGGCAAAAATACACACATATTCCTAAAATGAATGTTTTGCTTTTCTTTGATACAAATAGCTGATTGGTATCTTACGTTTTAGGTTAAGCAGGTTAGATTTAAGGCTCTTAGAATTAATAAAACATTCCTAAATGGTTTCGTTGTAAGGTTGGGTTAGTCAGGTTTAGGGTTCTTAGCATTATAACAATATCTCTAAGTGAACAAAACATCCAGTCTCAATTACAAAACTACCTTCGAACCTTGATGAAAATCTGCTAAAACTCCATGTCTTACATAACCGGAAACCAAGAATGATTATTTGCTGCAAATCACAGCTACTCGTGTAAGCTCCTTTAAAAATCGAAGTATCTCGGGTAAATAATACTTTGTGTAGAATTTAACAGTGCTAATTCATTTCTCCAAGCTTCAAACTTACCTTCATATATTGTTTCCAGTATTCCAAACTACTTTCTATAATGCAGAAGGCCTTAGAAAGTTGGCTTCGCGGGCTTACAGCAGACAACAATATGGGGGTGTGTCTGCGAGAACCAATCAGGTCCGCGAATGAGCGAGCCCGGTTGCCACAGCTAGCTCTCGCTGCACCCTTCTGGAAGGGTGAATGACCTCTGCCTCTTGCTACCTCGGCCTGTTTGTTCGGCTGAGGAGCAGACGACACGAGAGTATCGGCAATAGTGTGCAAGCGACGTCTGCTGTTAGCCCGCGAAACGCTCTTTCTAAGGCCTTCTGCATTATAATACATCTATAAAATTTGCAAAAATGAAAAAGAAAAGAATATCATTCAGCATTCGGAACCGTTGCCAACTTCTCTATTAATGGCAGAATATTGATTTTCGGTAGGTAATTGTGGGAGTTTGTGAATGAGGGCTGATTTTCTATGAGCATTGTAGGAATATGTATGCATTTTATCCTAAATTTTCCAAAGTTTATTTACAAAAAAAAATATTGAAAAATCGAACGAACACATCAAACATTGGGAAATACAGGAGTTAGTTAATGACATAACATTAAAGTGCAAAAGCAACCTTTTGATGTAATTCTTTTATGGCACATTCCTGGTAAATCCAGGTTCTTCCCCTCACTAATTCATAATTTATTGAATTATACAGAATTTCTTTGCCTTACCAATACAAGTGTGATTTTCCTCAGTGAAATGTACAGAAAACATACCTCAAAAATGACAAAAATATGCTGTCATACAATGAATTTGTTAAAAAATATGCCTTAGGTTTTTTATGCATTTACATGACAAATGACAGCATCATCATAGCGTTCACAGAAGATAGGAAATTTGATTTGGCGTGGAGAAATAAGCTAGGATAAAAACATGACAAAAATCTGAGGCCTGTAAGGGGAAAAAAATCTGAACATATACTTACTGATTTCATAAAGGTGCTTTGTCAAAAATGAAAATTGTTACTTCTGGAAGTTTATGACAGCCACACAATCTTCATTGTGTACCTCAACCTATTTACTTACCATTCAAGTTAACATTTCTGGAGGTGTGAATATCCTTAGCTAGTTATATGCAATAGTTTATGGCAAGTTGTGAATATGCTTAACTAGATGGCACCTCCATTGCAGGAAGAAGACAGTAATTGCATGACAAAGTGTATGCTGTAACTTATTAATGCCTAACAGAACCAAGAAGTTACAGAACTGGCATTGTAAATTTACACAGAGATCCAAGTTGTGGAAATTATGGGAGTGCAATACAGAGTTGTTGTTTTTTTTGGAAACTCTGTGAGCATTGGCACATAATACCAAAGACATGTTTTTCCATTTCATAAATTTTCAGTCAATTATAATGTCTCTAACATGTAAATTTTGCATTCCTAGATGCTATTTAATGATTGGTACAACAACTTTAATTCCTCAAAACTATTTATTCAGCGAAGTGTAATTTTCAGTCGTTATAGTACTGAGACAGTGATGTGAAAAGATTTATGAATTATAATGACAATCTTAGTGTAGGATTTCCCTTACTCTTTGAGTGGAGTGGAGTTTTAAGTCCACTTTTGTGCACAGATAGGCTAATTGGGACTGGACCTACAGTTTAAAGTAGGATCCGAACCACTATCCCTCACCGGTTCTCAAACTTGGAACTCCTTGATTGCAAAGCAAATATGTTACAACTATGCCATCGGGGAAGCACCCCTACCATTTGAAGTAGATGATGTAACAAAAATTATTGTGGATGCCGTATGCAAATGGAAATATAGCATCAAAAGGTAAAAATAATAATAAAAAAAGTATCTCAAGAGATTGAAAATGAAATCTGGAGTCCCCTTGATGTTGAGGTAATTAAGATTTGACTAATCTATTAATGGGGAGACTGTTCAAAGAAGTCCTCCCATTAATGACTATTGCAATATTGTTGTACGAGAACCAGTTGGACCTAACTTAAATTTATGTAATTTTCACGGTCTGAATATAAAAAATATAAAAAAGTCAGTAATTTGAAGATACTTAAATCCTCTTTACCACTAATGAGAAAAGCTGGACATGGGTGAATCTGACTCCAAACACGGCTTTTTTAGAGTTACGTTCCTCTGGTTCTCACACCGCAACATATGACATGAGGTCGTCTTTACGCACAGAGAAGCTACAGTTTAAAGTGGTATCTGAACCATTAAGTGCCTCTGCTGAGTATTGAACATGGAATCTCTTGATTACAAGATGGCAACATGCAACATTTCCAATACACCAATGAAGAGGCTTGAACTGTCAGTGAGCAAATGAGTAAAGTAAGCCAATTTCAGATAGAACAGCACTGAAAAATATATTTGCAATGAAACTTTTCTAAATCAAGTGGGAGGTGATTGTGTACATTATGAAACATGTATTCATGAAATCAGATACACACTGATGCAGACCTTTTGTACACAGAAAAGGCATAGTTAAAAAAAAAAAAACTGACTACATGGGAACTTTGCATGTAATATCAGCTTTTTAAAACTTTAGGAAAACCCTTTTGTGTGTTCTGTTACAGCTCTTGCAATAACAATCTTCTACAACAACACACTACTTTATGGCAAAAGTAACTAAGGCAATGAAGTACATTGATATTTCATAACGACAAACAAGGCTTAAAAACTGTTGCAAAGGGGAAGCTTTAAACAGAATAAAATAAACCTTTTCATGTTTCATCTTGCATATGAAAATATAAATCTCCTTTCTTTAAAGAAATATATTTTAAGGTAACAGCCATCCAAGCCATATGAAATGGCTGATGTGCATTTTACTGAAAAATTATCTGAAAATTCTGGCTCAAGCAGATATTTAGTTTTCTTTTGGTTGAGTCCCAATCTTCAAAAAAACTTTCCAACAGGTAGTAAAAATAAATAACTGAACCATTTAAAGTATTCAATAATTAAATGAAAGAAGTGAGGAATTGGCGCTGCTAACAATATTGAAATAAAGTTCTGGTGTACCGTTACAATGTTATATTTCAAAAAGAATGTCACAGAAAACCTATTTCACACAAACTTAATAACATTAAAGCACATCTGAAGATTCACACACACACACACATGCAGAGTTGACAGTGGATGGGAAAACTGAATTTTCTTCCATCCCTCCATCTTTGATTTTTGTTGCCATAGGAGGGCGATAGTGAAGCACCATGTTCTTTAAAAGACACCTCCATTTTTGTTTTAGGATGCCAATGGTCCATTACATTAGACAGCTATGCACCTCAGGCGTGTTTTTACCAGCACAGTCTATTGGTGTCATGACCCATGGTCCTCTGGATACCCACTGTTACCTGCAAAGATAAAGAAAGGCCTGTCCTGAGTTTCCACTGTAGATAATAAATATCCCAATAACAATTGAAAGTAACTTCACTTAAAATATTTTAAAGGATCAGCAGGAATTCAAGTATTAACTTATGAGCACTTCTATAATCTATTCCTTTACTTCAAGACTACCATGCTCAAGGTCCCGGGTTCGATCCCCGGCCGGTTCAAATCCGGGAACTTTTCTAACGGTGGAAGCGGCCCCGGCGCCTACCCAGCGTCGAATAACATGGGTACCTGGGGGAAACCCTGGGGGGTAAAGGCGGTCAGGGGCGTGATGCTGATCACATCACCCCCACTCACGACCGGATCAAGAAAGTGTGGGGCGTTACCCCCACACCCCCTATACGCCTTCATGGCGTGGTGCTATGCACAGGGGAACACTTTACCTTTTTACTTCAAGACATCTAAAGTGCACATATCTGGTGATGGTTCCCCCAGTCTCTTATGAAGAAACTGTATGTTAAATTTGGCAATCCTCTAAAGTGCCACATTTATAGAAATTTTGAGTACTTTTGTTCAAATCGCAATGTCAATGTTTGACTTCTAAAAATATGCAAGTGTTCCACAAAAGCTCTATTTCCATAGCAAATGGAATGTCGAACATATGAACATGTAATAGCCCCATCTAGTTGCTGCACTTTTTTACACTCTGTGCAGTGCAGGTGTATCCAGTGTCAAGAGTAGTGCAAGGAAATCACGTTCAACCAACTAGACGGAAAGCAGTGTTCCAGTTAAGAAGATTCAACAAATGCCTGTCTGCTGCTTTGAACGGTCATTTGATTAGTTAGCACACACCACATGACCATACACCAGTCCGAAAGGTAGAGGTGCAGACACCAAATACACTACTTGACTCCAAATCAACAAACTAGACAACTCAGTGTTGCACCGTGCTACCAACTAGACGCTTCAGTGCAAAGAGAGTCAAAAAAGTGCAGTCAACTAGACGGGGCTAATGTGTTATGACTCCTAGGTGTTTTATAAACTTGCCTACAACAAACGAGGTTAGATAAATTTATCATCCTCAATTTACATTCTACAAATTCTTTTACATTTCAATAATCTTGTTATTCATATCCAAATTAAACATGTATCATATTTAATCACATGCTCATTGTGTGGCAAACATTATAGATTATGCTAACTGTGAATGTTATGTGAAGGCTTCCATGTAAAGTATTGTCTGGAATAAAAATAGTTACAGTAGAGCGTCGATTATCCGAACGTCGGTCAACCGAACGATCGCTTAACCGAACTGTGTACTCGCTCACTTTCAGATATCTGTAATGAAAAAAGTACGTGACTTAGCTGCTCGTAAGCGTGTAGGCTTGCTTAGACAGACCAAAATAAAGGATTTTTTTAAACGTTAATTTTGTGTACTGTGTGTATTGTTCATGCAAAATGCGTATGTAATATGTACATATTTTTGTTTAATAAACTGTACCACATACTATATATTCCTACTAAAGTTGCCTTTGTACGTTACTTTGTAATACATACTTAAAGAGATGCCTGTTTTTATGAATAAATTTACTGTACAGTACTTCTTTTTGGCAAATAAACATGTACAGTTCGATTATCCGAACAAACCAGTTTTCCGAACACCCATGTCCCCCAATTACTTCGGATAATCGACGCTCTACTGTATATGATTTTATGAAACATTCACGTAACATTTCTATTAATAAAAATGCTTCCACATAAAATTGTCCCTAGCATGGTCTTGTTGTATACTGGTAGGATTTCTTCTTATTATTATTATTACTACTTGTATCTAAGAATAAAACGTTTTGATAACATTTGAAGAACTCAGAAATGTTTAAGTTTAAAATTTACAGATAATGCACATTTTGTAATAATAAAAAGGTGAGAGAAGAGAATACTAGACTTATTGTAGAATACAGATAATTATGAAACAACACTGCACATGTATTCATAATACAGTAATGGTAATAAACATAGTACTTCACATCTTTAATAATGCAGTTCATATATGAGATGAGTGCAATTTAAATACTTCATGGAAAAATTATTAACAATAATTATTCCAGACTTAGAACATCTACATACCTAACAGCCAAGTGTTCCTTGTACCTGCCTTATTCTTATATTGACAAAAGTATCTGATGTTGGAATTCCTCATGTGTCCACCCTGGATACCGAGAGTAGTCACAATATTTTCATTTTAA
This sequence comes from Lepisma saccharinum, assembly GCF_977018435.1. Lineage (NCBI taxonomy): Eukaryota > Metazoa > Arthropoda > Insecta > Zygentoma > Lepismatidae > Lepisma > Lepisma saccharinum. The sequence continues at coordinate 68,854,720 of NC_139239.1, read as the reverse complement.
TCGGCTATCTGCAAAAGAGGAAAAGTACTGTAACTTTTGCACAAATAATTGGGTTAACAAGTTGAGGTATTGATCATAATAAGATACTGCACAAAATTAATGATTTTTTAAAAAAATATATATTCATGTTATTCTGAATGAGAAATACCATCCATCTAATGTTACACATTACTCAGTTGTTTACTTCTGATTTATTTGAAAATAGCAACTGTTTTGAAAACCCCACAAATTCACCTTTTACTGTGTTCCAATAAAAAATAATAAAATATTAAAAGAATAGCACTCTGGAACTGTTATTGCCATGAGCACCTTTGATTTGGTTTGTCTTAACAATTATAATTGTATTGTTTTGTCCATGCAAATAGGAATACGAGATAAAAAGTGATACAAATTTGTTTGCTACTCCAGAACTATATGGATAGTATTGAAAATAAACTAGGATGTTCACTTGCACAATATACCTACCTACATGGCCAGTCAGCCACTCATTTCAGTATTTATGTTTTATTACATTTTATTGTAGAAGCTGTCTAAAACTCACCACATGATGGATGTCAATAGGTGTTATTATAATGAAACAAAAATAACGTACAATATCTTACCTACTTTTAACATCCAGCTGATCTGCTTGTATCATTGGGAACTTCATCCATTGTGAGGAGCAATAACCACCATAGCATTGCACACTTGCTCTATACACTGGCTGATGACCTATAACCATCTGGCTGGTACCTCCATGTTGTGAAAATGAGAGCTTCTAGCACCTATAAAATTATTTCAGAAAAAATAAATATAAATTCTCTTACAAGGAAACTTCTATCAAACAGTTCCCACTGACTCAAAGATTTTCATGCTTAAAATAAGTTCATGCTACCCACTATCAACACATGACATAAGGTAGTTAAACTGAGTGCATTCTGTTGATGGTTTCATATAGAAAAAAATATTTTCCCCTTTGCAATTGATGGTTATGAATACAGTATACCAAGTACCCCCTCCCATGCACACACACACACACACATATACATTACTAATGACATTTTTGTCACAAAAAAGGTTTTCTCTCACCAGTGTCTGGGCAACCGAATGGAGTACTTTCACTTTTACTGGTGCTTAGGCGTTTAGGTTAGATTTTGTGATTACAATAAAAAAAAAGATAATTTTACATTCCCGTCGTGATTAAAAAATAGATTTGGGATAAATTCTAATGTCCGTAACTCTGTAAATATACGTTTCTATGCCCCCAAGCTTCTGATATAGTCTTAACAACAGTTAATCTTTCCATGGTGAATTTTTCCTGGAAATTGGAGGGAGTACATAATTTAGTACACTCGACCTGCAATTAATACAACTTAAAACATAGTGTCAAAATTTCCTTTAAAATCTTTATCATCAGTTCACGTACTGTATAAATCATGCGTACCATTTTCCCCCACCCCATATATAACATATGGTAGTGGTGCCTAATTGAAGTATTTTATAGTACCGTAATTTCATTTACTGGTTGCAACAGGACAACATGTTGCAGAAAATTAATTGTTCTTATTTTGTGCGGTATCGTTGTTTTACATTTTGATGTGACGTGGGTGGAATGTTGGCATACATTTCCCAGGTGTACCAAATATATTTTGCAGTAGTATTTTATTTCGCGATTGCTAAGCTTAAGGAATGTTGCAAAAATATCAGCTCTAATTCTTACAAAGTACGTGGAACAATGTAATTAACAATAAGAAGGAAAATGGCACTAAGTATTCAATTATTTAGGTACATCGTAGCACCAATTCACAATACATACGTATTTCACTCTCCCCCAGATTTGTTCCAATTGCCCTTATGTTCATACCCAATAATATTAATAACATACTAACATGATGTACTTACTCGAAATACGACTGAAACGAAGTGGACTTGCAATTCTTCTTTCTGCAAAACCATCCTCCGCAACAGCTGATAGTGTCCATCTTGAAAATCTGCAGCCGTGAACGAACTCGGTAGGTGCCTGGCTTGTGAGTAGGTTCCACTCGTTTTCTGTTAGCGCGTCCGTAACCGTATTCGTTAACGAAGAGTGGAGACTACACTAAATGGCATTCGTTAGCCTTTCTTGACAAAAACGTCACGAACTCGTTAGACCTTAATGTGTTGACAGTTCAAGACTTAGGCCCCAGGTCACACAACACACATCAACGCGGTAATCAAACTCGATCCAGACACGGTAATGTCTTGCACTGCATGCATTATCCGATCACAAAGTTGCAGGATGGAAGTTGGTATTGGTTGTGCATAAACCCTGTCTTTAATAAACCCCATAAACTAAACGCTGCACCATAATCACAGATTTCGACACCTCAAACCAGAGAACACAGTACACCTTCTCGACCTGATGCCATTTTCCAAATTAGGCGCACAACCTAAAAGGCCTCGCAGTTTCCGCCTCTAACAGTGTTTGCTGCAACCACGTAAGTTGAAAAATATATATATTTTTTTACATTTATAACCACACCATTCATTTGTGTATACCCTGTACATCAGTTGTATCTTTACTTTTGTGACACGCCTTATAGTTATAAAATATGCAAATGTAAGTATAAGTGCAACCTTACTGCAAAAAGAAATAATAATTAGAGGAATAACAAACTGGCTCACTGTATTTATGGCAGAATAAATATGTAATTCATGATGTTTTAACCAATGAAATGCACATCACAGCCCATGTGCACCCTGTATTTGAGAGTCTGGTGCAACGTAAAGAGTCCTACGTTCTGTTCCCAGTGAAGTTGCACCCGGTGGAAGCACATAGTGGTTCGGATTCCACTTTAAACTGTAAGTCCAGTCCTGATTTGCCTTACTGTGCATAAAATGGACTTAAAACAGCAACTTAACCAACCAACCTTGTGAAGGTGCAGGCCAACGAGGCTCTGTCTTCTGGGTCGACAGCCAGGATATTCCTATGTGGGATTATGTTGTCTTGTGTTTTTAACTAGATAAAGATGTTTTAGTCCTCAGAGATGGTAAAGTTTTAGTTCTTGTTAAGTAATTAATGAATGTATTAGTTTTAAAAATTGAGTTAGAAAGTTTTAAGAAACATGTTTTATTTTCTTATTAGAGCCCTATTCTGAATTTTATTTTAGTTAAGGGGCTTATTGCCGTATTATGTGACAGGCAAAATAGCTTGTGTGCTGGTATGCCCATATTACAAAAATCGATCAGTTTAAAAAAAATTATAATAATAAAAAAGACAGTGTTGATATAATAATAATCTGTATTCATCCGTTGACCCAATTTGCATGGGTATGGATTTTGTCAGATACACAAAAATATAATATAAGCTATGGTATACAGGCTATTGCAGTATAAGAACATTTTTTTGACATGCTGCACATACGGTATGTGATAAAGAAGTTTACATAAATTGTACATTATATTCACTATTAAAAACAATGATAAGCATGCATACTTGTAAAATAAATATATGTAGTACATGCATGATTTTCTTTTAAAATTAGAGATACATTATTGAATTTCTTTGTATACTTGATACTTGTACCCAGTCTAATTTATAGTTCAGTAATATCATACAGAGCTCTGTCTGCGAGGTATTCTTTGATTAGCTACAATTTTTTCTTTAAGGGAGTGGTATTTTTTAGCCAAGAGGGAAGGTTGTTGTGGAATTTTAAACCTGATGAATGTGGTGATCTGTCTGTCAGAGTTAATCTCTTAGTGTGGATATGGAAGTTTTGTCTTTGTCTTGTATTATGTCCATGAATTTCTTTGTTTCTAACTTGTGTTTTGTCGTAACTAACTAACTCTAGCCTTCTTAAACCTGCAGCAACACAGGCCTTCCATCTGTCCCTATCCTGAGCAAGATCTATCCACTCTTTTCCATCCCTAGATTTCCTTTAGGTCCATCTCAACGTTATCCCCCCATTTGTCTTGGCCTTCCTACTGGTCTCTTACAATCAGGTTTCCCAACAACAATCCTGTAAACTCTTCTTTCCTCTCCCATTCGTGCCACATGGCCTGCCCACCTAAGTCTTCTTGATTTAATCATTCTAATAATATCTGGACATGAATACAAATTATGTAGTTCTAAGTTATGTTACCTTCTCCACTCATCTGTCTCCTCATCCCTTTTAGGTCCAATTATTTTTCTAAGGATTCTCTTTTCAAATACTCTCAATTTCTCTTTCAATGTAAGGGACTAAGTTTCGCATCCATATAATACTACAGGCAAAATTACTGTTTTGTATATTTTAACTTTTAGTTTCTTAGATATTAAACGAGAAGACAAAAGTTTATGAAGAGAAAAGTAACATGCATTTCCTGAATTAAGCCTGCTTTTAATTTCCTCTTTAATATCATTTTCATTTGTTAGTAGACATTAAGTACATAGATAATAGATTTATATACATACAGCGAGTATAAGGACATAATTTTGTTTTCGTGAAATGCAATTCTGCATGTGAATCTGGAAGTATTTTGCATATAATTCAAACAGCCCTTTTCTGTATTGTGAACACACTACACACTACAGGTATGTTGCACAGTGGTTTGAATCCTACTTTGAACTGTAGGCCCAGTCCTGATTTGCCTACCCGAAGATCCTGTGAACTTATAACAAACTCTTTTGTTCGTGGCTAAGCTTGACATTTTAATTTTGCAGACGTTACTACAGTCCATATTCCAACGTCAGCTGGGCCAGCATCCACTCATAGTTCTGAAGGACATGCAGTTTTCTGTACTGAAGTCTTTGGTGGAATTCATGTATTGTGGTGAGACTAGTGTTTCGGAAGATGATCTGGGAGCTTTGCTTCAAGCAGCAAAGTTTTTTCAGGTACTTTATTCATTAAATGTTTTTACTTTTTCTTGATAGTGCATTTGATTATGATAGAAAAGGAGGAGTAATATTAATGTAAATGAAGTAGAATTATCTAATGAAAATGAAAGAATTAACTCTTGACTGTTCCAACAAAGTCATTTTCGAAAATTCCTCTACTTTTGAAAACCACCATGATATTCCAAATTTTGAAAAAATACATTGCTTAGGATTCCTTCTAGATGAATCTTCATGTGGTTTGCTTTTGCTGTTGTCTAGATATCTGTAATAGTTTCATTGCAGCGTAAGTGAATTTTCTATCACAGTTTGCCTTCAATAAACCACAAAATTCTAGTTGGTAAATTACCATCATTATTATTATTATTATTTTTTTTTTTTGAGTCAGTGGTTAAATGGTTCTGATTGATCTGCAAGAATATCAACAACATGTCATTGGCCCATATGGAAGATTATCCTGGAAAAATTTCCCTTGTGGTATCCTTCAGGGCACTGTACTTGCCCCCCACCTGACCTCCCGAGAGTGTGCGAACATGAACAAGTATTTTTTTAAAATAAAATTTTCAGTAAAAAGTTTAAAATTAAGATATACAGTTATGCTTTTGATACTGTTGCATACAGTATGACTTGTCAAATTGTTTGTTCACTACTTAAGAATTTTAAAGTAATTTAAATTGTGGGATATTACTGGGGATTCAGGTATGCAATGGAGGAGTTACTATGTGCTGGAGGCTGAAAAACTGTAAGATTTTATCATTACTTTTAAGGATTTTAAAGCTTTTGTATCCAGTTTGTTTGCTTCATTTGGTATCTCTGATAACCAGTACATTGCTTTTTTGCAGGTGAAAGGATTGTCCTCAATGACAAGAGAAGTGCTTGGCTTGTCAGCGAGCAACAAGAACGCAGTGCCTATAGGTAATGCAATTATTTTTAAAATTAGCAATTGTACCTTTTCAAAATACATAATACCATCAAGTGGAGGAAATTCAAAATAATGTAGGTCTGAGCTGATTGCTGTGCATCAGAATTATGCAGATAGAAAAATTAAATAAAAAATTAACACAAGGAATGGGGAGAGGGGGGAAAGTCAAACAGATGGTCAACTCGTAGGGTATTGACTTCATTTGATTGCAGAAAAACTATATACAGCACATTTCAAATTATCAAATCCCCGTAACTGGTTGGATTATCACCCCACCTCTGCTGAGGCATGTGGGAGTGAGGTCAGTAGGTAGGCCTTGGCCTCCAAGGGCTATTGCACCGCATATTATTATTATTATTAAGAATTCTCATATCCTTGACTTCAGAGTTCAGAAGGTTATGGAAAAAGTGTTTCCATTTTTTTTTATATTGAATTTCCTTCAGAATTTTCTTTTACCAAAGCTCTTTTAAAGGTTTTTATGTCATTATAGAATTTATGTGTTTCATTAATTCTTATTGCTTACTTCTTTTGCTTTATTTTCCAGTCATTGCTGATACTTTCTTTTCATTAAAAGTCTATCTTCTTCTTCTTTTTTTTTAAACAATAATTTTCTTCACTTGGCCACATCATAACTACAAAGTAAGTACTGTACATGTAAGCTCATGAATATAGATTTGCAGTGCATTGGCACTGAATGGCATACATACAAGTTTGATCCCTGCCTGAGTCACAGTTGGTGTAACTTTTCAGTAAGTCATAAAGTCTTAAAGCAAACCATGTTTGTAAAGATAGCTCGAGCAATGGTTTCTGTCATGCATGTATGAATGCACAGACTAGGGTTCAGCTGATACTGATGTCAGTGTTTCTGCATTGGCCGAGAGCAGAGGTTTCGTTTCACTAATATTTCTCTCGGTTTTGGGTATTTCACAGTTTCCTCAAAAATGCCTGCACAACTCTTTTCCATGGTCTAATTATCCTGGAAAGTTTGCAAAATTTTTATTTTTTGTTTATTTTCCACCAGTAATGTGTGGAAAGGTGGATTTTGTGATTAACTTTTAGTGGACTGTTCAAACAAGACCACCACCACATGGCAGTAATTAACATGCCAGTTCTTGAAAACTACAGACGATAATTCAGTTTCGTCATTTTTGTTCATTTATATAGATATGGAGGTATGACCTATTGGAATGACAAAACAACATATTTATTGTTACTATTTTTAAGAAATGTATTTTGAAAATGCAGATTATTTTTACTCCAAAAATTATGCAATATAACTTATGAATGGAGTCTTACTCTTCAACCATTGGTTGTTGCTGATATTTTTTAATTTTATGTGTAAGAATGAAAACAAAGGAACTTGTTCGTAATTTGCAAAAATTAGGGGGTACAGCAGGAAACATCCAATTTTCAAAATTTCCTGAAAATTATGGTTTATAATTTCTAATTTTTTTTTCAAAATTGGGGAGACGGAAATTACACATCCTCAAAGAGTGGTCTTTTGTTGTGCTTCCATGCAAATTTAGTCCTTCCTGCTGATACAACACAAGAAGTGATTTTCCAGAATTTTTTCCCCACGAAGAATCTGCCTATTTTCAATGCAGCTTTGCATGGTTGTAGGAATATACTACCGCTCCTACATACTACATCTTTTTGCTTGCGTTGGTCTATTCTGGTCTTCTTTTTGTAAATTTCATTATTTCGAGGCAAAATGTATAAATGTAACCTCTACTAAAGTGGTTCTGGCCAAAGAATGGACTTGGAAATTCTATGTTTGTCTTTTCTGTCGAAAGCTCGGGAAGGTCACATGAACCGCTGAACCAATCACCTTTGTTCAGTTGCTGTGGTGAGAGTAAATTCTCATGGTATTCTGCATTGCCAAATTTTTCGTTTCGAGCTGTTTTCGAAACAGGTGGCACCCTCAACAAGGTCAAGCACAGCGAAGTCTAATGGTTGCCACAGCGCAGCAAGCAAATATGTCTCAGCTTCCCTGCCTCTCCCTGAAATGCGAGCGAAGGGGGCATGTTGACAGGAAGAGGTGTCGTGCACAACTGGCATGTAGCAACCGGTAGCAACACTACTTTCTCCTCTTGAACTGGAGGCGGAAAATCTGGGTTTCCTCAAGTCCATTCATTGGTCGGGCCGGGCTGACCTTAAGAGTCCTGTCATAAAAGAAAACCATATCTCTGTGGCAATTAGTTCTCTTGCTACAATTTTTTTGTCCACCACGACAAGTTTGAAAAGCATGTACGGAAAGTACCAGAGAGACTCCTTTCCACTAAAGGTACAATGACAGCTGTTTTAATATTCTGGTGTAATTCTTGAATATCTGGAGTGAAAAACTGCCAAATTTCTGCATATAATTGCAGTGGAATGTTGTATATTAATAGTGATCAATACTTCGAATAACTTTTAATTAATTGTTACAGTGAGTATCAACATCGGTATCAGTATTGGTTCACCCCCCCTAGCATAGATCATAATTTATGTCCCAACATATATGTTTTACATTCTATTATCACTTTGCCTCAGTTAATTTTGCACATAATAGGGCCTATGTTATTACATAATTTTTGATGTCAGACATTGCCCACTTATTGAGTAGCGAAGTCCAAAACATACACAGGTCTTGTCTAAAGTATGATGGGAAGTCAGTAAATAGGTCACAAACTGATGTGGGAAAGCTGAAAATAGTAGTGAGTAGTTTCTAAAGGTGACATTAGGTAGCAGTACAATCCAGTTTGATGCTCGAGGAGTATATGTTAGAAGAGCAGCATGCTGTTGTGCTTTTTTCATGGGCAAAATGACTTCCTGTAAGGAATATTCACAAGGAAATGTTTCATGTTTATGGTGAGAAGTGTTTGTTGCATAAAGTGGTGCATAACAGGACCGCTAAAAATGCACCTTGGTGGCAAATGTTTTAGGGATATGAAGATGTTGAACACGAGGTGCGACTGTGGTTGGGACAGCAGCCCAAAGATTTTTATGCAGCAAGTTTTGGGGAACTGATAAAGCGATGGGATAAGTGTATCAATGTTGATGGTGATCATGTTGAAAAATAAAATGGTTTTGTATCTCACTTAGTAAAAAAGAATAAGTAAAGTGCTCCCCTGTGCTTTGCACCATGCCATGAAGGCATATAGGGGGTGTGGAATTAGGACCCCACACTTTCTTGATCACAGCCGAATTAGGACCCCACACTTTCTTGATCACAGCCGAAGGTGGGGGTGATGTGATCAGCACCATGCCCCTGGCTGCCTTTACCACCCAGAGTTTCTTCCAGGTACCCACTTTGTACGACGCTGGCTGGGCACCGGAGGAATAGGTGGAAAGAATCTCTGTTCTCCCTCGCCAGGGATCGAATGCGGGCCTCTCACATGGTAATCAGATGTCCTTAATAACTGAGCTACTGCAGCACTCACTTAGTATTTTTTAAATTAATGTTTGTGACCTGCTTACTGACTTACCTTCATATAAAGGCATTCACATACTCCGTATTTCCTGTAGCTGGGAATCTTAAAATATTGTGACTGGATGTTCAATTTTTCTTGCATTGTAGAATTATTTGTCTTGTAGTCTACAGTTACAAGCATGTTGTGATGTTTCACGAGAATACACACTCCCTTCATCAGACACTTGATTCTAATCAAACTAAAAATAAATGTCTGATGAAGGGAGCGTGTGTTTTGAAACATCACCACAAAAGAAGCTGTTTTTATGCTTGTAACAACCGTAGACTGCAAGAGAAATAATTCTGGAAGTTCAAGTTCTGTTGTTTCTGTTATCACAATGAATAATTGTGTATTTCAATTTTGCAGTTGAAAATGGGAGACTGTCTTCTGAGGATGGAGAGGGCATTACTCGTGTGGCCATCAGCACTTCTGCTCAGGCTGTACAGAAATCGGAACCAAGTCACGTGTCTCCAGCCAAGCCTGTAGTGCAACAAACAAATGCCACGGATACAGCGGAACTCCTCCTGTCTCTTTCTGGGGATCAACAAGAAAGAAATGCCAAAAGCACCGAAACCTTGAATGTTATTCACAACAAGAAACTGACGCCTCCCTCAGTGCAGCAGTTACGGTCAGTTGTGAGAAACGTCAGGAGTTACATGACTGTCCAAGACAGTAGTAAAGTAAATTCTGTGTCGCAGCAAGTTCAGGATGCAGATTCTTCCGTAGACCCACAAGCCGGTTTGACTTTGCCGACAGGAAGTGGACAAAGAATTCAGCCACAGTTCCTCTCAACTAACGGTTTCCCGATATATGTTCCAGGCCCCCGCAAAAGAGGCCGCCCACTGAAGAGGCAGATGAACCTGATATTCCAGGAGAAAGTCATGACGGATGCCGAAATGGCTCTCCGAAAAGAAGCCGAAGCAAGCCGTAAGGCTTTGGAAACTCTTCAGAAACAAATGGCAAGCAATGATGCAGGAAACTTGAAAGCTGTCATAGAACCCAGTGTCCCAAGTGTGGTTCCCAATTCTGTAGATACCAGCGTGACATCTTCAGCTATCGACAACGGAACATGCAGCAATATTTCTCGTTTGGAATCTCCCCCAGTGTCAAGTACAAGTGCAAACTATCCCGGACCTAGGATTCTGTCCAAAACAACAAAAATTTCAAACATTGAAAGTTCATCAAATCAGACTGTTGTAGTATCAACGAACAGAAACATTAGTGCTAATAAAGGTACAGATGAACAGGGTGCGCAGAGCAATCCGAGGAAGTGTATTATAAGCAGCCAGTATGCGGAAATCCTGAAGGAAGCAGGATTGCCTTCAGATGTTCCAATTCTAATGGACAGTGGAGACGGTTCGTATATTACTGTGAACGAAGAGATGCTTATGAACATTGTCGATGGTGGAATGTTACAGTGCCAACTTGCGGATGATGGTGCTAACAAAAGTGCTGCAGAAGAACCAAGTTCAAATGTTTCGGTGCAATTTAGCGGTGTCCCTGCATCAGAATCTTCACGTGAGAGTACAGAGTGCGTAAGCAGCACCACAAGTGTTAAAGATATTGCGAGTGTAAGTTTGAAAAATGAGCTTGAAAAAGAGGAAGTTAATTTCTTGAGTGAAAGTGCAACATTGAGTGATATTTTGGAATCAGCTGGTGAAGAACTGCAAACTGGCGGAGAGAAAGAATACAAAAAGGTAGAAGTTGTTCAACAAGAATTAATGCCAATTGTGAAAGACGTCAGGAGTTTGAAATGTGAACTACCCGATGTACCTGTAAATAGTGATGCTGTAAAAACATGTACTGATGCAAATTCTCCCGGGCATACTGAAGTTAATAGTAGTGCAGATACTGTTAGTGTTGTGCATCAAAGTGATTCTGGTCCTATAGAACTTGACAGTGAGCTTTCAGTTGAAGATAAGCACAACAATTTGGAGCATGACTGTAGTGCTAATTGTGAAGAAAATTGCTCAGATGAAGCAGTACAACAATGCAATGCAACAAGTGCCGCATCCACTGAGGATAAGATACCATGCACTGATGTTAAGGACACAATGGCTAATATTTCAGGAGATAGTGACATTACAACTGTTGTTTATGAAACAGCTGATTCGTCAGACTGTAAAATGGAAGTTGAAGCCGCATCAGATTGCAATGAAGATTATCTTGTACAAGAGGTCAGTGTTGAAGAAAATGATTTAAATGTACTCTTGATCGTAGAAGAGGAAGACGCTGACAAATCAGGAGATCAGAGGATCATCTCTGTTCCAAACATTGATTCTACTGAAGCAAAATCAAAATCAACAGTAGTTCCATCAGATGACAGAATCAGGTGTAAATCATCTGTAGAAGAAAGCAATGCTGAACATGCAAAAACAAGTCATGGTGATGACAAAGAGAATGAAGAATGTGATACAGTTGTAAGTTGTAGCACAAGTAGGAGCTTGAATTCAAATTCCAACACAAGGGATAGACAAGTAGAGAGATCTGTAAGTTCAACAATGAAGGAACCTAATAATAAGTCAAGTGAACTGTCATGTTCTGTGAATTTGGAAACTGAAGCTGCAACAAATCACCCACCGATGCTTGAAGATGAAAAGGAAGAACACATTTTAACAAAAGAACTTGACCCTGAAAGTGTATGTGCAAATACCGATACACATGTAGTGACGGAAATGGAAGCACCTGGTGCATCAAATAATTTAAAACCGATTGACATTACAGCTAGTGACGTTACAGCTCAGCTAACAAATTCCAAACCTGCTACGTCTTCTCCGACGAAAGATATTCCCTTCGCTGTTGGTCTGCTGCCGTTGAGAACAGCTCTTGAGAAGCTGCAGTCCATACCAGATCACCAGCCTCGGAAAACACGTTCGGGTGGAAAAGCAAGTGCAGAAGATGGGTGTAATCTGGCACCGGTGAAAAGAAAATCTGTAGTTACAGAGGAAGAAGTTCAAGAGAAGAAACTCAGAGCTAGTGAGGATGAAAGTGAAATGGAACATGAGGACAAGCATAATGAGAAGGATGCAGAGGAAAGAACTGAAACTCAATCAGTGGAATCCACTATTTTAGAAGATAAGTCCGAGTTGGATTTTGAAGAAAATTTGTGTGATCAACAGTGTACTACTACTGTTTCTGTAGTTGCTGAGAAAAATGATGTTACGGACAGTTTACCAGTTGCAGTACAGGCTGATGCTTCATTTGAAGGTGAAGTATAACTATTTCTTGTTTTTCCTTGGCGGTAATGGTTCGAATAGAGCCAATCTAATGAATGCTGATATGTATTTAGTATTAACAGAAAGGCAAGCTTGACATACCTTGCTTTGGTAATGTGCACGTGGCATGATGTTTCAAATCTATTTAGTATTAACAGAAAGACAATCTTGACATGCTCTGCTTTGGTAATGTGCACGTGACATGATATTTCAACCAGTTAACATGATCTCATCATGAGTGAATTAAAATTAAAGTTGTTTTGTGCTCACATAAATACAGGGTGTTTCATAATTCCCTCTAGGATTTCGGAAGTCAGTTTCTCAGAGGAAAACTCCCATGGGGATGAGAGGCTGTCAGTGAAGAGAGTAAATATCAAAGTTCTTAATCCACCTTACAAATATTCAATAAGTCCTTCCTTGGAGACCTGACAGATGAAAAACGAACAGGTAGGCCGGGGCCATCGCCCGAGACTGTAGACCGCATACGTGCAAGATTACAGAATTGATGTCTGTCGATTCACCAAGGGAGGACATATCGAACATTTGTAAGGTAGGATAAAAACTTTGATATTTACTTTCTTCAATGACGTGCTCTCATCCCCGTGGGTGAGTTGGCCTCTGAGCAATTGACTTCCGAAATCCTAGAGGGAATTATGAAACACCCTGTATTTATGTGAGCACAAAACAACTTTAATTTTAATTGCCAGAGGGAATTATGAAACACTCTGTTTTAAAAAAAATTAAAATGTAGGTCCAGATGTACATCTTGAGTAGAAAGACAGGAGTGAGTTCACTTGTGGCAATGTCAGATGGCTTTTATGTTTTCCAGAGATCAAGGTGAAATAATGTAAAATGAAGAAACATTTTATAAGAGTTACTCTATTGTGACCATGAAGACTGAATTTGTAGTGCGGGAAAATATTAAATCCTAGAATGCAAAATCTGGTTTCACTATACTCTTTTGAAGGTGAAAGTTCTGATCTTCATTGTCTTGCAGTATTAGCAACTTTGGGGAAAAAAGTTCACTACTCATGTTTTTTTTTTTTTATAGGCTAACATTTTCCATTCATATTCCCATTATTATGATTCCATTAAATAAGCAATAAAAACATTTAATAAAATCGACTGAGCCGATACTGATATCATCCGCGGCCAAGAGCAACGTTCATCCTTTTGAAAGGTTCATTCACCCTTCCTTGTGACAGGTTGGAAGGCCAGCACAAGAAGTTCCGCATAGTTTTCCTGAAAAATACTGGACAAAACTCCACCCTCCTGGGAAGCAGATGATTGACAAGATCAAGGACATGAGCAAAGTGAAAGCTGCGACCAAACTTCTCAAAGGTAGTAACTATGTGATACTAACTGTTTGGAAATAAGGGTCATTCCATGCCAAATCAACAAAAAAGAAAGTGTCATTTCTGACACGACCATCTCGGATTTATCTGAAATTCTACTATTTGGTAGTCTTCATGAAGATAAGAAATCCTGAGAAATTGTAGCTTCCTGTGTGGCGTAGTTATGGAGTTTCGAGGGCTCGAAAAATACAAAAAATTGTCGATTTTTAGTCTTCGCCAGAGATTTTCATGGATAATTGCTCTTACCCTAATTGACGTAGAGAGCTGGTTGTAGTCTTGTTTGAAAGGACATGAAATAAGCTTTCCAATGGTGTATCATGTCACTATATTTAGAATAAAATCTTTTCAAGGTCATCCACTTTGACCTTGAACTTTTGAAGATGCATTTCTGCAGATTTTTTTGGAACTGAAATATATTGTTAACACAAGGTTACACTATAACATAACCAAATTTGAATTTGGGACGATTATGGGATAATTAAAGAAAAACAATTTAATTAGTATAAGTGTATTTTTCAGCCGGTCATTTCTAGTGGGAGTTTCCAACACTGCACAATTGCATTGCAGACTTGCTAATGTGCAATACTTCTGCAACTAGAAAGTGAAGAATGTGTGCAGGAGTCTTGTTTGAAACAAGTGTGGTAGAATGTTGAATATATAGTGTGTTTAGTGTGACAGTTTTAATTTGAGCTGATACCTTGATCACCAGCATCATGGCATCATCCAGATTAGAAAGCCTTGAAGATTTTGAGATCCGTGGAAACCTTGACAGTCCATATTTTGAAAATAATAAGTATCACCTGGAAATTAACACCAAAGCAGGAATAAACAGTGGATATCCACAGACAGATCAACACTTGAAACATCAATGAAGCCTGCAGAATTCATAGAAATTCTAGTTGAAAAAATGTGCACCTGATCGGAAATTCTTTCATGCCAACAAGCTTAATTTCTCAATTATCAATTTCTTGATAGGCACTACATTGTACTTTGTGATTTTGCAGGAAATTACTCCTGTGTGTTGCAAGATGCCTCCCAAGGTTTTCACTGGAATAATGGTCAAGTAACAACAATACATCCATTCACTATTTATTATGGAAATCTCAGTACTTCGACAGTCATAACTGAAAATTTGGTTCCCATATCAGATAGCATGATAAAGCATTAGTTCACTTACTCCAGAAAGTGCTAATTACATTTTTGAAGGATAAATTTGGTTCTGACAACCTGACCAAGTTATTTTTCTTTTCTGATGGAGCAGCAGCACACTACAAAAATCGCAAACAATTCATCAATGTTGCCTACCATGAGGATGGTTTCTCTATGTTGTGTTACAGATTTACTAAAGTTAATTCCATTCCAGGAATCCGAAAGGTTCGTGCAGTACTTCCTTTTACAAAAGATGTCATACATATGAAACGTTATTCTGCATGTGATGAATTTATAAAACATCGTTTCATATGTTCAAATGCCTTAGAATTCACAGATATTACTGGATATTTACTTGTGTATATAATAACAACTGGTGGCTAGTGTGTGTTCAGAAAGTGTCTGAAGACACTGGTGATTTACAAATTAACTTTCTTCAACCTCATGGACCATCAGGATCATTTTATGTCCCCATTTGGTCCAACTGGACATTTGTTGGTTCCCAATGTGCAATGTTCACATTTGTTGGGTCCCAACGTGTAATGTTCTATCAAAAGTGGACCCTTCCACTGCTACAAGAAGAATGTACACTTTAACAACAAATGAAAGCCAGTTTGCCATGCAAAGACTGAATGAATGAATACTGAAGAACAACCTCTGAACTATGGTGCATGTAAGTCAGGAAACATACATTCTTGTCCATTTTTCACTACTGTAGATAATCATATTATTCTTAAATGTAAATAACAACAGTGTTGCAAACTACCACTAGAAATGACTGGATCAAAAAATACACTTATATTAATTAAATTGTTTGTCTTTAATTATCCCATAATCGTTCCAACTTCAAATGTGGTTATGTTATAGTGTAACCTTGTGTTAAAAATATATTTCAGTTCCAAGGAAATCGCAGATATGCATCTTCAAAAGTTCAACGTCAAAGTGGATGACCTTGAAAAGATTTTATTCTAAATATAGTGACGTGATACACCGTTGGGAAGCTTATTTCATGTTTTTCCAAACAAGACTACAACCAGCTCTCTACGTCAAGTAGGGCAAGAGCAATTATTCATGAAAATCTCTGGAACAGACTAAAAATCTACAATTTTTTGTATTTTCGAGCCCCCAAAACTCCATAACAACGCCACACAGGAAGCTACAATTTCTCAGGATTTCATATCTTCATGAAGACCACCAAATAGTAGAGTTTCAGAAAATTCTGAGATGGTCGGGTTGTGGACTTTGTTGATTTGGTATGGAATGATAAATGAAATCATTCATTTCCAATTCCGGCTCCCAAACTCGTCGGGTAAGAAAGATGGACTTTTTTTAAAACCAGCATTATTATGCTGGGCTGTGTTCGGACCAGATATTTGCTGAGTTCTTGGGAAAGAGGGGTGAAGGTCGCTGTGGAATTTGTTTTGTTTTATCTACATTCAAGCAGGGAGTGAGGGTTGTGGATTCAGCAATTTCTTCTTGTACTCCTCCCTTTTGTGTAAGTCTTTTATGTAACTGTTGGTATCGACTGATACTGCAGTGATTTTTTTTTTTTTTTTTGCAAACAACAAAGCATGATGGAAATGATGAACAGCATTGCATAAACGGAGCCAGCCAGATGAGCATTATTTTAATAACTGTATTTGCATATACCGTATTTACTCATGTATAATGTGCACTTTTTTCCAAAATTTTTGCACCCAAAAACTGTGGTGCGTATTATGCATGGAATATTTTTTTCATGTTTACGGAACCCTATCATGTTATATATCGTTGTAAAGCTTGAATTCTGTAGTTTCTGAATATGGCAACAGTATTCCATTCAAGATGGTGACACTAATGTTCAATCCAGTTGAAATAAGCTCATCACAAAATGAAGGAAGATTCTGATTTTTGTGGTACTTTGGATGAAAGAAAAGATAAGGAGAAAGAAAGCAATAATTAAAATGTATTACTGGCCAAATAATTATATATCGAGTGTGTAAATTCCTTAATGGCAGGAATTTTGTGCTGCTAACTGCTAGTTTGAAGGTCGTGAATGTGCCGTGTATAAATGTTACATTAGTCACGGAAAAAGTATATATTTTGAATTTCTTTTAGAAAAAGTAAAGAGAAAATTAGCAAAACCACGTGTAAAAGTTTGATTTTCCACGATTTTTAACTTTGTAATGTAATGTTCTGCAACACAAGAAAAGCAGTGCAACTCTGGCGGAATTCGAGCATGCAATGTGTATCAGCGGTATTTGTTGGGCGAGAAATAATAGAAAATAACTTCCTGAGCACTTCAAATCCATAATGTAATTTTGATCTCACTTTCTACTATTACAGAATAAATAAGGTGGTTAATTAGTGAAAGCTTTGGAATGCTAAACACTGTGGAGGGAGAAGGGGGAGGTGGCATGGGTTGGAGACTTATTGTTTACACAAGAGGATATTCTCCTCTTGATCAGCATAGCAACAGCTTTACGACCTACAACCAAGAAAGCCATTTCTTGAAACTGGATTGTACTGCGCATTATATATGAGATATAATTTTTTGTAACTTTTACCCATCAAAAACCAGGGTGCGCATTATACACACATTCGCACTATACATGCATAAATACGGTATTTGTACAGCACTTTTTTCTCTCTCCAGGTTAACCCAAACAAGAATGAATAGTGTTTACATGAAGTTGAAGAAGAGATACAGTCCACCTGTTTTTTGGTGTCACTGCAGCACTAGAAAGTCTAGCAACATTTCAAAAGCCTCTTTGTTTGCATCATTTGGGCCTAGAGAGAAGTTCGCACAAAAAAAATACAATAGTGCTACATATACATATAAAGTGCAATAGTGCTACATGAGAATAACCTGGGAGTTACTTAATATTATTAAAGGAATGTGATGTGATGAGTTAGTATGACTCGGTAACTAGCCTTTGTAATTTTAAATTGGAATTGTTCAAGTATCAGTGTCGGTGGGAACTAGTGAGAGTATCAGTTCAAAGTGTTATCAGCTCAACCCTAAATAAAACATTAATAAAGAGAAAGTTAATTGTTGTAATGGAAACACAAAACAAGATGAGTAGCAAACATTATTTCCCAAAGTAGCCACCACTAACAAACGAGTAGAAGGTGAAAAAGCTGCTTTTGCAATTTTTGTGTACAATATGTTACATTTTATAGGTTCAAATGGTTCAAACATTAAAAAAGTACCATAATCTGGCATGTAGACAGTTTCAAATTACCTTATAGACTGAATATACATTTATGATTTTTATGCTAGGCAGACTACCTTTAAAATACTCATACAAGAAGTTTCTAGATGATTAAATGACTATAAGCCATGTTCTTCTTAAAGGTTTGCATAACCACTTTTTATAGATGCAAAATTATCTAACACAGTTATTTTTAGTGGTTTTTATTTTATTTAATCTGCGACGTTTCGTTCTGGTTCCCCAGAACTTTTTCAAGCTACACCAACCAGAACGAAACGTCGCAGATTAAATAAAATAAAAACCACTAAAAATATCTGTTAGATTATTTTGCGAGGATAAGCCAAAATGGGGAAAATAAAAAATACATTCTTATGGCAATATTGGTCCAAACTACATTTTACAACTAGACAAAATCTAAAACTATTCCACTCTATGTATAAGCTAGGTTATTTTGAAAATCTGCAACACCGTAGGATGTAACACCATTCTTAAATTTAATGCAACATCATTTCTCCATTAGAATGCTTAACACACTGCTAGTTGTAGCCAATATGGAATTAATGTGTTCATCTTTTTCAGATCTGAAATTTTTATTTATCATGATAAAATTTGAGTTGCCTCATATCCAGAAATCTAAAATACACAGCACAAAACAAATTAAAAACTCAGCTCCAAGCTTTTGATGCTTTCTTGGGATCGCATCAGGGAGGAAAACATACTTCATTCCTTTCCCAACTGCAATTAATTAGCTTCATTTTTAGTTAACCTGCAATTTAATTAGTTTTCTGGCTGCAAAGTAGTTGAATTTTACCATGATTGTTCCAGCATGTGGCATAAGAAGTATTTTTGTATGATGTTTGTAAAACTATTTTGTTAATTCAGGGATAGAAATCTATTTCAGATTTGTGCACACACACAGTTTGCGATGCTTATATGTCACTGCTGCACTTGCTCACACTAGGTTCTTCGTGCTTAGCTAAAAATAGCAGAAAAGCAATGCTACATAACAATGATCAATCAAGACATTAGGTGTAGTGCAGGTGCATCCCACTGTAGATGTATGCAAGAATAGCAGTGTTAAGTTCAGAAGATTCAACAAATGGCTGACTGCTTTCAGTTTGTTGATTGGTTAGCATGTACTGAGTGTACACCATATTGTACACTGTTCCAGAACATAGTGCAAATGGTGCAGATACAAAATACACTACATGACACCGAAACAATGAAGTATGTGGCTCAGTGTTGCACTTTGTAACCAACTATACATGTGAGCACAATGAGAGTCCCAAACGTACAGGAAAGTAAATCCTGTACCAGCTAACTGTAGACCAAGCGAACAAGAACAAGTCTGCGCAAGAAGTGATGCGAGACGGCTCCACCAATGAACAGTGAGAGAAACAGGATTGCATAATGGATGACTGAAGTTACCCGATTTCTCTGCTTTGCTCTGTCAGCGTTGCGAACTTTTGAAACTGATAATACCGTACGCACATGACAAACGGACCATATCTTTGTCTCTAGGTCCGTACACTTGGTTTAAGAATTTCTTAGGGAAATATTAGGGATACAACAGCAAGTGCAAATTTTGACAAGGCGTATATTTAGCTTACGGATTAAGGTCTGGACTGTACGTCCGTACATGCTATAGTATTTCTGTTCGTGTGTGTTAATGACGTACGGTTGGCAACATTGCACTTTCACCACTCGATTTCCCTCCTCTGCCGCTATGCATGGCCCTGCTCTACAGTTAGCTGGGACAGGGTATAGGCTACTGAATACCCTAGTTAGAAGTTGCATGTGCATATTCAGGGTGAGTCACCAAAATATTTCGTGAACAACAATAAATATTGAAAAACTTCTTTTGCGGAAATATTGGTATCAGAGGGGCTCGTGAAATTAGTGGACACAATACGTTCAACTACGTAAGGAAGTACGATTTTCAACACAAACTTAGTTGTTGTTTTTTTAAATAGAAACCCCATTATATTTTCAGCTCATTTGTATTGAAAGTATGGAAAAATTCATTAAGAATGGCGTTTGTTACATTGTAATACGTCAAGTAGTTCTCAAGTAATTGTGAAGCGAAGTTAAGTGCAGAAGGTGCATCTCCACTATGCCTGTTGGCAGAGCAGAGCGCAAGTGCCGTTGTGCATACAGCCTGCATGCTTGTGCTGCATTTTTCCTACACTCGCCATAGATAAGTATCATCTTGGCCTTTTCAGAGTTTTTAAATATTATTTTCTTAGCAACAGTTCTGACGTACGTACAAACGTCTGGTTAATCAGTGTACTTTGTTAGGTCTTTGCTTCATTTGATAAATTTGTTAAATCAATTTGAAAGAAAGAAAGAAAAATGTATAAGATGCAAAGTATAAAAATTGAAAACTTAAACATTTGTCATGACCAAACGCGAAGAGTTGATTGTTCCGATGTACTAAAAATTATGACTTAAATGAATGCACGCCAATAAAAAATTAGAAAGATGTTAATGTACTAATCTTTATGAATGTAACATGGCAGAATGTTTAAAATTTATACTTTTTTTAATGTACAAATATTTGTTAACTCAGAAAGATTTATCAGAACCTTTTAGATAATTTGTCAAAGCTTACTTATATACAAACTACACATTTTACTGTAACCTGCAGTTGTTGTAACGTAACAACTTTCCTAGGCACAATGCATAGTATGCAGTAGAGTAACATGTTTGTTATGACACATGAATGTCATCAAACATGTATGTTATGACTAGGGAAAGGAACTTCAGGTAAATAAATGTTTTTTCTGCGATAAGATAGAGACCCTCATTTTTGCCAAAATTCTGATCATAGCCTTATATGTCAACACAGCAAATTTTATTTTACATAAAAACACATATTTTCCAGTTTTCCGTATGTAAATACATATTTTGCGAATTTTCATTTTAAATGCATAAAATCGCTCATTGACTTCATCTACCTCGAAATCCTCGAAGGAAAAATGTTTATTCTCCGCACCTCTTTCATATCGAGAGTGTTAGGTTTGTTTTGTCTTTAAGCACCCTCGCTGGCAGACTTCTGGCACCTCGTCTACGATCCTATTGGGAGAAAATAGCTGTAAGTAGCTGGGGCTGGCTACACGTAACGATAGCAAGGCTTTTTAATGAAGCAATGCAGCTATTGTGGCCGGAAGGCATAAAATTTGACAATGTTCTTCTCTTGACAGATGCTGCAGCTTACATGCAGTAGGCCTTGCTGTTAGCTACCCCAAAATGGTGCACGTTACATGTGTGGCTCATGCGTTGCATAGAATATGTGAAAAGATAAGAGCTCTTTATCCCAATGTCGATGAACTGGTTTCAAATGGGAAGAAAGTTTTTATCAAGTCGCCTAGAAGAATAGACATTTTTAAACAAAAATGTCCTGAAGTTCCCCTTCCCCCTACACCTGTAGTTACGCGATGGGGCACTTGGTTGGATGCAGATGTTATGCCCAGAACTTTGAAAAAATTGTATCTGTTGTAAATGATCTCGACAAAGAAGAATTCTGCAAGAACTGTTGATGGAGCCCTCCTTAAAAGTCGAATTGGCATACATCTCAAGAAACCTGTCCTTTCTCTCCAATTCCATACGAAAGCTTGAATCGTCCACGTATAGTAGAAACGAAACTGAAAGAATTCACTGGATCTAACGCACGAGTGCAAATGTCTAAATGTACAGAATTTTTTGGGAAAAAACAAGGTTTTCAAACTTTGTGCCAAATTGCACGTGTTTTGGAAAGTGAAGTAGAGGAAGAGGAAGCTTTGGAAAACTTCAGCGTTAGTGACATTTCGTGCTTCAAATATGCAAGAATTGTTTCTTGTGACGTGGAGCGATCTTTCTCACAATATAAGATGCTATTTAGAGATAATCGTGACAGATTTACAATGGAGAATTTGGAAACAAACTATGGTGATCCACTGCAACTCTTCCAAAAAATAGCTCACTAAGAGGTAATCATTTAGAAACTGATTTCAGGTGTTTAAAATGCATGTTATAGTTTGTTTTTGTTACCAAATGTTTTTATTTTTGTCACATATTTTCCTGTTTTTATCACATATTTTCAACATTTATGACACATAAAAAATAAATATTTCTGAGTTTTTTAGCACATAAAGTTCCGTTCCCTAGTTATGACATAACGAATCAACTTGTAAGATTGTTTGTTTCAAGCGTCAACTTCACATTACAATTACTTGAGAACCACTTGACGTATTACAATGTAACAAACACCATTCTTAATTCCATACTTTAAAATTAGCTGAAAATAAAACGGGGTTTCCATTAAAGAAAAAACTAAGTTTGTGTTGAAAGCCATATTTCCTTACGTAGTTGAACGTATTGTGTCCACTAATTTCATGAGCCCCTCTCATACCTATATATGTGCGAAAGAGGTTTTTCAATATTTATTATTGTTTACAAAATATTTCCGGTGGTAATTTTAGGTGACTCACCCTGTATAGCAGTAGGCCTAATGTATATGTAATATCCATATGAGTAGATCAGTATATATGTTTTCAGTGGGATTATGTAGAAAAATTGAGTTTGCTTACCATTATTGTATTGTTCATGAAAATTATGGTATTATTAAAGTTTATAATTAGAAAATTTAGTTATTCACCCCTACAATTTTTTTTAGAAGAATCATCTAACTGTTTTGTCGTGCCAGCGGATATGCAGCAAAACCAAACAGAAGATATGGAAGTCTCTAAAACTCTGACCCCAAGTGTTGTGTGAGATCATGGATAGCCATACTGTTAATGTAAGTATAGGTAATATCACTATTATCAACATTCGACAAATGTTTTTATTGTTTATTTTTACCTAGTTTCTAATTTTGTATTTACTTTAACCGACAAGAAAGTAAAGTGGGGCCCTAACTCCACACCCCTATATGCCTTCATGGCATGGTGCAAAGTACAGGGGAGCACTTTACTTTTACTTTTTACTTTAACCAACAAGAGGCTTCTTTTGCTTCGTTTCTTTTAATACCACAAATTTCATGTTTGTGCAGAGGCATTGTCGTGGTGTAACAAAATGTAATGTAAACCATCTTTCAGTGTTATTCTGCAACATTGTAGAAAGTGGAGGCAGGCTAACTGTTGCTTTTTTTAATCTCCAACACACAGCTACTTTACGAGAAAAACTTACTGACATCTTCTTTACCACACACAGAAGGAATTTCATCTTCAATGATCCATACTCTTGACTGACATTTTTCTTCTGGGTCGGATTATACTATTTTGTTAGTTGAGTACTATTCTACAGATCCTACCATACAGCATTTAACATTTTTTGTAACAGTTTAAGTGTAATAGTGTTAATTTTTTTATCTTTTAGTGTTTCAGAAATTTAACATTATAAAATTATAGAACTGATTTGACTGATTTAGTTAATTTTACTTTCCTTTTAAAATTATAGAAGTAATACTAAGAGGGTCAATCTGTATGTTGTAAATGATCAGGGAAGAAAACTCCTTTCGTAAACAAATTATTGGAGTGGGGGAAAAGAAAACAGTATATCTCAGATGAGGGGAGTAAGGAGTGACCCTTTGCGAGAACACCCAAATTTCAGCTTCGGCTGGTATAATGCTCCGTGGGACTTGTGCTGTGTGCTGCCCTTGTGTGTTTGTGATTGTTCCTTCATCCATTTCACCTTCTCACCATTCATCCTCAGCTTTGCGATTAGCTGAAAGTGGCACAAAAGTGAGGTAAAATAAATCACATCAAATGAAATGAAAATCTCAGATGCATTCTCATGTTGGTCGAGGCTTGAACAACTGACTTGCATTGTAGAGCCCATTGAATGACCATGCATGCTTTTTGGCTGCACACTGTACCTCAAGGCCAGTAAGCAGCAGAGCAGAGTGAGAAAATGCTTGCTTTTAGAGGGCAAAAATACTGTGAGAGGAAGGTCCTGTTTTTGTTTTCACAGAATCGCCTCCTGTTTCTTCTGCTGTTATTACAATGCCATACTGCTTGACCGACAGACCCTGGTTTGCTCACTCCCACCTCTCTATTCCTTATACAGTGCTGCAGTACGGTTGCTAGCTCTACAGATGCTCTTGCACATATGTATCAGGTATACTAGCCTGCATTAAGAGCTAACAATCATTATCCTGTACTGTGACCGTGTGGTCTAAGGTGCCAGGCTTTGGGTTCGGGCTAAGGAACATGTACTAGTTCTAGTCCCCTGGGGAAAAGTGTACAACTTTTCTCCTGTGATTTTGGCCATTGTATGGGACTGGTGAGGAAATTTGGGAGCTACGAATGAGTAGCGTAACCCTGTATGGAAACCTACAACATCGACTGGGGGTTCGTCCTGCTGACCACACGTCACCCTGTTACCGGTTGGATGATCACCAACCTCTGCTGAGGCTGGCAGTCGGTAGGAAGGCCTTGGCCCTCAAAGGATGTTCCACCAGGGGTTTTTATTATTATAATCGTCAGTAATTTACACAATAATTGTTTATGTAACTTTATATATGAATTCTAAGATTAATCCTGTTTTAACTTTAATTCCAGGGCAATCTTGGAACATAACAGTGTGGCATGAATGCAAGGAAGTTTCACAATATCTACTTGTAAATATTTTGTTGCTTATCCTTATGTTTTCAAGGATTTTAGGTTTCAGTTTTTGTATAGTATATCTGTCAATGTTGGGCGACATTTATCACCATTATTTTGTTCTTGTTCGAACTGAGCCGTGAGTTATGCACATAGTATATTTTTAATTGACATATGTGAGAAAGTAATGACTTCGTATGTCATGATATGTTTTATTGCAACACACAATGAATGTTTACTTGCCAGTATCATCTTAAGATATTGCTTTCTTGGCTGAATGCATGAAATAACTATATTTATTACATGTAGTATAGGTACCTTTGTACTATTTAATGTTAATTTGCTAGTATATTTCTCTTAACTGATAATTATGTACCTACAGGGTATTATGAGTTTTGTGTGCACATTATGTACATATAGTATAATAATATGTGCAAACATTGCACCTGAATACATTTATCCTTAACAGTGGCATTTAAAAACAAGCTGCTCTGAATAATTGCGGCAGCACAACATTGTGTGTGATTAGATACATATGTATGTATGTGTGTATCCACAAACACACACGCATGCACATTTCTCAACTGTGCAACTTGACCTTTTGGTTTTATAAGATGTTTTTCTAATGATATGTATATTTTGCATTTGAAGAAATCAGTCAACAAATTTTGAAGCATTTTCCCTTTTGAGTGTGTTTGTGTATGAAGATTTTTTTTAAAATTTTTGTCAAGATGAAATCCGAGACAGTTTGTAACTATTCTTATTCAATGACCAGGATCTAAAGATACAAAAACTGAAAGTTTGAAGTGTAAAATTTAACATCTAATTATCATGGATGTGAATCTAGTGTAATTTTAATTTTTGTGCAATAATATTTGTTAAATATACACTGGTGTATGATTATTTAAGTACAGTACGTAGATGATTGGGTTATTTTACAACAGAAGTAAAAAATAAATTTCCATCAATACTTGATGTAACTTATTTCTATGGTACAGAGACTGTGTTATGAATTGACAGATGAAAGAATTTCTGTAGTCAATCTCTGGTGCAAGAAATCAGTATTTTCTAGTCTAGTAATTGAAAATTTCAACCATTATTCTAATGTAGAACTGTTTCTTGTGTTCGTATATATATATATATATATATATGTGTGTGTGGGTGTGTGTAGGTTTAAACTGAATGCTGTGTTTGTAGTGCAATTTAAAAATCAGTTAATACATTTTTATTTCATTAAAATATCACTCTTTGTACTTTTTTTTTTTCAAATTTTGACCTTTATCAAAAATTTGGGAAATTTAATATTATTTGAGTGTTGAGATGGAAAAGAAAATATTGAACAAATGAAAGTGGATAAAATGCCATGTGAAACATTGATGTTTCTGTCCAGAGTTTTAAGTGAGGTATTATTACACAAGATATAAAGGAAATAATTTCTCTCTTGGACCAACTTTTTTTTTCCATGTGCTAAACCTTTAACATGCTGCTAGTGTCATCCATTTGTATAAAGTAGACTTAAAACACCAAATCAATCAATCATTTTTTTCTTTCTACAATGAACTATTGAATGTTTCTCAACGTAGGTTTGGACGATTGTAGGTATAGAACGGTATTATATCTTACATTTTTGTATATGATTTGGGTTAACCCTTCTACAGATGGTCAGCTCATATGTGCACAAAGTTACTGAAAACTTGGTATATGATTGGGTTTTACTGTACAACCACCATTTCTTGCCAATATTATCTCACGAAATTATATTTTTATCCCCCTCCTCCCCAAAATGTGGGATGGAAGTTCTATAGTATTAAAGAGTGGTCTCTTGTTTGTTTCTGATTCCAGGGGTCCCGGGTTCGAATCCCGGCCTGAGCATGGATGTTCGTGAGTCCATTCATTGTGTCATCACTAGACGTCGGATTTTAGGTTTTTAACCTATTTTTTCGTTTCCAAGTAAATAAGAAATAAGTTATATCAGTGTTTCATTAAAAAAAGAAACAACTGACGACGTTTTGTAGTGCCTAATATAAACTATTTTGCTTGTTAGAATCTATTTTAGGTTTTACAGGATTTTTATATCTCACAGAGGTATTTACTAGGTTTGGTGGCAAAATAATTCAATGACTGGCATGTTTGTTTTATGTCGATTTCCCTCCCTCCCTCCAAGTATATGATGTTTACCAAAGCTTTAAACAAAACAAAACATGTCTGACGTCACTGTTACCTGCAGACAGTGGCGGCGAAAAGGGACAGTTCCCCCCTACTTTTTACCCCTGCACTATAGACTCTTAATGCTAAGCCTTGCCTACTAAGATAAAGTAAACTGTACTTGCCCCCCCCCCCTTCCCATTCTCAGTTTTGGCACCCAATCGTCTCTACTGCCTGCACAGTTCCAAGTGCAAATTTCTGATCTGTGTGACCTTGCTTACTCTCGCGTCAGTTCGGTCCTCTTTGGCATTCACACCTTGTGATGAAGTAATGTTTCAGCATTCAAATTAGCACTACTGACTATGTTTCTGTTCAAAGGTAATTTTCAGCACATGAAATTATCCTCACAGAGAAAAGGTGGAGTTTGAGTGTTGATAACGCAAAAAGATTCATGGTGGTCACTAGGACCATGATAAAATTCAAGTATAATTCCTGGTTTTCAAGGCGAACTTTCCAAAAATTCAAGAATACAAGCAGATGTTTTCTCTATTCCAACCTTACGTATTACCGACCCTCACCCTCCCTTCCACACACAAAAATATTAACAATATAAAAGGTTTGTATGAATCCAGTGTACCAAAAAAATTACCTAATCAACTCCAAGATATATTATTTTGTAATAATCTTCCATCTTGCAGTTAGTTCTTCTGTAAAAGACACTAACAAAGTAAACGGATTGAGAAAATTTTGTTTTATTTTCCATGTAGCTTTCTTTTTCTTCCTCAAAATAAAAATAATAATAATAATAATAAAAGCTAAACTGAGAGAAACTTGCCTCAGGGCATTTATAAACATGTATAAATTTAATGGGATTTGGAAGTTGCAATTTTTCACGTTTACGGAGGAAAAATTAGAATAGAGAAAACATCCGCTTGTACCTTATTTCATGTTTTGCCAAAATTCATGAATAATTTCCAGAGCCAATAATTCACACATCATTTCCGGAGACAAAAATTTGTGTGTAATTCCTGGAATTCCAAGTGAGTAGCAACCCTGATACTGGCAGCAAATTATACATGTGTAATTCATTTTTCATATCAACAAGTAACTTTTTCTAACAGCACAAGTGTGGTATTATAATAATTTGTAGATAATTTTGAAAATTATACAAAGAAATGAAAATTTGTTTAGAAAATTAATATTCTGTTATTACGGTTCTTGTGAAATGTTGTTTTTAACGATTGTATCTAATCAGTATTTTTCAGGAATTTTGTACCAAATTAAGTCTTTTTGCAATCTATTTCAGGATTTTCCGAGCCTAATTTAAGGTTTCTAGAACCTATTTTAGGATTTTTAGAGCTTTATTTTAGGAACCTAAAAGCACACTTTTTAGAACCTAAAAATTCGAGGTCTAGTCATCACTCATCCCCATCTTCGCAAAGTAGCCAAAAGTGGCACAAAAAGCAAAGTAAAATAAAGTAAATCAATCAATCTTGTTTGTTTCTGCAAATTTCATGCACCCAACTTCCATAGAACCAACTCTGGACCTTGAAATATATTCCATGAGATGACTACACCAATTTCCTTGTATATATTTATTATTATTTTCCTCAGTAAGTTATTATCAATTTTCAATGTCATTTCGCATGATTGTAAGAAGATAGACGTTGCATATAATTTTTTCCCATTCATTTTTGTTCATTACTGTAGCCATAGCAATCTGCAGAACAAGAATTTTGTGTAAGATTTTTTTTTTTTTTTTTGTGGCGAGGGAAAGTGTATAAATTCCACCTCACTTGAAAGTCCTGACATTGGTAATGAAAAATAAACCAATCTTTACCTTTCTATGGCAAATAATTCTCCTGCTGATATTTTTCATACGTGACTGCACATTTGAAAAGTTTTCACCTGGAAACTTCTTGTCTGAAGAGGCTTCAGGCACGAGAGACTACCATCTGCCAAAGATTAATTTGGGGCCACTGAGATAGAAATTTTATGTAAAATTTCTGTTTTAATTATTCTTGTAACAAAACTTGGAAGGGACAAGATTTCACTTCCCATGAGAGCTTGGTCCACCACTACCACAAATATAATATCAACTCTCTATGATAAATAGTTCTACAATTTTATTTATCTATTAATTGTGCATGTTTAATGGGAATTATGCACGAATTTTATATGATTTTCACTCGTAGGTGTGAAAAATTACCATATCTAGTTCACGTACACTATTGTGCTATTTTTAAAGTGTTTTTAGCTGTTACCCTGTAGCTTTATTGAAAGTTTATATTATTACATTGAGATGTAGTCTGGCAGGTCGTCACTTTATTTGAAAAATATCTCGAGGACTACAAAAGTTGATTGAATGATTTGCTTTGTTTTACTTTGCTTTTTGTGACACTTTTGGCTAATTTTCGAAGATGGCGATGAGTGATGATATTCATGAATGGACACTCCCAAACATCCATGCCCAGTCCAGGATTCGAACCCGGGACCCCTGGCATCGTAGCACGATGTGCTAACCACTCTGCCACGCGAGCCAACTACAAAAGTTAACAACGATGCCTATTTACGTTAATTAATTTATATCAATAACTACAAAAAAACTGCTTAGGTAGACATGTAAATAATAACTATTCTCAAACATTTAGTGTACTATGTTAATACAAATTATTCTTTTATTATAATAATAATTATTATTAATTTTAGCTTCGAATTTTTTGAAAATTTACGTTTGAAACTTAGAATTAAGTTGAATTGTATCTGAGTTAGAGAATAGCCACCCTGCTATGTACATGTT
This sequence comes from Lepisma saccharinum, assembly GCF_977018435.1. Taxonomy (NCBI): domain Eukaryota; kingdom Metazoa; phylum Arthropoda; class Insecta; order Zygentoma; family Lepismatidae; genus Lepisma; species Lepisma saccharinum. The sequence continues at coordinate 68,825,076 of NC_139239.1, read as the reverse complement.
TGAAAAGCACGTACTTTTAATGCCGGACATGTCTGTCGGTCTGTCTGCTAGATATATGTGAAATTTAATAGTGGCCTAAAGCTACATGTCATTACACAGCAGATGCATGAAAATTTGTAGGAGTAGTGCTAAACATGTAATTTTTCAGTTATAACCTAGACTAGGGACGTGAAGTTTTGATTTTAACGATAACACTGAAATGTTCAGGAAAGCAAAATAAAGTGTTTAAAATGTATTTGGGTATGTTAAGGAGGCAAGTTTTCTGTTTTGGAATCTCGAAATAACGCGAATTATGCCATTTTTCAGAATAACACTGAATTTTATACTTTAACGTGAAAAATGCCACGAAATATGCAATATAAACTAGGGATAACACTTATTCTGTTCAAAAAGAACTACCTGAAGCATTATTAGATCTTTCATGTGTAGTTTAGTTGGTGATAGTTCAATTCAAAAGAGATTGTCTTGCTTCATTTATTGCAGCTTGGTGCAGACATGACTGACAGTGTTTAAGGCGAGGAGATACAATTACGCACCAATTGTGCATTTATTTCAGTATCGCCCGAATGGGCACTGCTACTAAAACAAACCCTGGGTGTATCCAAGAGTATGAATTTCTCTCCATGTTGCAAGTGCAAACATTTTGTTATGTTGATTATTAAGCTGGACACGATGTTTGAAAAATATGATGAATAATGATTTTCGGAATCCCATGTATTCCTTATGGGAATCAACTTCAACATCAAGTTCCGGCTAATCAAATGCAAGTTTCGACTTTTCTGCTGGTGAAATTCATCTTCAAACTGCCCTCTTCCCGTTGACATCTCTTTCTATTCCATCGGAATTTTTATATTCACAAGAGAATGAATCAAATCATACTCCCATATGATCAATGCTTTTTCCCTTGCCTCATGGCAGTGTTGCCAAACCTGATGGGCATAAAAGAACTAAATTTCACCTTAAATGGAGTTAAAACTGACTCTCATGGAGCTAGATTTACGAAGGCTGGATAAAGGGCCTTCTAGGGTAATATTAGTTGTCAAAGGGGTGGGACACTGCTATTATCGTTAACTCTAAATTGATGACAATTTATTCTTAGTTTTCAACATCTAGATCCGGCGGCATCGCCCATCTCAATAATCCACCGATGGTGGTATGAAATCGAAAGTAAAGAATTCCCTGATAACAATATTATATCAATTTCACGCCTAACATTGCGCTATAAAGAAGTAGCTGGGGAGATAAGAGAGAGTGGGGCGACTCAGCCAATATAACAATATCACGTCACGTGCAAAATGTATACTCATGGCAAAAGTTGGTCTATGTGTGTCTGAACCAGAGATGGCATCATAGTGTGGCACGGGGGGTGGGTGTCCCAGTTCACAGTCGAATGAGTGCACGAAAGACTGATTGATTGATTTAGTTTATTTTACTCCTCGTTTTGTGTCTCTTGGCTAATTTGCGAAGATGGGGATGAGTGATGAAATTGATGAATGGACATTCGCAAGCAACCAAGCCCGAGCGGGATTCGAACCCGGGACCCTTGGCATCGCAGTGCGATGTGCTAACCACTCGGCCACCGGGTCCGGCTAGAGTGCACGAAAGAGCCAGATCTGGCTCAAAGAGAGCTAAGTTGGCACACTGCCATGGACGGAAGGGCTTGGGAAGACTCCCGTGGAAATTGTATCGCATGCCCTTAACCTCGTCCTGAAATAGAATTAGCTGGCATGATCTTCCCAGAAGGGACAATTCGTAGGAACTGGAAAATTTTCAGGGAGAAGCATCTGTTGTGTTTCAGTGGGGGGGGGGGAGTTTGTGTATGTATGTGTGTGTGTGTGTATGTACACAAAATGGAATTTTGAGGTCGCAGAGGTTTTTTTTGGCATTGTAAGGGAAATGTGATGTGTATTATTGTGTTAAAAGATTTGGATGTTATCATTCAATAAACATTTCATATTTAGTGGCTGATGCGACGAAATAATTTTCCAAATGGAAGAAATTGGACCATTTCTCACAAAAGTAAGCCACAATTTTTTCATCATCAAAACTAAAACTTGTCTCAATTTTCCAGAACTAAAACAATTTGAAAATCTTAAGCATAGAAGGAACAGTAAAAATGCATGTAAAAATAACACCGATTTTAAATTAATAACACCGAATTTGGCCCTAAACTGCAAAAAATAACATCGAAATTTAGGGGAAAATAAAATGAAAACTTCACGTCCCTACCTATGACGAACTGGGCATAACTTGGTAGAGCACTACATGCCCATCTCGAAACACCAAGTCCAGTGTCTCTACATTCATTTTCGAGCGAGTTATCAATTGAAATGACATGTATATTTGAAAAAAATTGTATACTATTTAGTGGGAGTTATGAATTCTCCCTTCCTCATTCATACCTGCACCTACAGAAAACAATAGAGTGATATTCCAATTTTCCCCACTTTATATCATTTATCTTTCCGGTCACAGTGAAGCAAAATGGTATAAAATTTTTCCACATAAGTTCTGTATCCACAGTTCCATAAGAATTTGTAATTCAATGTTCTACTGGAGTGGAGTTGACAGAACCTGTAGCTAAGGATTTTATCACCTGAGACAAAAATCAGTGCCCCATCCCTGCTTAGGGCAAATTTTATTCTCTTAGTTCACGCAAAACCGTGATCATCTAAGGTATCCGTAACAAAAATTATATCAAGTGCGTGCACTCATCTACAAGAAAAATATTTTTGTGACAGCTCACTAAGACAAAATTTTCTCTCAACAAAATGTTGGAAATACACAGTGGGCATTACAAGGTTATTTTCAGTGTCTCGCTATGTAGTATTTGGCTGTATCAAAAAGTAAGGTGAATTTTCGATTTATTGAAAAACGTGCATAGAAAAAATATGAAACTGAAGTATGTTTGAGACATGGTATCACACTAAAATTCGACATAGGAACCACTTCCTTCGTGGGCATATCGTGTGAGGTGGGTCAGGGAAATGCCCATTCGGTGGTGGTTTTGGTCCTCACTCATATTTTTGGGCACCCAGCGCGAACACACTTTCCTGAAGCCAAGTTGGTCATGGACAATACTCCTCACTGAACCATATGAGATGTTCAATGCATCAGCAATGTCATGCAACCTGGCTCTTCTGTCTTCAAGAATCATTGCATCCACGTCTCACACATTGCTGTCGGTGATGGACGTTGCTGGTCTGCCACTTCTGTCATCATCTGTCACACTACTCCTACCACTTGCAAATGAGTTACACCACACATACACTTGTTTCTGCGACATAACACTCTCTCCATAGACCTCCAACAATTCTCGATGAATTTCAGATGGTTTCTTTACCTTGACCCATAAAAAATGAATAACACTGAGCACCTCCTCCTTGGAGTAATGTTCAAGTCGTTGCGCCATCATTGAATTGCTCTAGGTACCAGACGAGTTTACGTAGAAGACTGTAATTGCCGTCAGACTTGCATCACCTTGGTATCTGACACATACAAAAAATTTAATTACCTACACAAAAAACTCTGGGTTTTACAGACAAATTCACCTTACTTTTTGATACAACGTTGTACTTTTAGTACAAGTATTATAGCTGAGAATACATGTGTCTTTTAATGCAGCTTCATAATCACTTCATTTTGCTATTTTGAATCTTTTTGATTTTAACCTTTTTGATTTTTCAAATACTACTGCATATACTTCATACGTAATGTCTGTTTTAAGCAGTGTGTGTATATACATGATGATCATGTTACTGATCTGATTATATTGCAAGCAAAATGAGCAAAAAAATTTTTAGTTCTACATTATTGGACAACTTATTGGACTCGTTAGTTGAAAAAATGAAACACAGATAGACTCATTGTATGTAGAGAAATTTGACAGATTTAATGTTTTGTGATACACATTGCATTGTTATACACACTGCAAGTACTGTCATTACTTCGTATGACCACCTTTGTTTTGCCTCTTTTTGAGCCCATTTTAATCATTGTTTGTGTACAATTTTTACTCTTTTTTTTTTTTTTAAACTTCAAACCACGTGGTTTATGAATTACATGTTGCTCCGGAGATACAAATAAAGAATACCCTTACAACAATCAGAATTAATATTATTTCCTTTGTTATAACCAAACAAATAGCATAAATAACAGGGTAAACAATGTACGTATTGTTCCAGGCATTTTTGCAAATGTGCAAAGAATCATGTTGCCACCTATTCTTGGGACACAGTCATAGGCACCGACTCCATGGGGCTTAGGGGGGCTCGAGCCCCTCCAATGTTAATGATGTTGGGGCAGAGCCCCCCCAATAATTTTGCTTAAGAGGATCTAATGTATTATTTTTCTTCTCTTGTAAAGTTCTCTGAATTGTGCCACATGAACTTAACTTTAAATACACATTTGAAATGTTCTAGACCATCAACTTTGGGGGGGGCTCAGACTGTTAAACCATCAACTTTGGGGAGGGGGGGCTATGACCGGAGACAGCAAAACACATGACTTATTACTAGGGGCATGCATATTTCGTTTTTGACGAAAACACGAAATGTGACATAATACATTCTAATGTTAATTCTTCATCTTTCTGCAAGGTGTGAGGTGCATTTTACTACCCTGTTTTGTCACGAAATGGTGCGAAATGAACTGCAAAATGCGAAATAGATTCTTAAACACGAAATTTAGAGTTTATTTACCGACGTGACACTTTCTCAAGTTTGAATTATCCTGTGAGTTATGCAATTCACGGAAAACTGTTTAATTCTGCTGTAAATATTTGAGAACCAAGAATGGACTCCTTTATACAGTAATATACTTAACACTATAGTATATAGTAACTACACAAAGGTGCTATTAGAAGGGTTATGTTTTATTTTGTAATAAGTGCCGTTTTTAAATCAAATTTTGGATTATGTTTACAATTTTAAAACCAAAATATCATTTTATATACTGCTTTCGATCCGTTTTTTCGCCGCTATAACACCGAACATTTATTTTATTTACCGCTTTTGAACCCGAAATTGACTGTTTTTGTACAAAAATTTTGCTTTTGTATTCACCAAAAATATGTGCCTCTACTTATTACTATATACTACGTATATAATTATTATTTACTATTATACATACATTAATCAGAGACATAATGAATTTAGCGAAGGACTTGTTAAAGACTGTTTGGGAATCCCCTAAAAGAATGCAAATATTTCGGAATATTATTGATGTGAATGAGAAGGCTGGCCATACTGGACTGCGACCCTTTTCCCTCGTCGGTGCACGTTGAGAGCCTCCAGTATGCAACTATGAAAACCTTCTCAATTTTCTTGAGAAATTTTCTGAAGAAGATTCTACCGACGCAGCATTAAAATGTGCTGGATACCTGGAGCCAATGCTTCACTTCAAGACATTTTTCTTTCTCTCCCTCTACTGCCATGTGATGGGTCCAATACAAGAGGTAAACTGTAATATTCAGTTTCCACGCATTGGTGTTACAGAAGTGGAATCAAAAGTAAAATACTTGACTGACATCTTTCAAGAAAAGCTAATGTGTTTTGAGCAGTTCTGGCATAAATGCACAGAGGGCAAACCCAGCCTCGTTGATGAGCCAGAATTGCCCCGGCAATGTCACGTCCCTAAGAGACTTGAAAATTCTGATGCTGCCAAACATTACAAGTTCTACACTCCAAAATAGTATTATAAATCAATATACACTGACGTGTGTGACACAGCAAAATCATGTGTTAAACAAGGACATGAATCTACCGGACTACAAAAAATAACAGCCGTAGAGAATGAATGCATCTCAACTGTGAACAGTTGCACAACAAACTTTCAGCTTACGCGAGAATTCTTTCGCCAAGATTTGGATGCCGATAGGCTCTCCTTACACATGTCCATTCTTGGTGATGTCGCCAAACAGATGAAAGTTCTTCTAACTACCATGCGTGACATAAGGAAGTTTCTTTTGGAGGACAGCACCCTCCAGGAGCTTCTGCTTGAAGTTGCCAAATTCATAATGGTCCTCACGATAGTGAGGACAGCCACAGCCGAAAGGTCATTCAGTGCTATTCGCCGACTAAAGACATATTTGAGATCTACAATGAGGCAGAAGAGACTAACCAGCTTAGCGGTACTCCCAATACATCAATTATGTAAATTATGTAAATAATTAAATAAAACTGTTAAATATTGTAAATATTCGTTATTTTATGGGTACGTCAACACTAAGGTTATTTGCAACCCATTACATGTCTGTTGCGGACATTAAAACACACCCATGCCCTCTCCGGGACTCGCACCCGAGACCTCTGGATCAAAGCGAGTTGAGTCGACCACCCAACACGCTCGCCTTACCGAGGCCGGCATAAAACTGTTAGGTTGGTCTCTTAATGTAAATACATACTTTTCAATAAAAATGTTATCTAAAAAACAAATGAACAGACACAAAAGACATAAAGAGACTTTGAAACATTTTCTAAACGTTTTTCATGTTACATTTCATTTGCATGAGGAATATAATAGCTGCTTAAAAACTGCTATACGAAGACGTAATTTTTATTTTTAAAAAAGGGAGGGAGTGAGTCATTCATTAATTTATTTCCGTGATCAGAGCCCCCCAATAATTTTGACAAGTCGGCGCCCCTGGACACAGTAAAAGAAAGCATTGTGGTAAACAAGATCATATCGAAGTAGACGAACAGTTGAATCCCATAAAAAGTTACAACAATCATCAAATATATTTAGTTAGGACACTTTCAAAACAAGGAAATGTGCTTCTTTTTTACAATGAGTCCATAATTTGGCCAAAACTGTATATCTTTGCAAGATAAAAATAATATTAATGTTATAGGGTACCAATACTTTTACAAGGTGCTGTGACTATTTTTTCTCTCTCTCTCCCTCCCTCTTCAGCCATTCAGCATCCAAGGTGACCACTCCTTTTCATCAATCTCAGTGGATTATGCCAGAACATATTATCTTTCCAAAACAAACTTGTTATAAACTTAACACTATCAGGATATCATACACACATAATGTGGGTGAAGTTATACCAGAGGCATAACCGGTGTTACCACAGGTAACAGAAAAATGTAAAGAAATGTAAAAGTTTTTTCTTAATAAAATAACAACATTGTTAAGTAAGTTAACCGAGTTGAGTGTATATTGCAGAGGACATTTTTTCTGCTGCCGACAAAAGCGAAGAGACAGGCCGTTCCGCTGCCCTCAAGAGGCAACAGCAGGTAAGGGCGCCAATGCAAGGGAACAGCGGGGAAAGACTTGAGGAGGCAAGTGTGCTACTGGGTTATTCATATGCCTCTTTAGGGTCCCTGTTGCCGCACTGGATTTCCAGAAAAGAGCTAAATCTCACCTAAAACGGGAATACTATTTCTCTGGAGGAACAAGAGCTAGACTGCAAAGCCAAAGCTGGATTTAACTACAACTGAAACCATTTACCTAATAGACGAAAATATAAGTACTTGATGCAGTACGTGATTTGGACAAACCTTGCTCCAAAAAACTAAGTTGTCAACAGTAGAACGTACATCTGGAGTTCCCTGCCACCCCTGGAGGAGGGGAATTCTGTCGTCTGCTCACCGCAGAAACGTCAAACTAACCCAAATGTGTGGTTCTTCTTCCCCTTTCTACCTCTTTGCAAAGAAACAGAGATGGTTGACAAGGCCCGACTACTATTCACTGGATTTTCACGGTAACACTCTCAGGAGTGGTCTTTCTAGGAGTGATTGTGGCTAAATAAATCACTGAGCGGATTGCAAAAAAAAAAAAAAAAAAAAAAAATGAACAGAAATCCAGATCAAAGGCATGTTTATTTGGGGGTGGGGGATGGAGATGATAACGTCTGATTACCGTGACCGGTAACACTCTTGAAAAAGTCGCGCCACGCCACTGAGTTATACATACCCATTTTGCAGACCTACATGGGCAAGGCCAGACTTAGGCTCATGCTAGAGTCTAAGGATGCACAAATTTGAGTAGCAAATTGCCCTGTCTTAATTTGATCCAGGCATTTCCTTTTTTTTTTTTTTTTTCATGAATAGTTGTAGTGATGGAAGTTTCATGTTATTCCCAAGATGATGATAGTAAGTCTGTGTACTGATAATGTTTAAAAGCAGTGCTCATAGTGAGGGAGGATGGTACACCCCAGCTAGCAAAATTTTCACAAAGCATCCTTCTGAACGGTCACCATGTTAAATCACTGGAGATCCTCTCAGCTAGCCCCAAGGATCAACCAAAGATTCCCCCAGCTAGCAATTTCCACTTCAGGCACTGTTTAAAACAGCGACATTTCGTTTTAAGAAAGGTTTTCGGTTCCTATTTTCAAAACCCTTTACGGTGTCATTCTTCTATTATCAATATGTAGCCACAGATTGCCATAAGAACCAATTAGAATATAAACACTGCCATGTTTCCTCTCCCTTAGCGACTCTAAACATTGATTTTAGAGTCCAGGGGGGAGGGGAATTGAGCAACTGGAAAAATGCTGTCACACCATATGAGAATTCTGATTCAGGATGTCTACCAGTCTGGAAATCCTGGAGAAGTCGGGGAAATTTACTGTGTTTCTGGAAAAGTCAATATATTTTTGGAAGTACACTAAATGTAGGTTCATGAAGATGAAAAGGGCAAGCAAGACATTTTAAATTTGTCATGGACAATCTGTACTTCAGTTTGACTGAATATTACCGCTAGTTACAGTAGAAATGGTATTTTAAATACTCTAGGAAAAGGGGTCATGTTTTGAACTATATTCAAGTAGAAATCTACTACAGTAAGTGTCGCTTTCTTGTTGCAGTTTTTTTTATTGTGTTTTGTTGATATTAGCATTAATACATATATTATTAAATATTACTATAATTATGTATTATTTATGCTATAGGTGTTATGCTTTTATAAAGAGGAATTATTTCTTTACCATTAGTCAATACGTAAAAGCTCACCCCTGATGCCTGTGCGTAAGTGTAGTGCTTAACTAAAATGTACTGACCTCAGTGTACTCATGTATAAATACCTGAATTTTCACTGTTGACTTTATCTGGAAAATTTTGATTCTTGGTCTGGAAAACATGGAAAAGTAAGGGAATTTTGTTTTTATGAAATTGTAGACATTCAGTTGATTGCATTATGTTTAGGTCCAAAGATCAGTTTTGCTTACTGATCTATCAGTCTTGGTGGCGTCATTCATTCTTTCCAGGTTAATGCTACTACGGAACCTTGAACAAGGTCCAGGACATTTCCTTACACCTTTTGTTTATTTCCTTCCTGTTAACCCAGGTAGAAATTAGCTGCTTTAATTATTATTATATCAGCTACTGAACTAAGTCTTTGGTAATCGACATCCAGAAAACATTCACATGAAATAATTTGTACGTGGTGTCATTTTCACACTGGCCTACAGAGTACACCACCTTAAATCTGGCCCTGGACATAGGAGGTTTTGTGACCTGGAGTTGGCAATTCATTGGAAGGTTAAAATAGATTTTAGGCAAAAAAGGATAAAATACGATGAAACTGTTCATTGTCAAGAAGCCAGATCTGGTTGCTCATTCAATCAGTGGCAAAGACTCCATATACCCAGGATGGTCAGCCGGTATTGACACCACATAAAAGTTAATATCCTACACATTACGAAACAGAAGAGATGTATCCTGTCCATGCTTTCCACGCATAGTGCAGCATAAGCTGGTATGGTGGCACACATAAATGATTGTGTATGAAAGAATTCAACCCCAAAATGAAGATTCTGTCATACAGGTTGATGGCATGCTCTGCATCACACATATATACTCTTCCAGACATCATGCAAACAGTTTATATTGGCGAAAAAATATACATCCAGAGGCTGGCAGAACTCTGTCGCTTTAGGTGGTATGATCATTGTCTGGACATGTACGTACAGCTCTGTTTCCGAAGGTTTGGCAGGCAAAGTCATGTCAGTTTGACCAGGACCAGACCACGAATCCAGGAACAAGGCAGGTCCTGTGATTTCCAGTTCTGATACGTTGTGCATCCAGGACAAGACAAGAGCTGTAGACATCTTTCCACTGGTGCTGCAGTCAAATTGTGTGTTTGACAGTTTGTTACATCATAGTGTTTCGGTAACATGTTTGCCAGCCTGACCAACCGATACCTGAAAGCATGCACCTTATCACCAGAGACCAGCTTTTAAAGGGTAAAAATTTCCTCTAAAAAGGACCAAAAGAAAAAAATGAAAATTATTTCCAAAAAAAGGGAAAAAAGGACTATAGTTTTTTTGCACTCCACTAAAAATACTATTTTAGATGAAAGGGAATACATACATTAAATTTTGTATTAATGCACCCCTTGTTATATGTGAATAATATATTCTGCTTTCATTTAAAATAATATTTTTAGTGGAATGCAAAAATAAACTATAGTCCTTCTTTATTTTATTTTTTTGAAGGTAGAGTGCAGGGAATAATCTTACCATCCATTTCGATGAAATCTTCCTTGAAACAGCTTACTGCATTCCATGTACCTGGCTTCGTCACTGTCATACAGTAAAGTTAAAACTGTTGTAAAAAACTTCACAATAAAAGTCTGAATCTAGCAGATAAGCACATTTTCAACCCAACAGGTGTGCTGCTTACAATGCATTTGTTGCTGCCTAAGCCCAGATCGTATTGTTTCAACAATCTCTGCAACGTCCTCCCAACACTAATTTCCTCTTTAATATCATTTTCATTTGTTAGTATTACTCCTAAGTACTTGAATTTAGAAACTGATTCCTAAAGGAATGTAGGCAGAAAAAGTAGTCAATAAAGGGATCAGAAAGGAAAATGTTTTAAAAAAGAGAATGTGGGCTGAGAAAAGGGAAGTCAAAACCATGTAATCTTCTCGGTGTAAGAAAATTATCAACACTGTTGTTATCCATGTTGCAAACTAAAAAAGGACTTCCCTTTAAAATCCTGTCTCTACTTATCACATTATGACCTTGAAACACAGCTCCCTTCTGTTTGCCCTTCTCTGGCTACATAACTGGCAGGCATGCGCCTTACTTTATATGCCCTGTTCTGGGGGTTGCGAGGGATTGTGAAAAGCCAAATGCCACACCTGTTGTTTTGTTCCCATGCTTGTCCACCCCTGCAAGTTTCATGGCGATTGCCATGGGAAGGACTGATAGCTTCCCTTGTAAGCCAGACTTTGCAATTAACTTCACAACTCTCAACAAGGCTTAAGGTTAAACATTTAAACAGCAGGGGCGGCGCGTGCCTTTTCAGTCAGGCAGGGCACATTTTTCTTTTGGGTGGGGAGGGGGGGGCAGTTAGCCTCTATATTCCTCTTTAAGGTTTTTGAGGGGAGTTCCTTGATATGGAGTAAGTAAATTGTTCGAACAATTTGGAATAAAATTAACATTCTGATCAAGATATCTCTCCAAAGAGCATTAAATACTCACTACGTAGGAATACGAAAAATCAGCAACATATGGAACAAAAATACATGAATAAAAAAAAAACTCGAATACTGACGTCGCTTGCAGTAACTAAACTTTGGGTAGATACTGGAATGATTAGGAAAATGTTACACTGCAGTTTCTCTTCCATTGTCAATGAATTGAAAGGCGTTGATATTAAAGTTTCTACATGATTCAATGTCATATTCACCAAGTATCCACTAATATCAATGACTAAGTAGGAAGATGATGCAGCGTTAAGTTCAGTTACAACACTTTACATTGGCCATGTACCCCCAAAAAGTTCGTTTATACTTACGAAGATATTCTGCATGTCAAGTTGCTGGAACACAGACACAATTACACAAATAAATAAACACGTACAGTAACTATAAAATCGCGAAAAACTAATTATTTCATAAGCGACCAATACGCACAGACGGAACGCAACGCAAACGCACACACTAACTCAAATCCAAATCCGTATTACAATGGGAAGAAAAGAGGAAAGGAGGATCTTTTTGAAAATACGAGGGACTAGTTTGTGCAATAAAAAGTGGGCCGAGCCTGCTGCCACGCTCGTGTCAGCAGTAAGAATAAGCGTCAAATTTGCTGCTGCCACGTAATTCGTCTGCTAGGAGGATGTTACAAATCTTAAGAACAGATAAAGACGAGAGAAATGCAAGTTTATGATTAGTGGGAATGAATGTACAGGTAATTTAGAACCTTTTTCTTTAGAAAGCACTTAGCGATACTATTTTAATGCTAACAGAACTTAACCTAACTACGAGAGCATTTAGGTTTATTATTAGAAGAATGCTGAGGGACATAATGTTAAAACATTTTTGTGAAAGTAATCGCTACAACTTCACAGTATGTGTTACAGACGTAATTGCATACATAGCATGATGAAATCACGATAAAACAAAGACCGAGTCTGCTGCCACGCGCATCTTTTTTGAGGTTCCAGCAGAAAAAGAACGTGGCAGCAGACACTGCCTAAAAAGTGTTGTCAACTTTTCAGGTCACCGGAACAAGCGCGAAGAAAAGCATTCGAGGTTTTTTTTTCTATCTTATTGCTGCAGGCTGGAAGAACGAATGAACTGCCTACCAAGCGTTGGAAACACTGAACGGTGAACGAGGCAAACATGAATGGGCAGGGCACCTCGTTTACTGCCCAGAGACGGCTACGAATTTTGCGCTTTTCCATTGTGAGGGGACCGTCCCTTGCCTATGCTGTAAATGTTTGGATCAGTCAGTGACGTCACGTCTCCAGGGCAGAGCCGAAATTGGACTCTTTCCAACAGGACGGAGAGATATATTAACCTCGCACAGGGTGCATGCCCTGTAAGTCTGGTTGCAGCAACGTAGGGGTTGAGGGAAAAAACAAAAAAAAATATTTACGCGTATATACCGATCGTCTCTTCAGATGAACTTTTTATGTTAAAATTGTTGTGGGGCAGTGCCCTAGTTGCCCTTTATGTAGCATCGCCACTGTTAAACAGTATTTTTTTCTGATCTGAAATTGCGTAACAAGATGTGTTATATTGTGTATAATGAGTTGGTAACTTAGTGCCTTTATCCACCACAATCTATGTTTTGAAACCAGATAGAATAACATCCTTCAAAACTTGTACTATATCAGTCATTCTGTGTCTGAACAATGTACTCTGCTCTGTAAGTTATAATACAAAAACCTTTGATAGGCATGGAGATATTATTAACTAACTCTCTAAGTCTCTAGCCTGCTTAACCCGAAGGTTTATGGTTGCAGCAACACAAGCCTTCCATCTGCCCCTCTCCTGGGCAAGATCAATCCAACCTTTTCCATCCTTACCGATTTCCTTTAGGTTCATCACAACATTATCCCTCCATCTTCACCTTTGCCTTTCTACTGGTCTCTTGCCATTAGGTTTCACAACAAGAATCCTGTAAACTCTTCTTTCCTCTCCCATTCGTGCTGCATGGCCTGCCCACCTTGATTTAACCAGTCTAATAATATCTGGACATGAATACAAATTATGTAGTTCTAAATTATGTAACCTTCTCCACTCACCTGTCACCTCATCCCCTTTAGGTCCAAATATTTTCCTAAGGATTTTATTTTCAAATACACGTAATTTACGTTCATCTTTCAATGTAAGGGACCAAGTTTCGCATCCATATAATACTATAGGCAGAATTATTGTTTTGTATATTTTAACTTTTAGTTTCTTAGATATTATACGACGAGAAGATGAAAGTTTATGAAGAGATAAGTAACACACATTTCCTGAATGAAGCCTGCTTTTTATTTCCTTTTTAATGTCATTTTCATTTGTAAGTATTACTCCTAAGTACATGAATTTGGAAACTAGTTCACACAAGTTGTTATCAATAATTCAATTTTGATTATTACCTAATACTTGGTTTCTGCCTGTAAGCATATATTTAGTTTTATCTTTGCTAACTTCCAAACCTATCTCTTTAGCTGCTTTTAATAATATTTTACCATTATTCTTAAATGTATTTATCCCCCAGTAAGTCTACATCATCTGCATATGCTTAATTTTAGTCCTTCATTACTTTCTTTAACCTTTCGAACAGCATATTCTAAGGCAAAATTAAAGAGCAATGGAGATAATGCATCTCCTTGTTTTAACCCATCATGAATTGTAAATTTGTCAGACATAGTTATTAATCTCCACAAGGATTTTACTTTCTGTTCTACTGTTGCATACTTTTATCATATTAAGAAGCTTCTTAGGTATTCCAAACTCAACTAATATATTATATAATGTATCTCTTTCAACCGAATCATATGCTCTTTTAAAACCAATGAATAGCTGATGGACATTTTGATTATAGTAGTGTAATTGATGATATTATAAGGGCGATAAATGATGAACCCCCCCCCCCTCATGCAGATTTGGCTACACTTAAAACTTGCTCAACATGCCCATATGAGCTTTTTGCTCAAGTGTGGAACCCTGTCTAATCCAAGATTTTTGTAAAAATCCCCTCGGGAATTTCCCGTGAAATGATGAGCCCCCTCAGATTGATTTGTCCACACTTGCAAAAGGCACTTCTGTGAGATTGTTGTCCATAAGCTTGTTAAAAATATGCCCCTCTTGATATTTTTTTTGCCCACACCTAAAACTATGCCAAGATGCTCATAAAACCCACACCCACCCACATACACACCCACACACATACACCCACACCCACCCACACCCACACACACACCCACACCCACACCCACACATATTTACTTCTGGTTTAAGTTCAATTGGGCACCAGGTTCAATTTGTTTATCTAATATTAAAACAATGCAATATGCAGAAATCTTCTAGAATTGCTCTGTGACTCTCTCATTTCTTACATCATAAACATATGATTTTTCACCTATGAGAATAACACTACATATAGTGTCATCAGGGAGTGTATCGTGGAATTCACAGATAATTTTAATGTTTGTCCTGTCATTAACCACAACTTGTTTCCTTTTTGAAGTGTTGATGACAAACATGGGTCTCTGTGCTTTGAATTCATCTGGTGTGTAATACATGTCAGTATTGCCAGTAGTGACCCTTTTGTGTGCTGTAAATGCTTCATATAATTTAAGGAAATCATCCTTGGACATGTCTAAATTATAATTTTCTCTAGGAAATACCTCATTTCTGCCATTTTTAAGATATATGTTCTTGATGTTGCAGCTATAATATTTACTTGAATTTTTTTCCTGATTATTGTGTCTTCCAGTCTGAAACAATACCACCACAAAATCCAGCATGTCATATTGTATACTGGAGAATGAATTTGTAGCATCAAACTCATAATAAGTACCAGCGGCAGGCTTCTGTACACATTGATATGTATAAAATTGTAAAGGAACTTGTGGATTTTTTATTATATCTGCTTTGTATTTAAGAGCATAACTGGCTTCATACTCAACAACTGGGATTCTTAGCTCCATAGTCTGAATAATGCATTTGCCTTCAGCAGGTAGGGTATTAGGCAGAGCTTCCCCTGTAGAGTTTATTGCACTGTACCTCATCAAAGCATTATTATCATTGGCAGCTCTTCTAAATGTGATTCTTAAACCACCCTTCCACATAAATCTTTGTAATCCGAGAAGAATCCTGGCAACAGGCGCATAGGGAACAGCACTGTGTGGCTTTTGCTTAATATTTTATCACCAGCCTCAAATCCACCTATTTTGTAGTAAGAAGCCTCGGTTTTGGATAATTTTAGTATGGCCAAAGCTGTGGAGGTAATGCCGGGATAATCCACTCTGTTTATAACAACACCATGCTTTCTGATCTCAATTTCAGAGAACAGATGCGGCACAAAATTATCTACCAATCTTATATTTGAATTTGCCGGATAATCTGTTCCATCGAGCTTTACAACATCAAATTTGATGTATAGATCTGCTCTGTGGGGGTGTATAAAGCCATCCCCTACATCAAGATCAACCTCAATCTCTGTGTTGGGTTGATTTAAATTTGCAAATGTCCTCCTGTTTGGGGGGAATGATTGTAGCTCATAACTCTCAATATTTTCCATTTTTTTTGTATGTATTTTTATTTAAATATTAATCTCTATGATTGCAGTTGTTGTGGCTCCAGCAAAATCAACTAATTCTTCTTTTTCATTAGTGACCATCAATTCAATGTTATCTATTCTATTATGCCACACAGGAAAATATAATGTTGGGATGGAGTGTAGATGATTGGCTCCATAAATTAAGAATTAGGTTTGAATGTTGCAATGATGCCAGTTTGTTTGTGAGTGCCTATGCCATTTGATTTGGTGATCATACCCTCGGCCACATTACAGTGAATATTCAGAGTCTCTATGGCTAAGAATTTAGGTATATTAATAGCAGTGTGTTTGATGGCTGGTTCAAGTTTTGTGTTGTTCTCAAAGCCTAACAGCTCTCCTATAGTACCCAGATCCACTGTTTCTGTAGCAGATACAATCTCTACTCTGTGAGTGACAGAATTTTGACTTAACACTATACCTCTGGGTAATTGAGCATTTAGAGTGGACAGATTATACTGCCCTGGAGTGATGACAATTTTTTGATCCCCTACTGCAATTTTGTTGTTGTGGTGTGTAATATTAGGGATCAAGTACATGCCATAAAATGCTCTGAGAGCTATTGTTTTGGGATACACTATATCATCATGTAATTTGAGTTTCAATATTGAATTTTGGCTGGTGAGATGGAATACCCCCATGATGTTTTAAATACCACAAGGCTTTTTGAAAATTTTCAATTGATGGTTTATTTATTTGAGACATATATCTGAGAACAGATAAACACAAATGTCCACAATTAACATCTTTGAAGTTTTGAACACGGGCATTATTGTAATAAAGATTAGTTGGTTTTAGATATTTTATTAAATTTTCAGGTGGAACACCTCCAAATGAATCAAACACAAATGCCTCATCTTTTAAATATTTAAGATAACAAATCCAGTGAGTGCCCTGATTTTTGTACTTATCCAAATTAACAATGCCACACTCTTTGTTGAGTGGTTGTTCTGGTAAAGAATCAGACATGTACACACCTCTAAAATTTTTGATGCCCAGTGGCTTGATTAAAGCTTCAATATCTTGGTTTGTAAGCGGCTCTTGTTTTTTTTAAACTTATTCATGGCTCTCTTAACACCTTTGCCTTGTTTCTCCATGGCCAGGTTATGGTGCTTCAATTCATCTAATTCTGCCTTATTCTTTTTGGCATCTATTACTGTTTTTGCTATGGCAGCTGATCCCCCAGCCAAGCTCCCAACAGCCCCGAGTGCTGCTAAGATGGCCGGGATAGTAAATATGAAACCCCCCACATGTGATTTTTTTCTAGATTGTTGTAATTTTTTTAATTGGGGGGTACTAAGTAATAATTTCATACCATGGCCTTTGGCAATACAAGAGCTTTTTTTCTTGCGCTGCTTTTTGGTTAAAAGACTATCAATAGTTTTAAGAGATTTAAGACCTGCATAAGGTATTTGATACATAACACCCTTGGCCTTCATTCTAGGTTTATTATATATATATATTCACAGCCCCCACCCCAGTTTTTGTTTGGTGTTCATAGCTATGGTGGTCCCCAATGCTGCTATTCTCTCACTCAAAGAAGCATCTTTGCTTACAAATCTACCAAATGCAGCCTCTTCTAATTTCTTGTCTGCAACATGTCTCTTGTCAAGATGAGAATGTGTGTTGGATGCTATGTCATGGTCTCTACAAGCAGCATCTAGGGGATTAACACCAGGGTCCCCTCTGTTTAATCTATGGTCCAATTTTGTGCCTGGACCACAATACTGATAGCCTGGAATGTGTAGTTCAAATGGCAGTTTGTTTATAATGTCATTAACCAACCCCCGACCCTCAGAAATTTCCAAAATTTAGGTGGTAGAGTATTAATAATTTTTATAAGATATCCAATCCCCTTAGTGTCATTCACTATAAAATTAGACAATTTTGTGCTTATCATGTCCATAATTCCAACCTTTTCATTGTAAAAATTGTGGTTGCCAGCATTTTCCTCCCCAGCTATCACCAATAACCTATCTACAAGTTTCCTGACATCATCAACCCACACAAATTCTTTAGGCAGGGTGTTGTATTGTTTGATTCCACTACCTGTCTTCATTTGTGACCATATGGGCTTGATTAAATTGTTGTATTTTGCTCCACTGCTAGACTTGACTCTTTTTTGTGTGGGATCATTGTTCTGGTATAGAGCATCTGATTTTATTAATATTTCTGTTCCCACAATCCAGGTGTGCCGGGATATTTAACAAAACCACCTCTTTGTCCAAGATGAGATTCTGAATATACAATGATATCATCTCCCATAAATGTTACTCTGAAATTGCCAATTCTATGTATGATGCTACCATCACGCTCTGTGTCAGCATATAAGCCAAAGACCTCATCTTTGTTGTCTTTAGGTGTGCTTAAATATTTTTGAGCAAGAAGACCCAATTCAATAGGATCCTGAGTAGCTTCAATTCTTCGAGGAGCAACAGGACTAGGTGTATGAATACTGGAAAGTGGGGTGATTGGATAATCTAATATGTTCCTTGCAGCTACAGGTACAAGCTCTGTGATCAAATTTTGATTTTGCTCTGTAACAGTTTTGATATTTTTACCTAATTCACTAATAGCATCAATAATAGGCTGTTCTGTTTGTTTGTGTTGTTCATAAATTCCTCGGTTCTCTGATTTCCATCCCTTAAATCTTTTTACAAGATAATCTCTTAATTTAAGATCATCAATGATTGGCCTTTTCATGGTTATTTACATATGTTTCAATGTCTAGAAAATTGTTAATTTTATTTCTATATTTGCCACTATTGGGTTTTCTTGTCATATCAATTGTGACAAACCCATAACTGTCCTGGTTCCAGCACCTACTGCAAAACTTGGAAAAATCATTGTAGCTCAAGTCCCCACCTACATATTCATCATGTATGTGTTTGAGGTTGGTATGATCTTGATGAAACACACATATAAAATTGCTGTTGTCTCGGATCAGCTGCTTCGGTATTTTAGAAAAAGTCTGTGCCAGGTAGAAGCAATCAATGTTTTTGTGTCGGCCCTGTGTAAAGAAATTTCTAACCTTGTTTTGATTATCCAGTATAATGTCATCAAACACAACAACAGAATTATCGAGACATTCCTGGAGTGGCTTAACATCTGATTCAAAAGTGGCTATATCCAATCCATCATATAGCTTCATCAGCTGCTGATATTTTAATTGTTCCAAGCTCTTAGAGAAAACATACAAGTGCCTGTTTTTCCAGTCTAACCAGTTGGGTGCCAATAAAAAATTATCAATCATTAGTGTAGTTTTACCACAAGCTGATGGCCCAACAATAAGACATCTAATATTTTCAGGCAGCAACTTGCCATTTCTCTTAATCTGCTGTTCAGGTTCTGGCAGCCTTTTTATAACATCCCAGGTGCTCATATTATCACTTTGTCTGCATCGATCCAGCTGTGTTCTGGGAGTCCTAGCCATTTGACAAGTAACTTGTTGCCTTTTCTGCGGATGATTTTTTCTATGAGATATGTGTCAGGCTGTTTAGTTTTGCTGAGTTCTTCTTCATAGAATCTGCCTTTGAGAATTTCTCCTCGGTGGTCTTTTATTATATATGTGTTAAGGGCCCCAGGTTTAATTTGAACCACTGTAAATAATTCAGTGCTCCAGTTTCTTGTAAAGCCTCTTTTGAATAAATGCTTATATTTGCTGATTCTTACTTGATCACCCACCTTGTATTTGGCCTTTCTTGTTGTTGGCTGGTATCTAGGATAATAAACAGTCAATCAATTTTTGCTCATCAGATGAAGTTACTTCAGAGGGTTTCATGTTGATTGTGGAATGGACCGAGTTGTTATATTTATGTAGAAGTTCTGGAAGAATATTAATCCATTTATAATTACCTTGAAGTGTAAATTGTTTATACATAAGATTTTTGAGGGTTTTGTTGAATCTCTCTACAATTGAGGCATTGAGATCACTGTAACTCGAATAATGTTGTATTGACTGGCTTTTAATAAATTGTTGGAACACAGAATTATAAAATTCTTTGCCATTATCTGTTTGCAAATAGCGCGGTGATCTTCCACTCTGATTGATGATTGTCCTGAAGGCTTCTGTAACACATTTTCCAGTCTTGGATTTGAGTGGCACAGCCCAGGCAAATTTTGAAAATTTGTCTATTACAGTGAGTAGATACTTGTAGCCCTTGTTGATTTTGTCTACGTTTTTCAGCTGTCCACTTGCCATCTCAATCAAGTCGCTCTGCCATAAATCATCTATGCCTTTTGTGACTACTGGCAGTCTTTTATAATTATGTCTGGCTTGTCTGTGTAATTCATCAACAATAATTTGTCTAGACATAATATGAAAACAAGAATATTGCAACTATGGGGTGTTCAGCAGCTGATACTACAGGATTTTCTAAATATAATTTGTCCCCTATTGGTATTTTAAATTCCAGAGAGCCATCATCTTCAGCATAGGCTGTTTCTAATGTATTGGGATCTGTAAAATCCTCTAACTCTACACTGGTGATTTTTGGTTTGTTGTCAGCATTTGTTATTGATAAGGTGGGGTAGTGGTGTGCCTGTGGTTGAAGCCAATATTTGATCTTGATTGGTCTCAGTGTGCCCCCAACAAAAAACTGGTAATAAAATTGTGCAGGGGACAGCATATATATTTTGCCACCTGGTGTAAATGGTGAATCATATTCTTTGTTGGGGATGCTGTACAATTCGAGAATTACTGTATGTTTTGGATTCTCGATTATGCCTGTTATTTCTTTTTCTGCTGTAAGCAATCTGCTTGTTACAGATTCAAGGTGCTCATTGATGGTCCTAACAACATCATCGTGCCCAGGCTTGATTTTTATGTCCACAACAAGTTTTTTGTATTGTTGCACAATTTCTTGTAGCTGGGTGGCAAAAACAGACAGGGCATTTGCTTGATTGGATTCCATGGTCCCTAGCTGTTGCTTGATATTGGCTACAATTTGCTGTAAATTTTCAATAACTGCCAATTTTGAATTTTGAGCAGTAAGATCATGGACCTGTCTTCTGATATCCTCAAACAGGGCATGCAGTTCATTAATATGTTGGTTAGTTGGTAGAGTGGCCACTGTCTGAGTAAGTTGTTTGATCTCTGTCTGGATATTCTTGATATCTTCTGATTTCAATATGCGATTCACTGCTCTCTTAATATTTTTAAGTTCCTGTGATGTAGGCAGATTTGTTACAGTATTTTGCAAAGATTCAAGTGCCAATTTCACATTATTTAATTCAGAAGCATCAGTCACATTTTGCATAGCATTTTGGAGCAGGGCTATATCTGCCTGAGTGGGTGTTGATTGTTGTAAAATTTCAAGCTTTGTTTGGATATCATCAATCAAGTGATGAAAATGAGATAGCTCAGATTCAGTGTTGAGGTTTTCAAGCTTTGTGATCTGTTCCTGGACACTGACAAGTGTGTCTACAATACCGGGCAGGTGAGATTCTAGAGATTCTTGTACATTTGTCAAATCACTTTGCACTGCTGCTATTGTACCCTCAAGATGGGTTATGGTACTTTGAATTTTTCCAAAATCTTCATATGTTTCAAGTTGCAGCTTGATGTTGGCAACACTCCGAGTTATTGCACTCAAAGCATCAGAAGATGGCAAGTTGTTCATAAAATTTTCAAGTGTCTCAATTTTTTCTTTAACCTCGGCTATGGCATTGTTCAGAGGGTCCAGATTAGGTATTTGGAGTGATTGAATCTGTTCTTTTAGAGTGGAAATCACTAGATCAAAATCTTCTTGTGATTTTATGCTTTTGACAATTGTTTGGAGCTGTGTCTGGACATTATTTATCTGCTCTTCCAATTGTTGTTTCAATTGCTCAGAGTTGGTGGCCTGGGTCTTAAATTTGGCTTGAAGAGCTGCTACAGCTTCTTCTAAACTTTGAAAATTATCCAATGTTGCCAGATCAGTATATTTCTGAAGCAATAATTTGAGTTCAGAATCAATTTTAAGAAGAGGGTCCATGCATTGTGATTGTAAATTTGTAATTTCTAGTTGAAGACTGGCATTGAGTGTGGTTTGTAAAGCTTGTAAATCACTTCTTAATTTCTTGACTCTGACATCAAGCATTAGAATCTCATCACTGTGATCTTCATGTCTTGTATGGCCAAATATATCATTAGGCATTTTTGTTTTAGTGGTTATTTATTATTGAATATCTAATTCTTAATTCTATAAAAAAGGGTATAAACTTGTCATATGACCCAGGGACCTCAATATATAAGCAGTCACCAGCAGAAACAGTATATACAGTGCCAGAAATCATGTTTGAGTGCTTAATTCTATAAATATTTCTCCCCACTGAAATCTTGACATTACCCTCAGGGGTTGTAATAAATTGCAATTGACCACCTACAGGTAATTGGTAATGATTTAAATTATTGTTAAATATGTACAATATTTTACCTGTTTCATCATCAACATCTGTAAGTATGCTGTTCAGATGAATAATTAACAAAGCACTTAGTTTTAGATATTATATCAGAAGAGGGTTGTGGTGTTGGCAGCTCCATAATAGCCTGTTTTTTGAACCCAAATAAGTTCATAGGCATGTTTATTTATTTCAAATCATGCTCTGTAATTGGGCATTGTTTGCCACTTTTCAAATCACAATGACCCCATGGCAAAGTATGTATGCCACTTGACAAAATGCATCTCTTATCATCATGTGGGTCCAGAGCCACTTTTCTTACAATATTGCTAGTCAACAAGTGATCCACACTCTGAATTCTATTTTCTGATGTTCTGATTGTGCTACATGATTTGAGACAATTTTTGTAATCCTCAAATTCAAGCTCTTTGTCCACAGTCACTCTGCCAATGCCCTTGGCCTTTTTGGCAACAACACCACTACATGTTTCAAAACTGTACATCTTGGCCCTTAACCCAGCAAATGCCACAATAACATCACCAAGTGTCTCATCTTTTAACTTGCCAGGCACCTTTTTGTTGTGGTGTTTAATTTTTGAATGTTCAGTGGTATCAAAATATTTAAACAATTCAGGCTGTGCAATATCTTGATAAACATCTTCTGTTTGAATATCAAGAACAAAACTATCTGTATCCATGTACATCAATTTTACACTATCACCATAAAAAGGTTTCAACACATCATAATACAATTTTAACATGTGTAATTTGGCCAATTCCAATATCACAGCCCCTACATAAATAGGCTTATCAAATTTGATCTTTGTTTTTTCATGTTGAAAAGTGCCATATTTTCATCATAAATTCTTCTGTAATTGAAATTAGGCTTTGCAATCAATTTTTTGCTCCGGCTGGGGTCAATAATTATTTTAACATCAATATGTTTTCTGACATTTTCAATTGTTTTGCCATACACTGAATTGACCATCAATTTAAACAAGGTCTTATCAAATTGGCTCATTGCAGATGTTCGAAGCTCTGTGTTTGTATCAATATATGGTTTCAACCATCTTGAGTGCCTGAACCTCAAAACTTTTCCAACTTTGGTCACTTGAACACCATGATGCATCAGGAACTGGAGGTTTTTGTAATATATGACATAACCCTGTTTTGGCTCCAGTGTCATCATCAATTTCTTCTGTTTAGAGCCAGGTGAACACTTAACCTCAGGAATTGGGGGCAGATCAGAAAATGTGTTGTGTAAATTATCAGGAATTGTCAGATCAACCTCTAAGAACAGGCCATAGTTACTGTCATCAAAGTCCTGAAGATCCTCAATGTTGCAATCTTCAACCCACTCAAGCCCTGCATATGGCAGTTTTTTCATCATGGCATAACCATAGAGGCTATTTGCATCTACATACAGTATATAATTTGATGGCAATGCTGGAACATAATCAGGAATATATTTGTTATTTGCTCTGGCATATCTCTGAGAACATTGCACCATGCCTCCTCTTATACATTGCTCCATAAACAAGTACATATCTTGATCCTGGATCAGATCCAATTGCATTTTAGTGTTTAAAAACATTGCAGACCATGCTAGGCCCGGAGCACTGTAAAAATACATTGGATCCAGCTTATAATTTTGCATGGAAGATTTTCTGAATGCCTGCAGTATATCAGCTAAGAGGGTCACATCAAGTTTTAAATAAGCCTTGTGATAATCACCAAATGTCTGGCATTTTAAATTGTTCCACATCAATTGGGCATGGTGATAATCTTCATCAGTGATTCCAGATCCTCTGATTTTGCTGTAAAACTCTTGTTGTGGTGGCAGAGAACACTCATCAAATTTAGAAAAATCTGTAACATAATCATATGGATATACACCCTTCCGCCTAATTAATTTCAGGTCCTGATTTGGAAACAAAGCACATGTGATTTTGAATTGATCATCAGATAATTGAGTGGCCAGTGTAGCCAGGCTAGCAGACAGAATTCTGTAAGAATCAAGAAATCTTAAGTGAATAGGAACACCATTAACTTTAATTATTTTGCTAATGGCAATATATTTCTCATCATTTTCAGCTAAAATATTTAAATTCTGCTTGTCAAACCCCTCGTACCTGATCAAATGATGGAAATCATAATTGGATGCTCCATGGCAAAATATGGGGACAAATTTTGGTCTCTGGATCTTAATATTACAGCTTTTACACAGGGCCATTAAGAATTTACCATCTGTATGAGAATGGTGTTTCACCTTGATATTTGTATCTGAAAATTCAGAATCACATACCGGGCATTTTTCTGCATTGTTGAAATCTTCAATCTGATCCTCTGTTAAAAGCAACATAGGTTTTGATTTTAATAAGACATTAGATGCTATGTCATGGCACTCATTTTCTATTCTATGTGCAAATTCTTTGATGGCATCTGCTCCCATGTATAAATATTCTTTACTTACAACACCATCCTGTACAACCACATAATAAAAGCTGGAAGGTTCATGTAGCTGATATGGTGTAATTGAAGATTCCTCAGGGTCTGGATTGCAGAATGCAAGAGGTTTGAGGTTTGATTCAAAATCACAGACTATATATGCTGGGTGTTCCAACAAGGCTTCAAACTTTTTGAATTTTGCATTTTCACTTGGCATTGGCATCACCATATGAACAGGTTTATGGTTGCCACAGTATTTCAGATGCTCAATTAACTTGTTTTTAGCAATTTCTGCATTTTCTTCCCGAACCCCTTTCACCATTTTTTGACCATCAAATACAGACAAACATCTTCTGCACAACTTGAATATTCGATTGGATTTGCCTTGTTGTGTTCTCACTAAAGCTTCAAGATTATGTATCAGAGTGTAATGATATGTGTCATCCCCTTCAATTAAGAGCATCAATCGGAACAGCAGAATCATCATCAAATGTACTGATTCTGAGAGGTGCTATCAAGCAATTGCCACGGCCAGTAGAACAAATAAATACATTAATAAATAATTGTTTTCCATTGATATTCCGGGCCTTTTTTTTCAAATTTATCAATATTCTGAACAGACATTGGATATTCTAAACCCTCCATTGCCTCGTCAAAATCATGTTCATGTTGCTTATAAGAAGTTATTCTCTCAGGATTCCTTGAAACTGGATACAAAGCAGCTAAAATACACCACAAAAAGCATTTCTCATCATTATTTTCTATGTTAACCACGGCTCTTTTGTTTTTAATATTGAGAGGTAATGGCAGATATGTAGATCCTTGTAATGGGCTGAATTCAGAAATATTAATATATAACTTGTGTGGAGATCCGCATAGGCTCCATCCAGACTCTTTTGCTGCAAATTCAGAGTGTTTAATATTCAATTGATCTATCAAACTGCTTATTATTTTGTCTGAATTTGCATTTGAATATACCGGTACAGTTTCTGTTATGTGGGGCTGTGTAAATTTTGTGCCATTTGGCTTATATTGTGTAAACAATTTGAGAGACAGCTTATAAGAGCCATTTTGTGCATTTAGAATTGCCTGCACATCTGGATTTACACTGTTCAAAAAATTCTTAATGTCACATCTTGGCTCTGATACAAAACGGTGATCCCTTAATTGGCCGTTAAAACTGCTATGGATGGGTTCATAGCTTGGCTGCTTTGCCGGTCCAGCATTAAGAGGTGTTTCATGCTTCCTTTTTAGACCAGATGTAGATGGTTGTGGGGGCAATGTTGATGACTGTGCAGAACAAGTATCTTTATGTTTATATGTGAAATATTCCATGCTATATTTTCTATGGCATTTAGGGCAAATTTTTGTGGGAGTTCTGCATTTGTCTGGGTTACAATTCTTTTGGTGCCTGGCCCAATTGGGGCTGGTTATATTCTTTTTGCATTGATTACAATATTTTTGATTTGGCATTTTTGTTGTTGTTTATTATATAAGATTTCCTGGATCCAAATCAAAATTCTATGCTTAATAAAAAATATCAGTTGGGTTCAGCAGTGTGTTTTGTATACCTAGTGTGTGTATATGTGTGTGTATGTGTGTTAATATTTTTGGCTTTGGTATTTATATAAAATTTCTTGGGGTTCAAATCAAAACTCTATACTTAATAAACCATTGACAGGTTGTTAAAAATTCTGTATATTAAATCAAATAGATTTGTAATTCAATTTATACAAATCTGCAATATTTTTGTGTTTAAAAAATATGAGCAGCACTGCAACAACACACCCTTACTCTTCAACAACTCTCACAATACTGGCTGATATGCAATGCAAAATCTCTTTATATACCCTAAGCACGGACCGCATTGAAAATATCTGAAACAATAAGCCAATCAGAATATAACACATCATCACATTATGTCATAACCAACCAATCAGAAAACAACACATGTCTAATAATTTGTTGCAAAACATGATGCAACATAAATAAACCAGAAATAGGCCACAAGTGGACCGGAAGTAGGCAAACCGGAAGTGGACCGGAAGTAAATATGTGTGGGTGTGGGTGGGTGTGGGTGTATGTGTGTGGGTGTGTATGTGGGTGGGTGTGGGTTTTATGAGCATCTTGGCATAATTTTAGGTGTGGGCAAAAAAAAATATCAAGAGGGGCATATTTTTAACAAGCTTATGGACAACAATCTCACAGAAGTGCCTTTTGCAAGTGTGGACAAATCAATCTGAGGGGGCTCATCATTTCACGGGAAATTCCCGAGGGGATTTTTACAAAAATCTTGGATTAGACAGGGTTCCACACTTGAGCAAAAAGCTCATATGGGCATGTTGAGCAAGTTTTAAGTGTAGCCAAATCTGCATGAGGGGGGTTCATCATTTATCGCCCTTATAATATCATCAATTACACTACTGATTATATTCCCACTTTTTCTGGATATATTATTCTTGGGGAAATATAGTTTTAGTGGTTGGTTAGAAATTGAGTGATAAAGTTTTTAACAGACATATTTTTATTTTTTATTTATTTATTTATTTTGTTAGGGTCCTGTTATCAATTTTGTTTAGTCAAAGAGGCTTGCCCTCATATTATGTGATGGGCACAAATATCTTATGTGTTGACATGTCCATAAATTATAAATCAATCATTCAATCAAAAATCCTTTGAACCTGTATTAGAACAACATTATTCAAAGTTTAGACATGCGCACATTCTGACCTGAAACTTGTAATGCCTTTAAAGGTTTTCCAAGAGCATGGATCATAATGCAGTAGCTTATACACTGCTGTTTGTGAAAATTGCAACACCAAGAAGGAAACGTATGATTGAAATGAACTTTATACCACAGATTAGGTATATGCCAATACACAAATGATCAGGGTTACAGACCTGTACATGGTCTCTGACCTTGAGAATTCAGTATGGTGTGAAGCCCCATGTGCTGCAAACAGAGCGTCTACACGTCGTGGCATGGAATCAAGGAGGGCCTGGATATGTTCCTGGGGAATCTCCCTCCACGCAGTTTGTATGCGAGTCCACAAACCATCAACAGTGGTTGCTGGAGGACCATGACGAACAAGTTGCCGATCAACCATATCCCGGACATGTTCGATGGGCGACATGTCAGGCGAACGTACAGGCCAAAGAAACAGTGGTACCCGTCGTTCTTCGAAGACGGCTTGCACATTCCTCGCCACATGAGGTCGGGCATTGACCTGCTGAAATATAGCATGTGGAGTTGCCTGAAGGAGGGGCAGTACCTCGGGCTCTAAAACCTACTTGATGTAGCGGTTGCTGTTCAGATTGCCTTCAATACGTAGGAGGCGAGATCACATGTTGTATCCAATGGCGCCTCAAACCATCACACTTGGCGTTTGTCCGATATGCCGCTCAACAATGCAGGTTGCCAGATTGCGTTCACCACGGTAGCATCTAACACGTATGCGGCCATCACTGTAGGACAATTTGAAGCGAGAATCGTCTAAAAACACTACATTTTGTCATTCAGCATGCCAGCGACGGCGTTCACGTGCCCATTTCAGTCTGAGGCGTTTGTGGTTTCTGGACAATGGAAGCCGACGCAATGGCATGCGTGCCACCAGTCCAGCCTGCAGCAGACGGCATCGAATCGTCGACGCAGACAGGTCCACAGCCGTTGCAGTGCTCCAGCGTCGAGCCAAGACTGTGGATGAAGCTGTACAGTCCGTTACAGCCATGGGGACAAGATGGCGGTTATCCCGTGCTGTGGTCAGATTGCGTGGTCCAGTACCTGCCCGTCGCTGTGTACGACCCTCTTCTATCCATTGGCTCCACACACGGATCACTGTCGTAGCAGCTTGCCCTGTACGAGCCGAAATGTCACGGTATGACAAACCCGCTTCCAGGAGACTGATCTTTCTGCACCACTCGAACTCACTCACATCCTGATATTGCGCCCTTTGACGTCGACGAGGCATACCAGCACTTGCTTTCAAGTTTCCACTTCCTTTGACGGTTCTTCACTGACTGAGCTTGGCGTAACACTGACCTTTCCGGTCACACAAGAGAAGGCGCTGCTGGGCCTTCGTGCACGCCATCTCTCTGCAATCCTAATCACTTATTACTGGTATACTGTTCTACACATCCTCCGAGTTTGGATTCATTTGGGCCATTATTTCTGGGTGTTGCAATTTTCACAAACAGCAGTGTAGTAAGTTTATGGTATCTAAAGTCGTTTTCACGTTCAGGAGACACAATGGGCTCTTATGGGCAATGCTTTTCTTATGGGAAATTCGAGCGCGCTGTTGTGAAATTTCTGGATTTACAAATTTAGCTTAAGTAAAATCGGTACCTGCAGTTTTGCAGGAAATTTTGTAGAGAATACGATGGTGAACACAAAAAACTGGTAACTTACTTACATAATTTTAGATAAATTAAAAACGCAAATTTTCTGTGAAAACACAATTTTTACATTGTTTTCATTCCTAACGTTGAAACATGCCGTAATATTGAAGCATTCATTATTAAAAAAATTGACACTGTTTTTTAATTGTCATAGGTGACGGTGGTACTCAGAATTTATCAATACTTTAAAGCATATTTGCATTAAAAATATTCAAATAAAGTATGTGGAGATTTTTTATATTCGTGCAGTAGAAAATGTCGTCGCTGGCCATTGTTTGTTCTGTAATTCCAAGTAAAAACTTCCAGCGACAAAGTTGTGGATAAAAAATGAAATTATTTTTTATAACCACTCAAAGGTTCCCAGAAATATTACTTCCATGCATTTGGAGTTTCTTTTTAACCCGAACCGAGCGCGAAGTAAGGAAACGTTGTCTGGCCATCTTGAGCTGACTCACCGCAGCATTCCGGCTAATCACCACCAAGTTTTCGTGTTGTTATTTTATTTCCATTCAGTAAAAATATGAACTTCATGCAGTTTGTTATAATAGAATTGAAATTACTTAAATTTAATAATTGACAATTATTTCCAATGCTGCTGTTGTGAGCAACATTAGTGCTGTCGCAAATACACGTTGTTGTTGTTTACATTACTGCCGACATTAATACTGAAATGAAGATCATCTTTCAGTTTCCAACGTACACACCATATTAACCTTTGATAGGCTTTCCAACACGTGACAAAATATGGGGCTTCAAGATAGAAATATGACATGCCTTGCTTGAGTCTTATCAGTTCACGTGGGCCATAACTCATTTGTTTGTTTGGGTTGCAACTTGAATCTAACCAATGTGCCAGGTTCCCCTTACTTGAGTGAGAGATCTGCTTTGGTCTGTTTAGACTTTTTCCCTCTCTCCAAAAAGTGTAGTGATTTTTACTTTTTTAAGTGATTTCTGAAGTGTCATATTCGTGCATTACACTCGCGTGTGTAGTGATCGCAATGGATCATAGTAAAAAGGGTAACTGTAACGTTCACAGTATAATATTAATATTAATAATTACATATAATTATCATTATATATACAAAATATGTAACACCTTCATTGTGAAGGAAGGTCATAATTTCCCGGCGACATGAGCTAGCGCTGTATTGGCAACACTGTGCGGTTTCTCCATAAGTGCCGTTGTGTCTTCTGAACGTGAAAACGACTTTAGTTTAATTTTTTTTACAGAAATATAATGGGGATAAAATAACTTTCTTGTTTGCTACAATGAGTACTTCAAAGGCATCCTCTTGCGTTTGTCAAATTATTTGAGGTAGATTTTTAGATTTAGATTTATTTTCTTTTTGTGCGAGCCATAGGCTGTACGCACTACATATTTTTGATTTTTCTACAATATTTTGTTACATTTAGTCTTCGTTTAAGCTGTCTCTTACTTTGTTCCATATATACACATTCTTCCCCTCCCTCAACAGTTCTTATTTCAGTCTTTCTCCTGACTTCTCTTTTCCTGCACTCTCACCAAAACACGCAT
Organism: Lepisma saccharinum; assembly: GCF_977018435.1. NCBI lineage: Eukaryota > Metazoa > Arthropoda > Insecta > Zygentoma > Lepismatidae > Lepisma > Lepisma saccharinum. The sequence goes on along the minus strand of NC_139239.1, from coordinate 68,794,304 downwards.
ACATGTTGCTTTACACACACTTACACTATAAAGATGGCTCGTCTGGAGCATGATCACTCATTTCGCTACCTTCTCTAATAGCTTTCCCCCGCCGTTCTCTTACCTCTCCCAGGTATTTCCCCACTTGCTGCGCCGCTTCCTTTATCTTTATTCTGTCGTCTACCACTTCTATCATCTCCCTGCCTGTTAAGTTTTTCATCCATTTGTCCCTTAGGTCACGTGTAGAAGGGCAGTGCAGTAGGATATGCTCGTCCGTCTCCTCCCCATCGCACAAAGGACATATCGTTTCCCCTGCTTCGTTTCTCTTTCTTAGTTGTTTCCATCCCCCTAACCTGAACCATGCCAGCGCGCCTCTTTCATTTTTTCCCACGAACTGGATATATTTCGCTTTCCCCCATTCTCTTACTCTTAGCTGTTCCCTGATTGAGGTCTTTGTTTGGCAGTCTGCTATTATTTCTTGCCTGTCTATGTCGAGTAACCTGTCCCTGATTTTCTGTTGAGATGCCCCCCCTTCCTCCCTCTTCCCATACCCAACCCATTCCGCTATTATATAAGAGATTTTTCACTTCCAGGCCCCAGCTGTAAACGTTATGCTCTCTTGTCTGTATTTCCAAACATTGTCCCCTCAGCGTAGTTTGGCCCTCTTGTGATAATCGCATCCAATATTTAACAACCCTTATCCGTGCTTGTACCGCGTCTCTGTTCAGTCCCAATTCCTTAAGAATCCCACAGTTGGCCGTGCCTCTGCTTACGCCCATTACTCTCTTATAAAATTCTGTTTGTATGCCAATTATTGTGTTGTCCCCCCTTAACCCCCATAGTTCTATTCCATAGTTTAATGTACCTAACACTACCGATGAATAGAGGTTTTGAATGACCGGGAAAGGCATTTGAGGTGCCTTATTTATTGTCCTTATGACTTGTCCTATTGCAAATTTTGTTTTAGTTTTTCTTGCCCTTATGTGGTGTGTCCAACTCCCTGTCATGGAGAGCGTTGCCCCCAGGTATGTGAAGTTTTTAACCCGCTCGATTAACTCTCCCCCGTATGTCCATGTCTCTTGTCTGCTAAATATGTAGCCATTTTTGAAAGCAATAATTTTTGTCTTTTTAATGTTTACCTTCATTTTATATTTGATGCACCCCTCATATATGCTATCTATGCCCCTTTGAAGACCCTCTATTGTCTCGGACAAGATGACTATGTCGTCTGCATACATAAGGACTGGTATACTTTGCACTCCTATACATGGGATAGAATCCTGGTCCATGTTAATTTCATGCGCTACCCAATCTATGAACAGTGAAAATAGCACTGGTGAAAGGATGCATCCTTGTTTGAGTCCCCTGAGCGAAGGCTGCAGTGCCGAGACTTGGTTTCCTTCGCATCTTACTCCGAATTCTACCCTCGCATATATTGCTTGCAGTGCTCTGATCATGCGCGCGGACATTCCCTTCTCATACAATTTTCCCCACAAAATATCTCTATGAACTTTGTCGAATGCTTTTTCAAAATCAATGAAACATGCGTATAATTTCCCCCGCTTCTGTTTTATTTTCCTCTGTACGAGAGTTTGTAATATGAATATGTTGTCTAACGTGCTGTACCCTTTCCTGAAGCCCGCTTGTAGTGGTGAAATTTTGTCGAATATTTCTGTCCATTTCTGGATCCTACGGTTTAAGATGTGTGTGTAGATTTTACTCCATATAGGTAATAAAGAAATGCCCCTGAAATTGTTTGCGTCATTTTTGTCTCCTTTCCCTTTATAAATAGGACAGATTATGGAGCTTGCCCAGTCCTTCGGAAAGTACCCCTGTTTAAAAATCTTGTCCATTAATTTGCTTTGTGCTTCCACCATATGCATGTCAGTTTCGTTGGCTTTGAAAGATTCCGCCCCAATGGAGTCAAGTCCTGCCGCTTTCCCCTTTTTCAGTTTCCTTATCGCCATTTTTATCTCGTCGACCCCTATATCTTCGTCGAGAATCGGAACGAAATCCCCTAAAAAGTATATTTCCCGCGTAACTTCTAGGCGTGGTGGCCCCCCTTCCCCCCCGACGACACGACGACAGTGTGCTTCCCAAATGTAAGGTTCAATATGTGCCCAGTTGCTCTTTTGTCCCCGTAATTTCCGTAATATGCCCCACAAAGCGGTGTTATTCTTTTCTGCCACGGCCTTTTTTATATCTTCAAAATTTCCCTGTTCCCATTTCTCCTTTTCTTCCGTTAAGATGTTATTATACGCCTTTCTGCTCGATATATAATTGTTTCTGGTTTCCGTGCTATTTACGTATCTATACCCTTTTAACGCGTGATCTAGTTTCTTTTTCATCGCTTTACACTTCCCGTTGTACCACCCTGTCTTTGCAGGCCTGTCCCCCTTCCCCCCTCCCTTTACCATATTTCTTCCTGCACGTTCAAAGATATGATATCCCAGCTGGACCGCTTCGTCTATATTGGATTCGTCTAAGGCTGCGCACATGCGTTCACGCATCATTTTTGTTATGTCATCCCCCATAAAACCCACGTATCGTTCCTCCCCCTCCTTTGTCCATATGTATTTACGTATATTTTTCCCCGGCTCTGTCTTGAGTTTCATATTACTGTTATTGGAAACTGCCTTCCCGTTTATTTTGTACTGGAGGGAGAATTCGAGAGGCATATGATGCGAATGCGTTTGGGCATGTACATGAAAATCCCTGATTTCTTTCAGCAAATCGAGTGAGCATATGGTATAGTCAATTGTGCTGCTTCCCCCCTCCCCCACGTACGTAAAGTGTCCTGGTTGATCATCGAAAAATTTGCCGTTTAATATCTGCATCCTATGTATCGCACAGAGATCCAACAGCGCCCTCCCCCCCGCGTTTAAAGTTTTGTCCCTGCTTTCTCGCCTATGTCCCAAATACATTCTGTCATCCGTCATTTGGACCCCATCGATCTCTCGGTAAGTATCCCAAGGAACTTCCTCACCCCCTATGCGAGCATTCAGGTCGCCCGTGACTACGATGCTGATTCCCGGGTGATCCTCCCCCAAACGCAGCAAATAGTTTCCAAGGTTATCGAAAAACTGTTCTGAGTAGAATTTTGACCCCGGTGGTTGCCTGTATACTGCTATTAGCATGAAGTTCAGAGACCCCCCCGAAAATTGAATCCCCAGCATCCCCTCATAATTAATATCTAGTGGTTTTATGAACTTTTTCCATTTTTGTTTAAATATGATTGCTATCCCACCCGGATGCCTGCCCCTATTAGCCCTCCTACACGTGACTTTCGAGAACCCCTCCCCCAGTGACTCTGGGACACTATTAGACCTCCCCCAAGTTTCAATATAACACTGAATGTCAAATTGCTGAACAAATTCCATAAAACTCTCATCACGCACCCTCTTCTCCAGACCCTCGATATTCCAGGTTAGGATACGCAATCTGGGGTCGTTGAGCGAGCGTTCCACATTTTGGACAAAAGAGAAAGTTCCCTCACCTGCATCTTGGAAGTGTCCAGAATCATCCTTGTATCCCTCCGGCGGTTGCACTGATTTCGGCTGCAGCTCCGAAGGCCTCTGTTTTCTGTCGCTCTGATCACCCCCTCCTGCCGCCTGCGAGTGCGATTCACGCCCTGGGCGCCGAAATCTCCGTAGCTGCAACTTTGATGTCCCCTGGGCCTCCCCCTCCTTGTCTCCGTGTGGCTCCACGCGTCAATCGGTGTCCCTTCTGGAACGCAGCCTCGGGTCTCTTCTTCCGCGGTCGACTGATTCCTGCCCCAGGGGGGGAAGTTCGAAACACACATTGTCCACACTCGCCTTCGGCATGGCGCCGTCCCTGGTCTTCTTTCCAGACGTGAAATCTCCGTTGTTATTTCTTGGTCCAGTGGTGGAATGTGCTGCCGTGTTGCCAAATCTCCCATCTTCCTTCTCGGATCTGCGGGTCTCGCATCCGTCCCGATGTTGTCCCACGCAGACGATGTCCGAGCATTCGTCGTTAGTCATATATACTTTGCCGTCCACTATTAACTTGTTGTAGGCCAGGAAAGCTCGATGCCCCTCCTTCCTGGCATCCCTCATGTGGACGGTCAGGAGCTGCCTCTGCCGCGCGATATAGGGAGAGTAATCTTCCCTCACGTATATCGTCGTTCCCTTGAGCTTTCCTCTGTTGGCTAGTATCTCCTCCTTCTTTTTGTGATGGTGAAATTTCACTATGATGGGCCTGCATCCGGCTAGTTGGTAGTTCAGTCTGTGGGCCCTCTCCACCGCCATGTCATTTAGTTCCACCCCCATCTTTTCCTTCACCAGTGTCCGGATTTTCTCCTCGCTCTGTTCCCAGGTCTCGCGGCCGTCCTCCCGGACACCATCGAAAATGAGGTTACTTCTTTTCGAGTGTCCAACCACCTTGTCTATCTGGGTTTCAGCTGTCCAGACTCGTCTCCACAGGCACTTATTCTCCTCCTTCAGTTCACGGTTCTCCCTCTCCAAGTCGTCCATTCTCCTCCCAATCGCAGCCAGCCCGGCCTCAATATTGGTTGTTTTTTCGTGGACCTGCTTCAGGGTCGAAAGCTTGTGGTTGATGTTCTGGATTGTTTCGGGTATGCCCTCCAGTGCCTTTAGCCTCTCCAGAATTCTGCTAACATCATCCCCGCGGTCTATGGGTCCTGGGTTCAATTCTACGCCGCCTATCAAAAGCAGCGCCATCAACACCATTGCACACACAACAGACTCCATTTTTATAATCACCGTACACTCGCTGCAGAACTGCAACAACTTCCGCCCTCCACGGTTATTCCAAGAGCCTATACGGGCTCTCCAGACGCACAGCTCGATCCCCATCGTTAGCGCGAACAACCGGCAACGTCGCACCCACAGAGAACGCGTGAAACACGTCTGCACTCCTCGATGTCACTTAGCGAAGTCTATTTGAGGTAGTTACAATGGTTACAAGTTGGATCGATGGGTTTAGGGGGTAGAAGGGTAGAGCCCACTACCCACTCCCACTGGTTCTGCGCAACTCAACCCTACAGTATGGGCCCAAAGTCCATGAACTTTAAATACGTAATGTATGTGTGTTATCGTTCAATATCAGTACAGAATTTAATTTTTTCCCACGCTCTTGAGGACATTTTCTTTCATGTTGATAGGTGAATTTCGAGGAAGTACACACTCTGTATTTCACTGTACCCCCAGACCAAATTATCGCAGTTCATGAAGTGTGGACTTCGAGGAGGCTAGAACGTTTCACGTTATTGAACCTACGTGAAAACCCTCTTCTAAACCTATTCACGATCATGTATCCTTACACTGGAAATCCTTGCCTCTATGACACTCGAATAGAGCGACCACAAACAAAAGAACCTTCGGCCAGAAGCCTTCGCGCATCTTCCCCTCCACGCGTTCAGCTCAGACCACCGTGAAATCTACTTCACTCTGTCCGCGCAGGTACGTACTTTTGCTTGTGTTTCCACTATATCAGCGCGCAGATACTTTGTGCCCATCCTCTACAATAGATTAACCTGGAACTCTACTAATATCAGTAGCTATATGAAATGCAACACATTCTCTCAGTTGTATTATATTTTATTGTTTTCTTTCTATGTTTCTATGGGCGAGCATATGGATTGACCAACTCACGATCCCGCCACGAAAGTTTGTTGGTTCGACCCTGGCCTTGACACTACATTTCCTTTTGTGTGAGTGACTCTGCATTAATTTAATCTAATCAATAATCATCATTCGTTCTCTTCGTACCGATTAGCTAGAAAAGGCAGAAAAAACACGCAAAATAAAAATACATTAAAAAAGATATGAAGGTCCCGATACGAGATATAGCATTCTATCAATTACCATCGTCCCACTTCGGAACGCCACTGTTTACGACCCTGACCGATATTGTACAGCGGCAGACGCTTTCAATTCATGAGTTCAAATTAAAAGTTCAAAACGGTCATTGCGCTAACGCCAAATGTTTACTTTCATTGGATTCATATTAACAAGATTGTTACGAAATGTTTAACATTACGTAAAATTGCGTGTTTCTTGCTTCCCCTACTCCCTTGCACAGTTCCTGTCCGTGATAAATGATGCGATGCGATGCGATTTTTATCGCCCATCCTCTTGCCTTGGGTAAGGCGATTTGAGTAAGTAAATCAGGTTACAAGAAAACACTTTTCTTCCCGCTTTGAACGAAAGAAGAAATAAACCGGAGTCTCTTACATTGTGTGTGCTTCACTATTGTTCTCGGACTATTTGTTTCCTTTCCCAAAGTCATGCAAATGGTCTCTACTTGCAAAAGTGTTGGCGAAGCTTTACAGTCGCAATAACACCAAACGTTTGAGATAAGGACGTACTTGTTAAACTTGAATCAGACTTTCATTCGAATTGCTGAAGACTGTTTCTTGATATCAACTATCAAGTGGCTTTTTCTTTGTTTTGTGGATGTGCGTGTGTGTGTTTGAAAGCATTGGACGTTCACTTGCGTTCACTCGTGTAGTGTTCACCTCAGGACGCTGTACTAAAGAGACGTTGTAAGTATAATGTCATTGCCTTGCAATTTTTTATTGGTCGAACAACGCTCTTCGTTAGTTGACGAGTCAAGCTAGGGAAGATTTCGTAATTAGAATCACTGAAGCGGAAAATGCACTTGCAGCAATTATTGTCAAGCGCTGGTAAGAAACAATTACGTGTTATTTAAGATAATCTAACATTAGAATTTTGTATAATTCAGAAATCCATCTGTTACATAAGCAGTGGTCAGAAGTAGCGAGCTACTTGTAGCGTGGTTGTAGTTGTGGTTGTAGCTGTAGCGACGCTACATTTTGAAAATTGTAGTTGTAGCGGTAGCGAAGCTACAAAATTCCTGTAGTTGTAGCGAAAATTTCGCTACAGCTACATTTTTTCTCAGCATTTTGAGGTGAATTTTGAATGAGACAACAGCGTCAGAAAAATCGACAATAACCCTTAATTTTGCAGGAGGTTTATAAAGACAGTCTATTACATGGAGATACTGGTTATCTAGATTGTAGATTATAGATGTCTGCGTAATTTATTTAATTAGTATCTGAATAATTCATATATCCAGATAACTAACTGACATACGTGTATATGAATATATTCCGGTTAACAGCTACTTTTCTTTAGCTGCATCGCTATTTTGGGGAGAAACATGCCTCGATTGCTGCACCACTGGAAAAAAGTGCCTCGTTTATGTCACCCTCGGAACAAATCCTGTGGATATTCATGGTGTAAGAGACACCAAAATGTCACTAACGAGCGATGGATTTTCCACTGCACTGACAAGGGAATAGTGCCAGCAATAAATGGCTCAGTACGTTAACAGCATTGATCATCGTCAGTATATAGGATCTCACCAGCAAGAAATTATTGTTACAAGAATAATAGAGTTTCTGGAATTACAATTATTTTGGGATAGTATTTTGTTCACAAATTTTAAAATTACAATACGTTTAGAACACTCAGGTTTACACGATAGTTTCCTCAATATTTTTATCATATTGCAAAAAGTATGTACGAGTTATTGACTTTCCTGCAGAAACGACAATTTTCTTTAGTTAATATACATAGTTTTAAAATTTATGTATTTCTCCTACTTTTGCGTCACTTTTCTGTAACTTTTGCTAATCATGACATCATCATCATCATCCTTTGCCGTTTCCTGCCTCTGGCTGGGTCGGCATAGAAGTCAAACCTCTCCATTTTTTCCTGGTCTTTCACCACTCCTCTCTTTCCAAGGTGTTCCAATCTTGTCTCCTAACACTCTCCACTATTGCTCTTTCCACCGACATCTTGGTCTCCCCCTTGACCTTATTCCCACTCCTTGTGCATTGTAAGTTCTTACTGGTAGTCTTTCTGCATCCATCCTCTTCATGTGTCCGAACCATATCATCTGTGCCTGATCTATTCTGTTCTTTCGGCCAGTTGTGAGAACGAATACGAATGATGAATGATGAGCAGTGTGGGGAATGGAGGAGCAGAAGGATCTCATCCTCCCAACTTGGCGTCTTTCCTAGTTTCTGTTTTGAGTCCATTTTATGCATAGATAATCTGATCGAGACTGGATCCTAACCACTATGTGCCTCCGCTGGGTATCAAACCTGGGGCCCTTTTGTAGTCAATGGGCTCCAGGTACTTTTCATTCAAAATGCTGACTTCATATCAGTCTATAGAAAATGAAATATTTATTCTCAAGAAAAATATGTTGATGTGAACATAAATACGTAATCCTACCAAATTTGATTTGTGTATAGTTGTAATAATTAATTTGGGTAACACCCTAATTGCAATATTCATATATCAAATTTGAATTGATATGCCACTTGCATAGGTTTGGTATTCTCACAAACTATAGTAAAAATAAGTAACTGAAGTAACACTGCTATCAAAATTATGGAATGACTGGAATCATGATATTAAATAACAGAATCTACCTACCAGTAGTAGGGCATTTTTTAATACCCATATGGTTTTAATTTTTTTATGCAGAAGTAGCGCAAAAAGTAGCGAAGTAGCGAGTAGCAAACAGGAGTAGCGTAGCGAGCTACTTTTAGGTAAATGTAGCTGTAGCTGTAGCGAAGCTACATTTTGGAAGAGTAGCTGTAGCTGTAGCGGAGCTACTTTTAAAATGTAGCGTTCTGATCACTGCACATAAGTTACATACAATGAAATTCTATTTAAAAAAGAGACGTTGTTGGCTGTGTATACAAGTATACTTGTGCAAAGATTTCTTCGGTCGAAATATAAACACACTGTATCAAAATACAAGCTTAAACTACGTTTCCAAGCTAACAATGACAATTCTAACCAGAAAATCGTGAGGTTACTATTTGAGACTTGCACCGCGTTGTTGAGGTAATTTGCATGGAGCAAAAACAATTCCTTCTCACTTCGCATTTTATACGTAACAGGTATTGCACAAAGCTACAGTCTTTAAGCTTATGCAAGGTATAGAGTTACCTTCAATGTATTAATTACCAATAGGATACAAAGCTTTGTCGTCTTATAATATGAAGATTAATTAAATCTGGTCGTGTCATTCACATAAACACCCAGTGATAATATGTCATTGCCACAAGAAAGCTATTAGGATCCCATGCAGGGACGTCGGAACTTATTTTGGAGGGGGGGCAGGTTTTCAAATCTATCAACCAGTTTTTACAATTTCAACCCCCCAATTATGTATATATATATATATATAGTAATTATTATTATTATTGTTAAATAGCTTATTTTATTTTATTGTTATATATATATATATATATATATATATATTACATAAATAATAAATATATACTTATTGAATATATGAATATCCACAGTGGCGAAGCCTCATAAGAGATAAGAGAAGGCCCAAAGACCTCTATTACGGAATATTTTATTACTTATAATTCCATTAAACGGCGCTTAATACATGAAAACTGAAATTTTAGGTCTTACGATAATTACCGCAAATTTCCACCCCTGGCTGATACTCGATCTTCGCATGCAGTAAAGCATGATGGTATTGAGGCATTTCTTTAATGATTAGTAACATAACTGAAAACTACTTTTAAAAGGGTGCGAAGTACACGTGCAAACGTATTGAGAAAATCCACGTTTCTGAAGCTTTCTGGTTGATGTGTTAAAAAGAAAGGTGCCTGTGGCCGTTTTCTCATTTACCATTTCATCATTTTATAAATCTTGTTATAATTTTAACAAAAATGTCGCATAGGCTACTAAAGAAGAATTACATGAATGAAAGAGTTAGAAGGAAATAATTTAATGATAGATTTAGTTAATTTTACTTCACTTTTCTACCATTTTTGGCTGATTGCGAAGGCATTCGATGAGATTGGAACAACATGGTATGTTTTATTTTGTGAGCGCTATATTTTTCATATTTCAACATATAAAACATTTCTGATTGTAAAATGGCGTAACAAAACGATTCTTTCACCTTTTACTGATATTTTCAAACCCCAGACTGCTATTCAGAGATTAAGATTAAGAAATGAAACTATCAGTAATTTTAGAGCATTTCTAGGCTAAAGTGTTGCAACGAAGGGTTTCAAATATAGTGCATGGTCGGAGAGGGCCGAGGTGTCAAATATGGGGCAAGTCGCGACGCTACGCCAACAGCTTTAAAATTAGATATTTTGATCTGTAATTATCGTAGCAGCTAGGTACTTGGTATTGCGTTTGAATGAAATTAGTCTGAGCTTTACATGTATTTTCAGATCAATGGCCCCTCTTAATGTTTTAGATTTGAGAGAAGAACCTAAGACTGAAGGCGATCCCCCCCACTACCAGCCATCCCCGAGAAGTCTAAAATATCGATCATGCCTCGACCTTGCCACCTAAAACCAACCTCCCAACGTAAAAATAAATCACCCGTGAACATAAGAATGAACGGTGTTACCTCTCTCTGAGGCCTAAAACTAAGCCATCAGCTCTAAACATGACGCTTAAATAAAACAGTAAACTTTTAATAAATCTAAATGGCCAAGAAATTAAAGATATCCCCTTCTCACGAGAGGTGGTGGTACAGCCACGGACACTACCGGCTTGTAATGAATACATTGACTTTAAATGGAATCGTTACAAGCCGGCAGTGTCCGTGACTGTACATACACACCAAAGTTTGCAGTGTTAAAGCCCGAAAGGGCAGAGAACTGATGGTGTAGTGGAACGATACTCGTTTGTCTCTAGTTTCGTCTTTTTGTATCCTTTCACACAGAAAATATAAATTAGTAAAGAGAACGTAAGGAGATATGTAAAACTTACAAATCTCTTGATTCTATATCAGGCGACTAATTGCAGTGCACTGATGCGCGTCGGTCTACTTTCTGCAAATGATTTAAAAGTATATAAACTACTATATATGCACAGTTATATCGCTTAGTGTGGAAATAAATCCAAACTAAACACGCCTTCTGAAGTTATACTACTATGAACAATGACCGGGTCGTCTGACCAAGTCTAAATTTGGAAAGGGAAGGGGAGATTAGCCTATAGGCTTGAATTCCTAAGAACTTACAAGGTATACCTTGCCTCATGTCCGATGACCTTTTTGACAGCAAGGGGTCTCTAAAGAAAGCTTGTGTTCGGACAGTGCACCGGAAGATTTAAAGTTAAAATGTCCTCTGTGCCCCTCCCCGGTGCATTGTTATATGCGAAAGCACTTGTAGGTAGAGTCCAGCACAGATATTTCTGCCGTGCGATGCGCGACAGAACTAAAGAAGCAGTGTTGCTAATGGAGCAGATAGAAAAATCGCTGCAGTGCGCCGATGCACAGCTGTTACGTACAACAAGGAAATTAGAGAATTCAGGTCTATCTAACGTTGAGTTTTAAACGTCATGCATTATACCAGGACTAGGATTAATATGTACTAACAAGTGGCTTTGTATGTAGCTACATACATATGGACTAAAAATTCGCAAAATATGAACTAACACATACGTAAAATTACCAAAAATGCTGCAAAGAAGACTTCTTCATACGATTCCTTTTTTTGATTTCAAACAAAATAAAAAAAATATTATTTTTCATTGCATTAATGCACTCGTGGCGTTCTAACTGTTCACTCCCAAAAACCGTCTACACTGGTACGGAACTGCAACGGCAGATAACAACATGCCAACGTGTTAAACCGCGACAATTGGACCACAACACTCCTCCTCAAGCAGTATTATTATTTCCTCTCTGTGATCGGCGAAAGTCGGTTTCCTTTGTTCTACATTTACAAACGATGCCGGCTTCCACAACAATAACAAGTACATATACTGCCACTAGACGATAAGCTGCGCGGCTTTTTCTTTTTGCTATGAACCAGGGCTGGCGCTAGTCATTTTGCCTCCCTGGGCGGTGGCGGTAGATGCCGCTCCATTTCGAACCCCCCCCCCCCCCGCCATTACGCAGCAACGGGAAATTGAAAATCAATATATTCCTAAGTAAAACATCAAAATATGAAATAAATAATGAGACTTCTTATGCTATTTCAATACTATTAAGCGCCAAAGAATATCTCGCTTGACCACAGTTTTCAATAGGCTTATTTTTTTCTTCTCTTCAAATTTTGCCGCCCTGGCCGGTGGCACGGTTCGCCCTCCCCTTCCGCCGGCCCTGCTATGAACTTGGTCACCCATCAAAGCATGGCAATTTTAACACAGAAAACAATATGCATCGCATTAAGCAGCAAAAATGACAGCTTCCTCTTCCTCCACCTAAATCCCATCTTTCGCAGCAAACGTCGCAAACTCTCTTGACTTCCCGCAAAATGTATGTCCGCCTGTAATTTGACATGCAATTTTTTCAATGTCGGCACTTTTCACGCAGAGCGTAGTCGTATATGCGCCTACGGATAACGTTTTCATCGAAAGCGTCCACTGACGATTTGGTCGCTGGTCTTTGTCGGTCTTTCCCGGGAGTGTGGAATGATGTGGAGGGGCCTTCTGACATCTCAAGAGATTGTCTTTCGTTCATGATAGCCCTGATTGTTCGTTCAGGAACTCCAGTCGCAGCCGCTGCTCTCTTGCCAAAATGCTGAATTGGGATGCTAACACCTTCACTGGCTTCCTCCTTCATGAACTCGTGCACGTTGCTTAGAATTTCCCGAGCTTGGCTATGCAAGGTTTTTGATTTCAACTTTGACAGAACTGGAGGCATTATGGAATTTAACGTTCATTAACAAACATACACTTTCACATACACACAAGCAATACACGCACACAACGTCAAACCGGTAAAATACTTAGTATAAAATAAAAATATGGTGCTTCCAATCCAACAAAACTCACCGTCATTTTACCTGCCTTTCCCCTTCCTTGACAGAAATAGTGCTTCATTATTACAGTTGGCAACACTAGTTACTAGCTAGCCAATGAACATGCACTGCATAAAAGAAGCAACCACTACGCCGTGCTATATTGCCACATTACCGTCCCTGCTGAACGGTGTGAACCGCGAGCTGGAGCGCTATTCAATTGTTTTCAATGATGTTTGCGCGAGTGTGTCCAGAAATGGAATGACAATATGGCAACAATAGCGAAGGTTTTCGAGCAGGGTAGAACACGTGATACTAAGAGAGAGGGAGACGAAACGAAAATTGGTATCTACGCAACGGCAAATTTATGTGTGTTGTACTCTACAAAACCTGGCAGGCTTCAAAGCAAAGATGAAAGCAGAAGTAGCGAATTCCTACGGCGACACTTGATTTGAAGAGATCTGACTGCGATATCACGTGCTTCTTGTTGTTAACGGAAACTTGAGTACACGTTCACAAATCTAGTGCAAAATATTTTTCGAACTATTCTTCACAACCGAGATAAGTTAAAATATATGTAGTCTCATCTTTTAGGGCGTGACTGGGGGGAGGCGGAGCAAAAATACAATATTGCCCCTCCTCTGTGGCTTCTTAACATCAGGCAATACTGAAAGCACTTGTGGGTAGAGGCGTAACAATCAAGGGAGGAAATTTCATTTCTTGGCCATTTAGATTTATTAAAAGTTTACTATTTGTTATAAGCGTCATGTTTATGGCTGATGGTTTAGTTTTAGACCTCAGAGAGAGGTAACACCATTCATTCTTATGTTCACATGTGATTTTGTTTTTTAACCCGTGCTAATAGCACCGTGTCATGTAGGCACATTTAAGGGATTTGGGAGACAGGGCCCACACATTTTCGATCTCGGACATTTTGGAGGTGATGTGATCAGCACCATGCTCCGGTCGCATTTATCCCCCAGGGTTGCCCCCAGTTACCCATTCATTCTAGGCTGGGTGAGCCTGGGAGCCGCTTTTTGCGGGGATAAGGCCGGAAAAATTCCGACCTTAGATCACCCAGCACGGAAATCGTACCCGAGTCTCCGCGTGGCAGTCAGACGACCGTGTTGTCTCGCATTTGTCTCGAATTTTTTCCCACCTTCACCTTTTTACCTAGAAGGCTCAAGCTCCATCTGGTTCGGAGCCCTTACATCCATGAAATTTAGTTGCAGATGGAAAAGAAGAGATTTTAAATTATGCTGCTCTCTGCCCCCTTTCCATCGGAGTACGCGGGGTTTATTGTTTCACACCGACCGCATCTGTTCGTAAAATGGAAGCGGCGAATTTCTAAGAGGATAATTCCTCCTTGCACTTAATTTGCGGAGACGTGGCTGCGATTCTTATCTGCACATGGATCTTTCTGTCACGTACTTCTTGCTGGTATCGAAACTTGAGTCCATGCTCATTTAACTAGTGCAAAAATTTTTTCCAGTTTTTTCAAATCGAAACAGAAGTTGGAAAAAATATAGTATCATTTTTAGCACATGACCGGGGGGGGGGGGGGGCAAAAACACTTTTTTGCTCCCCTCGATGATGACCGAAGTGACTTTAAGTGGGATGGACTTTAGCCTTGTATGTCATTGTGTGAGAAAGAGAGAGAAACGTTTTATAAGAAAGAAAAAAGAGGGAAAGAGAGAAGCAATGAATAACAGAAAATACGAAGATATCAGATTTTGAGTAAACTTGTATTTGACAGCTTTATATCGCACAGTTCATATCAATCAACAATCTAACAATCTTTCTATCGAAAGAAAAGCTCGTAGCAGACCACTTTGTATAAATTTTATTCTGTTTTGTTTGGTGCACTTGACTTCAAGTATGTCTAACTTTCATCAATTTTGTTATTGAGGTTATGGAAAACGGTACTTAGTTTGATTTGACCGACATACGGTAAATTGCATGGAAGTGAAAAAAATTCAAGGTGTCGCTTAATGAATGAGTTTCTCACCTTGTGAGTCGATTATGTAATCGCACGGTGAACCGTAGCCAATCACGAGTATCCTGAATCTCAAGCATTGGTAGTCTTCCTACCAAGTCACTACACTTCTGGGTTGTAATGATCCCATTGAAAGTTAACGGGGTTCCTACAACCCAGAAGTGTTCACGAGTGTACATATAGAGTGAATGGCACTGTGTTGTTTGTAATTTAGACAGGGTCATGCTGGGAACACCAACATTGCGGTGAACTTCCATCCGGATCATTAGACTGCCTTGCAATAAACTATAAAACTATAAGCTCAGAAAAATGGACTGACCTCCATGATGGCGTAGTGTTAACGTCGTCGCCTTGTCGGGTTCGATACCCGGTGGAGGTACATAGTGGTTCTGATCCCACTTAAAACTCTATGCCCAGTCCCGATTAGATTTTCTGTGCATAAAGGAGACTTAAAACAAAAAATGAAATTCACAATTCAAATAAGGAATGGGTAGTTTCTTTTACTCTGAGCAAGCCGCGATACATAACTATAAGGATACGCAGATACACAGATAATTTCATATATATCTTCATATGATGATGGCCAAGGGTCCCGGGTTCGAAATCAGCTCGGGCTTGGTTGTTTGTGCATGTCCATTCATCAATTTCATCATTTCATCACTCATCCCCATCTTCGCAAATTAGCCAAGAGGCACAAAACGCGAAGTAAAATAAAGTAAATCAATCAATCAATCATATGATGATGAAATCAATGTTTCTTTTTGTATAGGGTGGGGCAAATAAAAGTGTCTCTTTGATGAACTTCAGGGTCCAAAAGAACGAAGAGATGAACGACAGTCACTTTCAGCATCTCCTATAATCAGGTGAGTGTTGCTATGTTCTAAAACTGTACATCGTTGCCGGAGCCATCCTGTATTATCTGCGAACTGTGGAATGTTGAAACGAAAAATGCTATTTCTATTTTCCATTTTTTTTACCTTTTATCATACGTATGTTTTACAGATTTTACTTATTTGTACATATAATTTTCATATTTTCAAACATGCTTTTACTCCATTTTCCCTTATTGCGTTAAATACAAAATAAATCAATACCAAGTCAGTCTTACTTCCACGTAATAAACCCTGGTAACTGCAATGTTGCAGGCCAACGAGGCACTGGCGTCTGGACTTACAACCCATATAATACTAAAACGACTGTGTGTTGGTTGTCCTGTTGTGTCCTTATATGTGCTGAGTGGTCCTTTACAGCCTCGGGTTTTAACCTAGGAAGGAGATTTTAGACCTCAGAGAGACATGTTGATTTTAGCTATGTTAAGATAAGGCCCGTATAATGTGATAATGTGACGGGGCAAATAGCCTAAGTGCTGACACACCCAAAGGTTTGATTTAAATCGATCAACTTGCAAAGCAATATGATCAAGTAACGATTAAAATATTTTATATTTATCAGCATTTTTTTGCAACGAAATGGCATTGTGTCTGATTTTTATGAACATCAAAAAAGGGGAATTACAGAAAAACTCTTGTAACAATGTGGTTTTATAACTGCTAGGGGTTGGTAATAACTGCTATTAATTATTTTTTTATAATTTTTAATCAATACTAAAGGGGAAAATAATGTTTGCTAGTATGTCTTTTACGCACTGCTTTAGAAAATTGAGTTTGGCAACCAAGTTTTCAACTTTTTCATTGGAAAGAGTTGGATTTACACTGCAAATTATTGTTATTGTCAAACCAATCCCACATTGTATTTTCCTCAGATTTTATGAATTAATTACTGCCTTTGAGAAGATTAAAATGGTGATCAATTTTTTATCACGTGATTCTTTTAAAATACAAA